>NW_028145675.1:862500-1080000 GCF_977016875.1 Pavona decussata
TACGCGCTATCTTTTCTTTCCTCTCCGGAAGGCGAGGTCTTAAGTCAGACTAAATATGATCGTACCTGTTCGTTCAGCAATGGTCTTCGACGTGTTCCAGGCCTGCTGTACCAGGGTCTCGAATGAAGCAAGTCTAAAAATGTCTTCTAATCTCTCTACAGCAGGATGTAATCTTACCATCTGGTGGATACTTCCAATAGCAACCACGAACACTTTGGCTCCTGAAGAACGGAGTGCCTTGAAAGACTGCGCTAGCGAAGAAACCTCTTGAGTAAACGATTGATTTCCCCCAGTCAGCAGGACGACAACTTTATGAACATTGGGTCTTGCTGCTCGTAATAAAGCATCTGCACTATCAACAGCAAGGTGCGTCCTTCGCGGTCCTCCAATATACCTGGAACCATCCACGGAAGCCTCAAAGGCAGACAAGCTGGCATACATTCCTGCGGAGTCTGGCTGCGATGACGTGGCACCATATGTAATAATGCCCGCTCGGGACTTTTCTGGTGCAACGTTTAGGGATTTTGCCATAGATTTCACGAATTGTTTTTGGCTCCTGAAGTCCAAGGTTCCAACCGATGATGAAGTGTCCACGAGGAAGACTATATCAGCTGTAAAGGTTTTGACCACATGGCAATCTAAACCATCTTCGAAAAAAATACGACAGTTAGCAAAATAGCACGTGAAGTAATTTGATCGTAAGATTTTCTTTGTTCGTATCTTTTACAATCGTTATGTCTCTTTCGGTTTAAAACTCTCAGTCTAAAGGCCAATGTTATCACTGTTGGCCTATGAATAACAAATGCGGACGGTGCCCACTTTTGCTTCTGCGCATACATTCTGCGAATCTCGAGATGTTGTCTACCGTATTCCCACGGATTACGACTATGCAGGGTCCCAAATTGCGCTTTCCTGGTCGCCAATGCGACTAAAAATTTTGCACTGGCGACCAGAATTTCACAACTGGTCGCCAGCGGGCGATTAACTATTTCATGCCACGATCATTATACAAACAATAACTTTGATTTTCAGCTAAATCGATAAAAATAAAATTCAAAGCCGCCCGCCAATTGGTCACTTACTTTTTACCTTTCCACTGCTTTTGAAGTATAAAGCCGATTTTACTGTTATTATAAATCTATCACAACGTTTCACAGCTCGAGCAGTGCGAAGCTTCGCAGCCATTTTTTTTTCCACGAGAAATGCTGCACGGTTGTGGCCTGGTGCGAGCAATATGGCGATCCGTCGATCGTCTTGACAGAACGGGAAAGGAAAGATCGTTTTGAACATAGAGCCAAGAACCAAACGGTCCAAACGGCAGTTTTCAATCTGGTACATTTCTTCTCCAAAAGGTAGAGACAAGAGAAGGTATAAAGTTGACTTGAAACATTTGGCAGTCTTATGAAACTGCGTATATAGCCGGCATTCGATTCGGTCGTCGTAGTTTTTCAGTGGTAGGTGTATATATCGCCATTGCGGTCCCAAACGCGTTCTCTTCGTTCTGATTCTTAACAGAAAAATTAGCGACCAGAATTTTCCATCTGGCAACCAAAAATTTTGGTTTGTGTTTCGCTGCGAAGGAAAAATTTTATTGACACTTTTTGGCGACCACATTTTTCCATTGGCGACTGAAAAAAAAATTTCAGTCGCCACTTGGCGCCTGCCTAAAAAAGTTAATTTCGGACCCTGCTATGAGGGAAAATATCATCTTAGAAAGGGCTATTGAAATCCACAAAGAAAATCGGGAGTAACCCGAATTTTTCAATGATATTTAAGCTTTGATTTTGAAAAAAGATGCCATACATTCTTTATATATTTTAAAGCTTTTTAGATTTGTGAATGTTAAAAAATTCAAAATGTCCCAATCATTGCTGCACATTAAAGCCATAGTAGGTATTTTAATACCAATTTTCACTTAAAATTAAATTGGTGCGTGTACGTAAATTAGCCTTTAGCTTTCATAACTATAACAGAAAGACAATATTTACCACATCCTTTCACTACTGCGAAGGCTATCAGCTTGCCCTGCGGTTTCAGGCTTTGAAATGAGAGGACCGGGAATATATCTTTCGGGTCGGCCACCACATCACGAAGCTCCCTGATATTCACCTTGTTGCCAATGGCAACAACATAAACCTTGTCGCAAAGTTCTCGCACGGACTTCGACGCTTCTAGTAATGATGTTACATTTGGTGTAGTAGGGTGCGGTCCCGCTGTCAGCAAAATGACCCACTTGGTTTTGTAAGGCCTCGCTTCAACCAGCAGCAGTCCTGCATCTTCCAACGCAAGGTCCATTCTTTGTTCACCGCCAACGAACGGCGCCATGTCTACAACTTTGTCAAAGGTGGGCAGTGTGCCATAACCACCAAATTTAAACAGCAAGTTGGCATTACTGCCATAAGTTATCACCGCAGCACGTGACCGTCCGGGTGAGACGTTAAGATACCGGGCCATGTCTTTTATAAACGTTTTCTGTCGAACGTAATCCTCTTGCGTCACGTCAATTGATGAGTCCATCATGAAGATAACGTCAGAAACAATGTCTGTTATTGGTTTTGGTGCCGCTGAAATAGAAAAAAACGTAATTCAGACAGAAAAAAGCTTCCAGGTCAACGTGGGTAAGCCTTACGAACCGAATGGCTCTTGCTCGCTTTTTACCTGCGCTTTTGGCCGCTTTCAGAGCGTATTTTGATGATTAGCTGTTGTTAAAAGGCAACTAACATTAGTCCACTTTTAAAATTGACACGCGTCTTAGAGACGTGTTTGCTGTGGGTAGTGTTGAGAGCTGAGAAAGGTCGAATTGAAGTCGAACACAAATTGGAAGGAAAGAAAACAATTTTTCAAATTTTACGATAGAAACGAAAACCTTTACCCTTAGTTTTGTAAATAACATCTGGTTGGGAGATACAAAGTAAGGTTAGAAAATACAAGAGTTGGTAACAGAAAGTGTCTTAAAAGGAAAGTGTCATCTATCTTACAATCGTAGTAACTCTGTGGAACATTTTCATCAACGCAAGGCAGAAAATGATTCCCCGTGATCATATTTTAAAAACGGCTATTCTAACTCAAAGAAACTTTTCATAAATGATTACTGCTACAGATAAATATGGTTAAATGGAAATGGATACTAACTTGTAAAAAGTCCGGCGATGTTTTAAAATTCTCTCCTTGTGTCTTACATTCATATTTATTGTGGCTCATTCGTTCCTGATTTCATCTCATTGGTGATCTAGAGGCGCGTCATGTGTGGATAAAGTATTTAAAATATACGTCTGGCAAATTTTTGAACTAAAACGGGATGATTCCCATGACACTACCCCTTTAAATAAGCGGAATTAGAAATACTAACTACAGTTTCCTGTAGTACTGTTTGCTATCTTTTATAAGGTATCAACTTTAACAAGAAATAAAAGCCACAAAGCTGTGCTTTTCTGTCGAAAGTAATTTAACTGCTATTCAGATAAAAGACATTAAACATTACTGTTCTCTGGAGTTTGTACGTAAATAAAAGAGATTAAGAATCACGTTTACGACAAACGACATACAGCAAACGGCAAAATGGCCACTTGACCACGATTATCTTACGTTTGCCATTCGCCGCTGTTTCTTCTCTATGTGAAATTGAGTAGTTTTGTGGTGGCATCAAAGGCCAGAATTATTCTGCACTATTCTTATTTATTTACTAATTATTTTGACGAAACGTAAACGTGAATTTGACGCCGTAAACTTGATCCTAAATCTCTCTAATCTTGAGATATTTCCACACTTTTTGACTTAGCGGACGTAGTTGGGTTCGAAAACGTCAAAGGGGTTAGTTTGTAAAGAAATAAAATAAATAAAATAAATAAATAAAATAAATTGTTGTGCTGTTCAGGTGGGGACTGGAAGTAAATTTTTAGTTTTTGTCAACTGAGTGGATAAGGTAATTTGGCCACGTCAAAGAGATTCGAGAGATGACGTTTTAAGCGACAGTCCTTCGTCGGAGCAAACTGGACGAAGGGCTGCCGCTAAAAACGTCAGCTCTCGAATCTCTCTGAGGTGGCCAAATGGCCCCGTCAAGTCAGTTGATAAAACCACATATTTGAAATTGTTAACACGATAAAACATTTCTTACTTGATGTGTCGATAATCATCTGTGCTACTAACGTTGCTCGAGGTCCTAAATCATTATATGATGCCATCCTAAAGATGTGTAACTGCTCAGGTACCATAGGGAGAAGCTCTGAGATATCCGGCTCTCGACCAATTGCAACCACGTAGTTATAAACGCCGTTGGCAAGAAGAGGAAGGGCTGCCTCTCCGGGAGTCTGACTTCCTAATTCTGAGGTTTGCTTCCCAGCGGTAACCAACACAACTATCTTTGTTGCCGAGGGTCTAGCGTTGGACATTATCCGGGCGGTTTCGTTGAGTGCTCGGTCAATCCGCCTGTCACCGTTTATGTAGGGAGTATTGTCTACGGCGGTCTCAAAATCTGACAAAGATTGATAGTCGTCGAAGCCTATGACCTCAGCTGCTCTGTTGCCATAAGCTACGAGTGCTGCCCTAGAATTTCCTAGGGAAACGTTGAGACCTTTCGCCAGGGACTTGACAAAGTCTTTTTCTTTTTTGTACTCAGCAAAAGGAACATCGGAAGAAGAATCCAGCACAAAGACTACATCAGCGATATGTGTTACCGGCGCCGGTTTGACTGGATCTGAAAAAATAAAAGTATAGGTGTTCAGTGACAAGACGAACTCTATGGAGATCTTCCATAAATCTCGAATAAGATAGTGGTTCGACGCCTTGCGCTTTCAGGTCACTGCCATCAACACCCAGAGCTCCCTGGCAATAGAGTTGTCTTATGGGAGCCACTCACGGTAGGACGGACACTGATGGAGGACACTGGTGTAGCGTTTATTGATGAACTACTTACAATAATGGAAGAGAGAGCTGTCTGGCGTGTCCTAAGCGTGTCTTAAGCAGGCCAAACTCCCAGTTAAGACGTATTTTTTCCGTATTGATAAAGTGACCGTTGGTTTGGTGGATCTACCCTTCTTGGATATAATTAAAACAAATTTATCGCCTTTGAATTTATCATTGAAAGGAAGTGGCAGTGCTGTAAGAAGAAAATCACGAGTCCATCAAATGCCTCTGGGTAAGGCTAATGCCTGATCCGTGGGACAGAAAATGTTGAAAATGCTCACCATTGTCCAGGGGATGGGCGACATTGGAATTGACTAATGCCTAACTAACCTTCTTTGAGGTTTTCTTCGATTCTCTTGGCTAACGGACCGGCGTAGGGCTGCATTCCATCGAAAGAGGGAACTTTAAACAAGTGAGTTGACTTCTCTACTACGTTTACAAACAAGTCTTCGTCGGGCTCACGGCCAATCATAATAACAAATGGTTTCCCGCCGCGAGTTCGGACGAGTCTCCCAGCAACAGCTGGAGACGGTGACCCCGATGCTTGGTTTCCAGCGGTCAACAACACAACCAGTTTTGGCACTGACGGTCTAGCTGAAGTTAGAAGTTGAGAAGCCTCTTGCAGAGCTAGGTCTAGTCTTCTCGCGCCACTCACAAATCGTGCCCTGTCAACAGAGTCGTCGAATCGCGTATTTCCATATGAATAAACCACTGACGCCGACGAGCCGTACGTAACAAGGGCGGCACGTGATTTCCCAGGTGAAACGTTCAAGTGCTTGGCAATGGACTTGACAAATGATTTTTCTTTGCGATAGGCTTCTGATGAGACGGTTTGAGAGGAATCCATCAAGAATATGATATCTGCATTCACATTCGTTGTTGAATCCTCTGTGTCGTCTCCTGAACCTAGAAAAAGAACATGTTTTGGACACATAGACGTAAGCACTGAAATCACTTTAGAGCGAGCACGGGACAAGCAAAGAAAAACTAACTGAGTCCAGGACGGGCCATCAGATGCTCTACCACTGAGGTACAATGCCTTCAAAGTGGCTATAAAGAAAAAGAAGTTTAAGGTTGCGTTCGATTGACCGTACATATTTCGGATTAAGCGGAATTACTTTTTAAGTACATTTGGAAAGACATTTGCGTAAACGTTTGCTAACACGATAATTTAAGAGCCATTTTGTACTCCAGTAACTCCAAAAACGACTCATGATGGATTTCTTGTCAACAACGTTTGTACTCCGATTTCGGAATAGGCTCAATCGAACGCATCATAACCCTTTAGCACTGAATAGCGACCAGCATATGATTTCTTCTTACAGTGTCATACTGATCAAGCTCACAGGAGAGGAGAATAAAGAAAATGATCACAAATTGATGTTATTCAAAGTTTCCTCAATAATATCAGTAGAAATATACGGAGGACATTGAGGAAAATAAACATGTTGATGCTGGGACTTTAAGGATTAAACCCCATCATCCTTTTGCTGCCTCCCTTATTCTTATCTTGTCAAATATGCTAATATGCTAAATAGGCAGTTTTTTTTGCTATGATTTGCAACGCGTAGCACCTTTTCCGTGCAACCAGTTACGCACTGAAAACTTATGTTGTAACATAAGAGAATTTTTCTGTTAATTGCAAACCAATACCAAAGAGAGCATTGCATTGCAATGCAACATGATACACGCTGCAACGTTTCTCATAACATTGCGAAAAGTAGAAATCTCGTCTGCAGCTCTTCTTAAAATGGTGTTACGTAGAAAGTTGTAGAAAAAATTGCCAAGTGTAAGAGCATCTGAGACTAGGTATCCATTTCTCACATTGTAGGAAGACTAGTTGCAACGTGTAACAGGTTTTCTGCAAGTAAACAACGCAATGTTCTCGGAAACGTTATCTCATGTAACAGTACAGTTGGTTTAAACTAGCGCTGGTCACAGAATAACGTCAACAATTGAACTGGTTCTCAATGGATTAATAAAAGAATCCCAGATGAAGTGTATACTCCTCTCAGACCGTTTTTATCGGTCATGGTTTTGAAGTTCAAAGCGAAGCGCCATCAAATTGGTACTATTGTTTCATTTTTGTTACGATTGATTTTTACATTTCTGGTACGTTACTTGTCAAACTTAAGATTAAAATAAATCGATTCCCAATACTTCTCTGCTGAAGCAGAATAGACTACTTACCAAATGAAGAAATTATGTGCTTTGGAAATGATCCCTCTATTAGCAGAAGACTGGGAAATGACGGAACTCTAAAGAGATCACTGTCTTTGTCAACAACTAACCGCAACTCTCTTATGTTTGGTGCGTTGCCAATAGCAACGATGAATGATTTCGCGCCAGTAGCTTTCAGCGGTTCGCTAGCGACATCAAGAGAATCACCGGAGCCTCGTTTTCCGGAAGTTATGAGGACCAAGACTTTGGGCACACCTCTTCGCGCCCTTCTTAACAGTCGAGCTGCATACTCAAGAGCTTTGTCAACAAGGCGCGTGCCTCTTAAGTAGGGTGCACGATCCACTGCGCCTTCGAACTGTCTCAAGGTTTTGTGGCTGTCGTATCTGGTAATAAGCCTAGGCCTGTCGCTGTAGACCACAAGGCAGGCCCTTGTAGCTTTTTCCCCATGGTTCAAGGCCTTTGCAACAGCTTTCACAAAACCCTTTTGCCTCCTATAGTTTTCAATTCCAACGTCCGAAGAGGAGTCCATTAGGAATACAACGTCGGCCATGAAAAGTCTTCTTGCACCTGTGATGACCAAATATTTCGTTAGTAAGGAAAATTTAGACAATTTCAATTTCTCGCAAAAGACATGTGTCTGACACGCCCATGGCAAGAAAAGGGTACTTTAAGTTTTCTGCGGTTGTTTATTATAATGGAAACATTTCAATACGTTTGAGATCGTGAATGAAATTTACAAGTCTAAACAATCAAGTGAAGGATATGAGAAGAACGTTCTTTCTGTGCGTCTTGGGCTTTAATTGTTGTCACGAAGAAAAAGGGAATAAGGCCTGTTCTCTCCTTCCTTATTTAAGATAATTAAAACGCCAGACGGTTCTCCAGACAAAATATCCTAAAATTCAATATTATACACTTAATGTATGGTCCCGAGGGAAACAATTAGTTTTGTTTTCCCGAGAGTCCTGATATTTCCCGAGACGAAGTTGAGAGAAACATCAGGACTCGAGGGAATACAAAACTAACTAGTTTCCCGAGGGACCATACATCAAGTGCTTTGTTATATATTCAGACTTTCCTTTCAACATAACAGCAAAACAAACAAACAAATAACTGAGAAGGCAACAACTGCGAAATTGTGTCCCGTTCGGGATACTTTTGTATTTGATCAGAGGCACGTGACCAATCACAGTGCTCGTTTTGTTGTGTGAAAGTCTAGGTATATAACAATATTTATTATATGGCTGGCTCCGCGAGCGGGCAAGATGAGTCAAATCCTGCGCTGTGATTGGCTACCCGAGCGGGCAAGATGGAGCTATCTTGCCCGCTCGGGATTACCCGTTTCCCGTCCGCTTGGCATCGAAAGTTTAATCCCAACAACAATGCAATCTTTTCTTCGAATTTTTCGTTGTTTTGGGGGAAAACACTCACTAAAAAGTTCGGTAAACTCTCAACATTTACCTAAAGGAAAATAAAGAGAATGGACTCGTCCTGGTGTAGTGAAAATTTTGTTCAGCTACAATGAATGTGAGTTGAATCGGTGAGTTGCTCTGCTTTTAATATTTTAGATAGAGTTGATTTTGTAAAACTTATTGGCTTAAGTCGAGTGCCAAATTGATAACTTCTCCATGTTTGCAATGACTGTATTTTAATCATAGCGTAGTTGAAATTGCGTTTAGTGTTTAGAGCAGTTCAGAAAACTATTTTTCTCAAGTTCGCCGAAGAAGCTCACGTTTTTAATTTAGCCGCGTCTTGCTTGTTGTAAACAAGAAAATCTTATCAAAGTTTCGCCCAGCTTTTCTGATTTACCCGCTCTTTTTTTCGGCTTATGCTTGCATATAATCTCAAAATCTATTGTTTCATTCAAGAATTAATGATTGGAAGCCGAAAACTGTGTAAAAATGTTTATTATTTACGCCACCGGGCGATCGGCTGGAAATGGCGAGTTTGCCGGATTCTATTCAAATCTTCCCGCTCTTGCGAAAATCTAAATTTTTCGTTCTCAAAAATTGTATACTCCCTTTAAGCCATTATAAAGTTAGAGCCCTGAGATAATTTAGGATTCCTTGTTTTCCACGATTACATGCTAATCCAAATCTTGCACCGGCCGGCTATGAAGAAGTTCTTTCCGAGCAGAGCAGTTTCATGACCTGTTTTGTTTTGTTGTTCATGGTAGTTTTAACTTGAAGGTAAAGCCATCTAATAACTCCTTTATTGACCAAGCTTGTTCGGTCAAGATGGCTGGGTGTTGGCCTCGTTCTTTTTTTGTATACTCTCTTATACTCGTATACTCGTATACTCGTTCTTTTTTTGCGTTTTCATGGACCTCGACTTCGCCTCGGTCCATAAAAACGCAAAAAAAGAACTTGGCCAATATCCACCCATCTTGACCGAACAAGCTTGGTCAATAACGCATATGTTTTATTTATTACAGTCGAACCTCTTTAATACGGACACCAAGGGGAAAAGAATAAGTGTCCACATTGTAAAGGCGTCCGTTTTAGAGAAGTAGGCTTTATATGGATTTCGGTCTCTCGGGTAGCAATAGAGAGGTGTCCGTATTATAGAGGTGTCCGTAAGGAGAGGTTCCACTGTAGCACAAACCTACTAGCGTTCTGTCACTCATGCTGTTCTGTTATTGACTAACTATCTTTTCTGTTGTATACAGTAAGAAGAGTGAGTGGCCTAACAGTGTGCTGTTCTTAACAAAATGAAGGCCGCTTCTTCGCATTTTCGAAGTGTCTTGTTAAGTTTTGATAGACATGTTTCGGACACTTCATTACCTATAATCCATAGTCAAAAATTTTTATACATCCTTGAACTGACGATGGATACTGAACTGTCCGAAACATGTCTTCAAAGTCAAAAGTTTAGTCCTTGTTTTGAAATGTTTAATTTAATACCTGTTCTACTGCTACAAACATCATTTAGTAGATGACCTTATGGCATATCGCAAATAACTTAGCGCAGATCAAAAGAATATGACTTGAACAGTCATTCATATTTAGCCAGTTTTCCTGTTTTCTCACCTTGGGTTAGGCTGATATGCCTTCCAATTGCATGGAGTTCGTGCTGCAGCTTTAGAAACGAAGGGATCTGTATAACGTCATCAGAGTCGTTCACCAGGGCCCTGACTTCACGGTAAGGGACTTCAGGTCCAATAGCTACCACGTAGATGCGTGCGTTCAAGTATTCAAGTTGTTTTATAGGGCCATCAAGGTCAGTGGATTCGATGATCTCTTGGGGCCCGGATGTGAACAACACAACTGCCCTTGGCCCTGGCCTGACGTGGTCTCTGAACATGCGCACAGCAAGCCTTAATGCCTTGTCCATTCTTCTCGGACCTTAAAAGCAGAGGAGACTTCCCATTTATTATCCTTGCTTATTATAATTACAAAAGAGCATGAACCCAGTAAAGCCTTCGTCATTCTACTTAGTTAAGGCTAATTTATTCGTACCCATTACTCGGACTAATTTGGCCTAATTTGATACAGAAAATAGGGAGCTTTAGTAATAACAACGGCGTCGGCAACGAGAACATCAAAAAAGCAATAGGCTTTTAATAACGAAAACAACAACTCTGCACTGGCATTATACTTTTTTGGTACATATCTTTGCCGTCACTGCACGACTGGGACGTGAATTTCCTGATAGGGCATTGTATGAAGGACGTAAACACACGGCGATAAATCTCCAAGAATTCAACTCCAGGTGGAATAATCGCGACGACGTTTGAGAAAACGCGAATTCATTTTAATAGTGACGTTTTCACCACCGTCGCCGTCGTCGTTGCTAACTCCCTAATAAGTGAGAGGACGAATATCGGCCCAAGAGACAGACAGCCAGACAGACAGACAGACAGACAGACAGACAGCCAGCCAGCCAGACAGACAGCCAGACAGACAGCCTTTATTTCAGCACGATTAAAAATTAAACCTCTGCAGCTTGTGGGGTCGTGCAAATGTGTAACGTGTAAATTTTAGCCTACTTATCTACTAATTAAGATAGCATCATGATTCGTTAGCAGAGTATGTAGCGTGTCAGTGCGAGTCTTGCCGTGCAAAAAAGCTTTTATTCTCCCGGGTCCAGTCGTTCAAAGCCCGATTAATCTAATTCTGGATTAATGTCAACTTTGGTTCGAGTTTAATTGCTAATCAGTGAGGACTCTTTGAACAAATTTTGTTCCACGGTTTTGATGTAAAAATAAAGCTTAAAAAGACATTCTAAATGAGGGGGATGAAAACAACGGATAATTTTTAATCGGGGTTTAAATAGGCCATTTCCGAGTTGCTGTGAACCTCATTATGAAAGCGAGGCCAAGTGCAAAGCCTTTACTTTGCATATGAATGAAAACTAATTTTCATCATAAAAACTTTGCACTTAGCCTCGCTTTGATAATGAGGTTCACAGCAACTCGAAAATGGCCTATTTGCTTTCGAACAACCGGCCCCTGAGGCTCAACATGGCCGCCGAGTGATAAAGGTCTGTACTCCGCAAAAATGTTTGGGGATACACGACGCAATTTATTCGGACTCAAATTTGAAATAAACTATCTCTTCATGTTTAAGTTTATACCTTAACCCTTACCTACCTTGAATTCGGCTGATTCTTATCATAGAATTCAGGAAATCATCAAAATCGGCAGAATCCTTGAACTGCACGCTAGAGCGCGCCCCACTGCCGTAAGTTATGACGCTGGCACGTACCCCATTATCGGGGATCTTGAAGGCCTTTGCTAAGGAGATCACAAACTCCCTCTGCCTTTTGAAGTTGTTTGAGTCAACATTATCGGAAGAGTCGATCAGAAAGACTATGGCAGCATCTTTAAGCAATGGAGTTGAAAAATCTGCAAAGAAGAAAAGAAAACTTGGTAACCTTTGCTGTTAACATAGTTAAAGTGCCTATGAAATCTAAAATTAATTAGATTAGAATAATTTGTTAATATTCCTAACTTGTGCACCGATATACAAGAAAAATGGGTGGAAAATTGTTTTATTAAATCTCTCAGTTAGTACGCGCGGTGTGATTGGTGAATTTTTCGGGCCGTACTTCACTGTACGGCCGGCCCGCTAGATTTGAAAGTTTCCTTTCCCGCGCGCCCGATTAACCTCAGGGATATAGTAAATATCTTACTAACCTCGTTTTCTCGGTCCGTACTGTAAGTTCCGGATCCTCGTTTTTTCCCGTTGATTGATAGGCCGCATGCTTCGCGCTTGGGCCGTAACTTACAGTACTCGGTTAGTAAGAGGTATTTATCATATTTCATCCTTAGGCCATTTTCACAGTAGACCTGCACCTTCTCTAAACTCAACTTTCACTGGACCCAGATTACCTGCAGCTCCATTGTTTTGTTATTCGTTCTTTTGTCCTCTCGGCCAATAATGTGAGACGTTGCAAACGGTGCAGGTCGCCCTATTTTTATTTTCATCTGTTTTGTGGTAGAATCTTTGCCAACGTCTCTCTTGTGTCATTAGCATATATCAAAAACAACATGCCACGCCGGAACAAATGGACACCATACACTGAATCAGCTTGTCACACTTGGTAATCAGACTGAATATCAGTGTGATATATTGAATACTCTTGTAGAAATTAGCTTTCAAAAATTGTGAAATTTACGGATTGTATGCCTGGGTGGCAAGAGTTGCTTTTTTTTTTTATAGAGAGGAACACCGGTTGATTGACTTTAGACCCGGGCCATATGTCTAACTTCACATGAGACGAACTAAATTGCAATTTGGGTGGACGCAAATGGGTACAGCTCAACTGTTGCGTCAAACAACGAACATAATTCGTCGCGATATCAAAACGTTTGAGACTGAATTTGGTTCGGCTGACCAAATTCAGTCTCAAACAGTTTGATATCGCGGCTAAAAGATACATCATCATACAATTTTTTAAAATTTATTTATTAAGTTCGATTCATAAAAAAAATCGACGTTTGTTTCAATGTCGATCTTCACACGTTCTATCCGTCTGATTCAGACGGATAGAACGTGTTGGTCGATCCAAATTGAGTCAGACGAACTCAATTGATTCAAACGTCGAACTTATCATGAACTTAATTCGTTCAATTTAGTTCGTCACATGTGGAGTTCAATGTTTGACCAGGGCCTTATTCTCCCAATATCAATTGTTTGTTGGTTCTTAGTTATTCAACCTCGTAACCAGGGTTCGCCGGCCCAACTAATTGTTACCTGAATTCACTCTAATGTAACTAGCAGCAGATGAAAGATACGGTTCCAGTTCTTTGTGGGACGTGTCCGCGATCATGTAATTCCTTTGAACGATCTGACCCAGCCTCAAATAATCCACGTTGTCTCCAATAGCGATTACGAACATCGTGACACCTTGATCACGGAGGGCCTGGACAGGAGTTCTCAAGTCGGCTCCGGGCTCTGCTTGTTGTCCTCCTTGCGTTAGAATGAGTAAGATCTTTGGGACCAACGGTCGTGCTTGAGAAAATGTCTGGTTGGCTAGTATCAATGCTCGATCTATTCTCTTTGAGCCTCCTATGTACGGAAGTGAATCAATTGATCGATTGATGGCCTCATTAGTTGCATGCCCTCCCAGTGGTATTGAGAGCTCTGCCCTGCTTCCGTAAGAAATGATCCCTGCTCGAACATAGCGGAGCGAAATTCTGAATAACTCGACGAGTTTCTTGAGAAAATCTAACTGCTGTTGATAATCTGATCTTGGTACAGCTGATGAAGAGTCTAGTAGAAACAAGATGTCGGCTGTGATATCCAGAGGTGGGATTAAATCTGTAATTAAACAAAAGAAAGGTAAAACGATAACAAGTTATGTCATCGGTAGAGGAGAATTGAACTCAGCAAAAGGGTATATTTACCTTCAAAGTCAATAGCAACGAAAAGCGAGTTATAAGGGAGATTTAGAATCGCATTTACGGCAAACGACAAACGTGAGATTCGCGTTTATGTTTTCTCGAGTAAAATTGGTACACAGATGAAAATAATGCAAAATAATTCTTGCCTTTGATACTAACGTAAAACTACCCAATTTTAAGCGAGCGGAAAATGAAGAATAAACAAGTTCACGTGGCCATTTCTACCGTTTGCCGTTTGTCGTGAGCGTAATTCTAAATCTCTCTCTCTTGTTTAACCATGACGCGGTGACTGATCTATTCAGCAAAAACATTGGACAAAAATTGTTTATTTCTAGTTAGCTGGTTTATGAGTTCGGTAAATTTTCTTGCACGCACTACCAGGAAAGTGCATCGACAATTAAGCCACCCTTCAGTACGAAGCCAGTCAGAATACGAATTTCCGTAATAATCGGGGGCTGGGTTCGGCTAGGGGAGGATAAGCCAGTAATGCCTACTCCTGTACAGTCAAGCGTTTACGATGCAACCCAATAATGAATTAATAATTACGCAATCGTTAGACCTTCAATACGATGTTTATCCCAGTAAATATGTGAACCAATTTAACGAAATGTTGTTTAATCCTGACTCACCGTATGTATCAATCTGATTCACAATGCGGTAAGTCTGCTGTAAAAGGATTTCAAACGAGCTAACGAAGAACACGTCCTCCTGTCTTCTGGCGAGCAGATACAGCTCATCCCTTTCGATGTAACTCCCAATACCGATGACGTAAACTTGAACACCCAGATCATGAAGCGGTTTCACTGCGACGTCCAGCGGTTTTGCATCGTAGTCCTCCGTTTGCTTTCCATCTGTCAGCACGAACGCAATCCTCGGAACTGATGGACGGGACTTGGAAAACACAGTCAGGGCCAGCGCCAGCGCTTTATCGATTCTTGTTCTGTTGCCTAGATACTCCAAATTGTCGATTGCGGTATTGATGCTCTGTTTGTCGCTGTAAGTATCGAAGTCGAAGATTAGTTTCGGGAAGTCGCTGTATATTATCGTGCTGACTCGAGTCGCATTTGAAGAAACGTGGAATACATTCGTCAGGTCTTTAACAAACTGTTTTTCTCGGTTGTAATCGGCTTTCCCGATGCTTCCCGACGAGTCCATGATAAAGACAACGTCTGCCTTGTTTCTGACTGATACTCCACTAGCTTGATAGAAAAAGCAAAGTCAAGCAGTTAGGTGGGTTTTAAGAGCGACTCTCCCTAAGAACCTCAAATTCAATTTTTATCTTAGAAATAGATATCAATGATAACTCTTTCATCAGCGTCTCTTGGCAAGTAGGTAACAAATGTGTAATATGAACGGAGAAATTAATTTTCTTAAAATTTTGAGATTCGAACTTTTCGCAGCCCAGGCTGTGCTCGAAACACACTGGTGAGATCGTGAATTTTGCAAGATTTGAAGCTGTTAGTTCTGGAGAATACAGAAAACCTCCCAATTCGCTAGTTATAACTAGTTACCTACTCGCCACGAGAAGTTGGTGGAAGAGTTATCAACCAAATCTATTTTTTTAGATAAAAATTGAATATGAGGTTCTTAGGGAGAATCGCTCTTGATTGAATTCCGTAAGTCATATATCGATCACGAGGAAGAGTGTTTCAACCGATTTCCAAACACTGAGGATTGGGCGAAAAAAACGAGGCGCAGCCGAGTCTTTTTTTAACGAACCTCAAAGGTAATAATAAGAGTGGTTTATCAAAATCACATACTAGCACTCGGAGGTGAATTGGAAATTGGATGAAAGACTCTTTCGAATGTTTGATACAGCTTCTCAAACCCTTCATAATTCTTGGAGAAATTCAAATCAAAAGTTCAGCAAATCTTATGATATTTAAAATCACATTATCAAACCTCATTCACGGTAGTGATTCTCTTTGTTTTCTATTCACTCCGCCCCATCACAACAACATAACGAACCAATCAGAACTTGTAGCAGCAGTATGTATTGGAAGTGTAATGCATGAAATGCTATTTCACTTCCATCTCTTCATCCTCTATGGAAAATGGCAGCTCCCACTTGGGCTCGAATTCCTCTCAAGTGCATACTTTTACAGGCTTTCTTTTTCCAACTGCTTAAATTGCATTCACGGCTGCGATGGTGTCGTAATGTGCAAATGTTCTCAGCGGTGTCCCCTCGACAAGACCGCAAGGTGATATGGGTAATTTATTAATTCAAAGGGGTTAATAAATTTACAAACCTCAGCTATGCCTCATCCCTACAGAAAATAAATCACAGGGACAAATGTTTATGGTACTTTGTCCCATCCTATGATACTGAAAACCGTAAAATTACAGTGAATGGACCCTTGGAAGCTAATGGTCACATGGTACAGAATCCGCTAAGAAGATCGGCTAAGTTTTACCTCGCCTTCACTTTCCTCCCCTCCCTCTGTGTCAATGTTGATTTTTTAACTGTGAATCTTTACGAATTATTCTTCTTGGGGAATCCAACCTTGAATAGGGGAGTAGGGGAAACGACAAACAAAGGCATAAACAAAATTAATAAAAATTGCTATACCGCGCTTGTTTTCTAACCTTCCCTACAGAAATTGGCGAGGATTGTAGATCAAAACTAATGGCTTTGTTTTTCGCAATACAGTACATGGTCAGAGTCAACGGAACCTACCTGGATCAAGACAGGCATACTTGCATCCATCCAGACAACACTTTTTCTTTCCTTGGCAATCAAGATCGCACGTGCATTCGTCCCACACGAATGTAGGGCAATCATTTCGCCTTTTAACTGCAGGACACCTTCCGTCCCGAATGCCTATAAACACGTGCATTTTTTTTAATCTACCGTGAATAACGCAAACTTAGTGATGTAATAATAGCCTGTGAACTGATTCCCAAGTGGGGTATCGGGCGAAGAAAAGAATGGAGCTCGGAGAAGGGGCGAGAAAGAAAGGGAGGGAGCCCCCCTTCCTTTGTTTTCTCACCCCACTACCGCGCCCGGCTCGCCAATTTTTCTTTTCGCCCTATACCCCACTTGGGAGCCTGTTCACAAGCTATGTAATAAGAATAAGCTCTGCTATTTCGTTCGCTTCTACTGTGGGTTCACCGATGGTGTAGCGCTCATCACGTCTTCCTTGAATGCAATTACAATTACATTAAATAGCGCCAAAATCCAAAAGTCCTAAGATTCTTTTCAAAAGTTAGAAAAATTCATTACAAAAACAAGGGTCTTAAAAGAAGTACATAAAAATTGTCCAAACATATAAAAATTAACTGGATATTGACTAAATGTTCGTTTAAAAAGACACCTTTTAAACTTGACCTCCACGCTTTGTTTTCGCGAAACATCTCAACATATTAACTACGTGACGGCACTCGCTCCGCCCACACACGATTAAAAACATTGGTGTTCCTAAAATATAGCTGGCAATATAATTTTAGACCGACAGAGCTAAAACGCCTAAAGAGTTTTAAAAGATTGAGATTTGATTTGAAATCGGTTATCTTTGTTTGTGATAACCTCAAGTCGATAGCCGCACAAAATGTTGTCAGTCAACACACTGTCTGGTGGACGCAAAATGAATGTCAGTAATTTATTCATTACGATTGCTTGGTTCATTTCGCACATGCCGCAGAGAAAAATGGTAGTAATGTAACACTACACCTGAGGAAAAAAAAAACAAAAACACTTCTTTGCACAAGTTAGAGAGAATCTCTTGTCACGTCAATTTTTATGGCGTCCGTTAAATTTTGAAGGAGCTGTGCGGCCAAGAGAACTCAGAGCCAGAACTGGCCGGACGGGCCAAAGCACTCCTTTATATTGGCGGGAAATTTCAGCATTAATTTTTAGTTTCACATGTGAAATTAGAAAATTGCTATGACAACGTTTCTCCGTTTCTGTTACCCATGGTATTAAAAGGTAATAAAAGTAAACGGTATACCTTATTCTTACTAATTTTCGCGATTAAAAAAAATCGCGAAATTTAATACTCGCGAGAGAAAGATTGCGTGAAATTTTGAACACGCGAAATTTAATACCATATCATGCTACAAAACAGTAAGAATTTTCAATGTTTTAAGTTAGCCGGGCCTTGTGGTAAATTGTTCTGAATTAAAACTGTAACTATTTGTCTTTGAATAAAATCTTTGCGGTCTTGTTTACGGCTTGCACTCTTCCCCCTATTCACTATTTTTATTCAGCTTGTAATCCGGACAAAACGTCTTTAGTACAGCCATCAAAGTTCCCATTTGTGGGCTCCTTGTAGTTAGATTAAACCAGACCCTTGTATCTTTCCAGTATTTCCTTATTCTTTGTGAGAAGTGCCCTCATCTCAGGGTTTAAAATCAGGAAATTTAGTACACTCTTCTGCTATAATTTTTCTTGCTGAATCGCGAAAATTAATACTCGCGAGATTCGGTTCCCGAATTTTCGCGAAATTAAGTACGTACGAAAATAAGTAAGAATAAGTAGTCGTGAAATTAGGAAACAATTTCACTTGCGTTTTGAGAAAACGCTCGTGATATTATTTCGTAATTTCACTCGTCACCGTACCATTTGATTACCATAAATATGCACCATTTTGTAACGAAGGGTTGGCAAATTTTGAAAATGTTATGCGTTATTTTGATGGTATTCGAATGACTGGCAGATTTCTGTAACCGGTCCTGTCTGGGTAGCCACTTCTCAGAAACAGAAATGAAATTTATTATAGACACTTTTATGATTCTAACACTTTTATGACTAGATAAATTTCCTGGTAGGGAAGCGCAATATGAACCAGTATTGACTGAAAACGTTTCTTGCGTGCGCGTTGGCAGTATCACTATTTTATACCCGCGAGTGATGGGTAAGCTTGTGTTTCTGGCGATGACTTATTGTTCTGTCGTGAATTTTTTCCTGAACATTTTCAACATAAAGAGGGTAATAAATAAGTTAAATGATGAGATGAAAAATAGGGCATGGAGCTAGAGAAAACAAACCATTTAGTAATTTCAAGGAAAACTTGCTGTTTCCAACGTGCGCGCGAGAGCTCTGATGACGTAGGACATTATGCCAAGTAAGAACGCGCAATGCAATATATATACAGGCCAATCTCCATAAAATTATAAAAGCACTATGTGTACCTCACACTTCGTGCGCTATTTTCAACTTGCCCCTCGGTAGTTAGACGAAACCGCTGTCCTTACTGACAGCCGGGTTTGCATGAAGAAAGAAAACTTTGAATTGGGTAATATCACGTTGTTTTGCGGGGAAAGGCAAAGAAGTGTACCAACATCTACAACGCGCGTACAGAGCGATTGCTTTGTGTCGTTCGTGTTGCAATCGCCGTCCTCAACTGATACGAATCAGTGACGAACAAAGCATCAGCCTGTTTGCTGCTATTGGTAGCGTTGCGTGACAACAGAGCCGACTGTATAAATTTGTAGTAGGACAAAAATAATAATGATAGTTTGACTAATAAGGATAGACTGGCAGTTAATTACTTTTCATTACGCCATTCTGTTTAATCGTAACTTTAGCACAAAGGCATAATTGATAATTTTGACCCTTTCACACGTTGGCTCGATCGTTCAATTTATGTGGCCGTGCCACACTTTTTCAGTCTCTTAGTGAATTCCTTTGTTGTCTCCGTTCATGTGAAATCTCCTTAGATCCTTAGCACTACTTTCTGTGCTGTTGTTGTTTGGCAAATTTTTCTGGAAATGTAATTTTGAATTTCGTTGGAGTAAAAGGATCATCTCAATAACAAAGTATCACTTACGTTGTTGTGATTCGGCGATAAGAACTTGGAGGAATATCACCAACAGAGTACCCACAACGGACACAAATTGCGCCTTCATCCCAATGGCCTCTCTTCCTTCACAAATTCATCCAAATCGTCTCCGTTGTGGCTATGTTGATTCGTGCTTTCCAGCAGCCGATTTGGCTAACGGATGTCTTGAACGGCTCAGCTTTGCGCTTCGTGTGAAATTCCTCACGTGTCGTGCCGATTGACAGCCTCAATAGGATGTTACGTACGATCATACTTCACAGATCTAAGTGATATTTTCGTCATCTGAAATGTGATCACACCTCGAATTTTTTGCGTGAACGATAAAGATGCCACCAGCGGGGAACTTGCGTGGAATCTTGCGTGGAATACACCTTTTCACCTTTACCCCAAATCGATATCTCATATTTCAAAGATGTTTTTGATTATTGCTGACCGAAAAACAAGGAGCTCACCAACGTTTTTTCACCTTTCTTTTATAGAAAATTTTCACTTGGATGAATGAAACAAAAACAGTCTGAAAAGTGGCAAAACACACATAATAGATGGAAAGTATCCTCTTTCGCAAATTATTCACGTGCACGGCCGAAAACTGACCGCTTTGATTCGCCCCTAGAGTCCGGGTTGACGGAAAACTCACTTCTCGTTATCGCCATGATTTCTTGCTCTTACTAAAAGTGTGTTGTACCTGAATCTCTGTTTCTCTCTTACATCACACTTTGTTTTCCTTTCCTCCGTCTGTTTTTAAATTTGTTAATAAACGGCAAGCGGGGATTTGCTGTATCGACGAGCAAAAAAAAATTATTCGGATTGCGTGATAAATCCGAAGAGCTTTAAGCAAAAAATATGGAGATTAAACGCAATCTCATGCAACATTTTGATTTGACTGCCAAACATTTAGAGCCCTGAGTGCTGAATCAACAAACCAAAATCTTATCTTCCCGAGATCGCGTTTGTCCTCCATTTCCGCGTCTGCCACGCAGGCTAGCGTTGTTCTCGCGTGGCGCGAGGCTTCCGCTTGCCTCATGACTGGTACTTTCTAGTAGGTCCGATCCTTCAGTTGATCCTTTTGCGGGCATGCGAGGCTGAATGCACGCTTTACTCCACGCGAGTTTGCGCCTTCGTGTGCTTTCTCTGGATTTAAGAGAAAAACGGCAGCATTGCTTTCAAACCTAGGATTACAAGGTAATTCTCCGATATTTGGTTAATTTTCTGTGTTTTATATTGGGTCCATATTATTGTACTGAGGGGGGGGGGGGGGGGACCGTACGGGGAGCTCAGGTATTGAGAAATTGGGTGCAATCGAGCGAGAAGCGAGACACGCGAGGGAGATCGCAAGCGAGAAAATCGCCTTCCGCGCTGAAGGATTAGAAAATACGTCACAATCATCATACTGCTTCCGAACATTCTGGTTCGTGACTAGAAGTTGACAAGTTTTGATTAGTTGTAAGGTTTTTCTTTTTTTTTTTTAAGCTAATTTTCTAATGGTGAAATTGGTTAAATCCTTGATTACATGCCAGATTTCGGTATCACTTGATCGTACATAAATTAAAACCAAAACTGATATGAACTGTCAACTGAGAGCCACAGTGATTAGGGACATTTTTAGCTTTTGATTAACGTGAAAACGTCTAATTTTAAGAAGGTGAAGGAAACTGAAGTCATTTGAAGTTATCAAGTTCTCAGAACTGATAAACAAGAGCATGTTAGTATCAGCTCAGTCACTTTGGTAGTTACACTCCTGTTACTGCAAAGTCGGCCTAGCAAGAACCGCTTTTATCCCTAGGAGGCACCTTTGTGAGAAAGCTTAGAGCAGGGGCTACTCTAGAAAGGATAGTGGATTTAATAGATGAAAAGATACTTATAAAATCCCAGGTTAGGCATAGCAGAATGAATGGAGGCATTTTAGTCGACGTTAATTAAAGAATTTGTGTAAGAATTTGGAAGATAAAGGAGTTGTGGGAAAGGGTTTATTTATTTTAGCGAGCTAAAACAATGGCTCATTTACGCGTATATCATGGCAATAAGGGTGTGTTATCGTTGTTTATGGCTTATCAAATTAATAAGTAGCTTACGATTTAAAACCTTAGTGTGGGATTGATAAAGTATTTAAGCCCCCTGTCAGTTATCTCTCTTGCAGGCAAACAAGAAGAGCGGCTTAGCGTTTTAAGTTGCCTCTCCAAACCAAACAGAAATCGGTTGACATGTACGTACATGTTAGGAAGCAGGATGTAGGGGCATCGCAGTTAAAGCGCATATGAAGCGAAAAATAATTTATGCCTATTTGAAAGACCTTTCAAAGAGAACAAGAAGGCACGTTTTTTTAAAAAAATGTCTTCTCTCGTTCCAGAGACTCAAGTTTTTGTTCAAAAACTGATGACGTCAAAAATCGTCTCAGTACCTCATAGGCACTTGAGGAGGGAGACGGACTGTTTTAATTTACCCTTCCAACCTACCCAAAACACAATCCTCCGAACGGAACTGATCGCTGTACATTTTACCGCAATACTTCGCGAGCCTAGCACAGCCAATAGGCACATGGAAATCCACAGCTTTTTTTTGCGCAATTTTTTTCCTGTATTCACAACATTGTGTATAGCTGGGTTTTAAGTTTTTAGAATTTTTTTGCTGCGTTTTTATGAGCCTTTTAGGGTTTTTCGTACCCTAAGAATTATGGGTAAATGTACCAGTCTCCATCTTTTTCGGTAGGGTGGATTGACACGTGACAGAGCTTCGAAGCCTGTGAAAAGGTTTTTTAGTAGAATCGGGAACGGGCTAACAAGCTTCGCAGAATCGAAAAAATATATCGAGTTAATTGTGTGTCCACAGTCGGGACAGATCTTAATTTTAATAAAGGACGTAAATATTTGAACAAACTTGAGAAAAATGAGTTGATTGTTGTCTTCACACTCGCGTCTCACAATTTTGTGTTATTTCTCCCAAGTATGAAATCCACGTTCATCAAGAGATCTTCATCCGTGCGTACCATAAGGAAAATCGCGAAAATAATTAAAGCAGTCAGTCAGTCAGTCAGTCAATCTTCTAGTACAATAAAATTTTTTAACAAAACAATTCTATTTTGATTTATTACATTAGCAACAACAGCTATCTGTAATGTAACCACACAAAACAGACTCCGCCGAATACAAAATTTAATGAAAGATACGAAATGCAGCTGACAATTGTGAGTGGCACTTTAGTCGGGAAAGTTGCTTGGACGATACAAGTGGCATTCACCATACAAATAATAAAAATATTTAATTTAGTGTAGTCGCATACAGCTGCCAGACTAAATTTAATTATTAAAGATTGCCTACATAAGTTAATAGAAATTTGTTAACCATTCTATGCAAGAAACGTAAAAACTCCCTTCAAAGGGTTTCTCCTCCGCGGAGGAAATATATATGTAAAGAAGAACCTCGGTTACTTTGGCTACTTCTATGTATAACTACATAACTGTACTTGAATCTGTATGTTATAGTTAGAAATTGTTTATAATTATCCTCCTTCTTCTTTTAAGGCGAATTCCTTCAGAGGCGTCTACCTACAAGAACAAAAAGAATTAATTAAACAAGAGTGAATTAAGGAGAATGATGCGTTATTCAGTGAATGACACAGGCATACTCGGAAAAAGGAAATCTGAGTGCTCCTATCAGGAGTCGAACCTAAGACCTTCTGATTACTAGTTCGGATGCATTACTAAGCTACAGGAGACTCGTGGAAGTTAAGGCCATTAAACTAGGTTTACGGAGTGAATTATTTCAGGAACAACAACAAAAAAAACTATCACTAACTAGACAAACAAACAGCTTGATAGATATCAATTAAAATTACAAAAAGTAAACCATGACACAATTCTTCCTGATAGCGTAATCGGTGCCAAAACAGGAAATGGGGAATGGGGAATGGGAAAATAAAAATGGGAAATAAGAGAACATGACCAGTGAATGAGATTTAGAGAATATTGAGGTCAGTGGTAGTCTCCTTCGCAGCCGTTGTTTAGACCAGGTCAGTGGTGATACCCATTAATTTTACTACATTTACAAAATAATTTGTGACATCCATGACACTAGAGGTAACAAAGGTGAGCTTAGCACTGAAAATTCTCAAGTTACTCAACTACTATCAGAACCTGGAATTGACTGTATAACCAAATTGTGCAGGCCGGTGAGTAGAAGGAAGTAACGAAGACAGTAAACAGAAGCAAAGTTAAGCTTTTCTAATATCAGTTTTAGAGGACAAGTCGGGTCTCGTTTCGCTCAGGGATAAACAGAGCGAGCGAAATACGTGATAGCGCGCGCAAATTGCGAAGGAAGGAATACCAAAGCACGGTCCTTTAAGGACGGTGTCTACTAATAAAGAAGTATTTTTGTGTGGTTTATGACTATGCAGGGAAATCAGACCTTAGCAAGGGCTATTGAAATCCAAAAGGAAAACTGGGGGTAACCACACATTTTTTTGAGGTTATTATGCATCAATTATTCTAAATAAACAGTAAACTACCAGGCAATGTATGGCGTTTTTTTTTTCCAAATTGAAGCTTTACTATCTCTGAAAAATGCATGGTTACTCCAAATTTTCTTTTTAGATACTCAGGGCACATGCTAAGTTCTGCTTTCTCCGCATGGTTTTAAACCGCGCAAAAACATCCCTGTATTAGTAGGCACCACCCATGGGAAACCCGAGTATCTCGAGATGCACAGAGCGTATGCGCAGTAACAAAAGTAGGCACCATCCTCAATATTAGTGAGATTCAACCACATTTTTCCATGAAGGTGTTCCAAGTTTTGAGACCGTGGATGAAATCTAAAAGCATAGCTATTCAACAGTCACAGGGGGGGGGGGGGGGGGGGGGGGAATACTTTCCCTTTTTGCGGCTCTGAGCGTTTTACTTTTTCTAAAATTCATAACCTCTGGAATGACATACGTTTTGGTATACAAAGCGCATCTCGAAGCCTCTTGTTGTCCAGTAAGGGTTCCAAGTCGTCGAATGACGGGACAAGGAAGACATCATTCAATGGATTCTCTACCAAAGACATCAGCTCTTCTTCGTCAACATCATCGCCAATGCCAACGACGATAACCTAAGGAAGAAAGTCTCCGTTTTAGTCACTGCGTTTACTTAAGGTGTTATACGGAAACTTGTGCGCCCATGAATATATAATAAATAAGATATTTTAACAGGGAGCCCACGTCACAAAATGTGGTTTCCAGTGAGACTTGCATAAATCTAACGTAAGAATACAAAAACAAATTACAAATATAGCTATCTAAAAAATAAAAAGTAAAAAGGATAAGATCGATAAAAGAGTCGATAAGAGTCTAATACCCACGAAATATTTTTAAACCAAGAAAATACTTCAAGAATCGAAACTGGCAGGAAGCTCGGACCAGCTGGCTATTTTAAAAGTTTGGAGGAGGTGAATTCGGGACCACCGAAGACAAATCCCGACAGTGAAAGTGAGGCGGATTTGAACCGGATTTGAACTACTTAATTGAGTTACGGGTTGAAACTCTGGCAGCCATGGTATCAAAGACGACAGCATTCTCGTATAATAAGTATCTCTAGTTTTCACTGGCTTATTACACAATTAAATATATTGCAACTGCACGGGTAAATTTAAAGCAACTGCCTTAGCCTCAGCTTTCTCAATAAGCTGTCTTAAGTCCGCAGGACTGACTCAATAATTTGAGAGGCTGGCAAAATGGTTAAAAAGGTTGCAATACACAAAGAAACAGTGAAATTAGCCTTGGAGTATATCAAAGTCAACAAACTTGGAGCTATTTTGGCTCTAAGTAATTTTGGACCTTGACGACCAAACGTTGATGGATAAATAAGATATTTTCAATTTACTGTGTGACGTGACTACAATGTAAGCAGCTAACTACCTTAATTCCCTTTTCCTGCAGCGGTCGTACGGCTTGGTCCAAAGCAACAGCCCCAGGATCCTGTGACTGACGACCGTCAGTTGTCAAAAGGAAGACTTGAGGCACACTGTTTTGACGTCCTTCGGGAAACAAGTTGTTCCCGGCCGTCTCGAGCGCGCTGTCTATGCGGGTGCGTCCACGAAGATACGGTACTCCGTCTACAGCGGCCGCAAATGAAGAGCGGTCGATGCTCTGGCGCGTTCCAAACTTGACTGACAGGAATGGGACATCACTGAAAACGATTAGGCCAAGTTGAACGGTTTGAGGTCCGATGTTGAGTCGGTCACCCAGTCCCTTGATGAAATCTCTCTGTTTTTGATAGTTAGCATCTCGTATAGAGCCGGAGGAATCCATGGCAAATCCCAGATCAAAAGCTTCAACACAATCTGGACCGAGTGTGGGGGCTGATGGGGGAGGGCCTGGAACATGAAGGAAGTGAAAGAAAGGATGTTACGTTTTAACCTTGGTGAATAAATGAGAGAGGTATCACATTTCTTTCTCATATGCCACTTATCGACATTCAAATCCTAGTAGTGTGCAGGATGTCTGCCACACGCATGAGCCTAGTTTAATGGCCTCCTGTAGCTCAGTGGTAGAGTATCCGAGCTAGTAATCGGAATGTCATGGGTTCAACTACTTCTATTGGAGAACTTGGATTTTCTCTTTTTCTGAGTATGCGTGTGTTTGTCTGTTTGATAGAGATTCACATTGGAAATGCAAAAGGAAATCAAATCATTTTCAAAGATTCATTAAGGACGGTGCTTCGATCCTAATTCAAAGGTGCGTTTGCGTGGTTTATGACTACGCGGGAAAAGTAGATCTTCCTTAGCCTCATTGGAAACCGAAAAGAAAATTATGGGTAACGACGCATTTTTCAGATTTAATTTGGCATCAATAATACTAAAAAGCGTTAAAATTCATGACAGCAACAGCATTTTTTCACTTTGAAGCTTAAGTTACCCCGAAAATGAGTTGTTACCCCTCCCCCAATTTTCTTTTTCGATTGCAAGATACCTTACGAAGATCTACTTCTTCTGCGCAGTCATAAACCGCGCACAAATCCCTTTGTTTGAGGATGCAACGTCCTTAAAAATTCCATGTTTCTCGGACTATCCCGTCATGTGTAGAACTTATTCGCATAAAAAAAAGACGGCACCGTACTTAAAGGGGAACTCTCATAGGGTTTTTGACCTGTTTGGTTAAAAATGGTGAAATATGACCTTGACATAGCTAGAGAACAATTTAAGGTCAATGAGAGGAAAGAGATCAACTCAATTCTCGAAAAGAACAACTCCAGGGGTGAGTTGCATAAAATTTAACGTCGGGCGTAACTGCTAACGCCAGACGTTAAAATACTGGATGTGACTGGGCTGAAGGTCTGGCGTTAGCAGTTACGCCCGACGTTAAATTTTATGCAACTCACCCCTGATCTGTTCTCGCGTTTTTTGAAAAAAAAATGCGGGAACTTGAAAAACGTTAGCCTAACATTTTCCAACTTTCAATCCATTCCGACCTACTCTGTCTCTAACCAGAAAACTAGATAATTCGTTTATATTTCTGCTGACACACAAACATTTTGGGTTTTGAAATAACATCAAATTCGCGTGATACTTCTCCTTTAAAATCTGCCATTTATTGACCATGAGCGCCTTCTTTTGGAACATTTCTGCTATTCTTATTCCGGTTCACGAATAACAGAATACACAGAATAACACGCAGTTCCCAAAGGATGTCAATTCCTCCTATTCCTATTACACCGAAAGCTTTCCAACATAACACAATTTGTCTTATGTCGAGTAAACAGTATTCCGTTCATTCTGCTATCAGGGCATAATGAACGCAATACTATTTTGTTCATCCCGAAAACAGAATAGGTCTTGAAAAGAACACAAATACCGTCTTTTACGAGTATTCCTGTTCTGAAATAGTGCCAAAATAACGTGTCGAAAGTCACGAGGACATTACGTGTAGTCTAGATGCACTATCGGGAGTAAAAGAGTCTAAACTCACCAGTGATTTCGCCCACAGGCAGAACGCAGCTGAACCTGCAGCCATCGTAACAGCATATAAACCCAAAGGAACATGATTCTTGACCAAAGCAGGTACTATTGTTTGAAGTGCAGAAGCCGAGAGGAGGCTCTGTCAGTGGAGGACAGGAGCCACTTACTGGGGGTGCCGTTGTTGTTATTTCTGAAACTGAATATATGAATAAAATTCATACATTTGAACTGAGAAAGAAAGAATGAATAAGTGAATGATCATCGCAGTTATATACGCAATTTAAGTAGTTGCGAAAAGAAAGCCTGAAAAAAAATATACACAGCTGTTTCGACAAAGGTTGGCCAAAAAAGCGTAAAAGCGTACGCGACAATGACGAAAGGTAACCTGGGAAATACCCAAAAAATTTCAATAAAAGCTCAGAATCCATAATTCCCCGACCGTACAGCGAAGACTTGTTGGCGGGCAACATGGATTCTGAGATTTTATTGAAATTTATTGGCTATTTCCCAGAATGAATAAGTGTATGATCATCGCAGTTATATACGCAGCTTAAGCTGTTCGATACCCTAACAAGTAAAACAGCAACAACAACAACCACGTAAATTCCTTGTGCGCTGGCTCAACAGGACCGAAGCCTACTTTTGATATTTTGTAAATCTTTATTGTTTACAGGAATGCCTAGATAATATGATTACAGTGTCCATCCTGTCCATCTTTGCACCTCTCCTTTCTTTGGGTCGATGATGAAGTTGCAAACAAATAATGATAATGTAGTAATAGGGCTTAAAGAGTTGATTTGATGATGACGATAATGATGGCAAGAACTCTGAAAGATGATGATGAATTTTGATAATGATGATGATAAGACTGATAACGAGTGTTCATTTACCGTTAGAAGATAAAAAAATTATCAACAACGCCAACAAAAACAACAGCAGATAAAATTTACCCGGTGTTTTGCAGGCGGAAGCAGCTACATCTCGAGTGGCTTGTTTCAAATTCTCAAATGACTGGACAGTAAATATATTCGAAGGATCCTTGGCAATCAAACGAAGCTCGTTCTCTGAAATGTCCGAACCAATGCCCACCACAAACACCCTTGCGCCCAGTATGTGAATAGCATCAGCGGCGACATCAAGGGGAACTGCATCTGGGTCACGTGTTTGAATTCCATCCGTCATGACAATCACTGCTTTCGGGAAACCAGGTCTACGGAGAAGAATCAAGATTCGTGCATCTTGCCTTGTGTGATAAACTTCTATTTCCTTGTAGTAAGCTTTTGAAACAGTGCATAAATAAAAAAAAATCTGAAATCTGAAATCTGTTACAGAAACAGGGCCGAACTCTGGTAGTCGTGCGCTAATAGACTTGTGACAAATTAACAGGACATGCTTTTCATCACATAGTACACTGATTGGTCTTCAAATGTAATGCAACATCTGGTTGTGTGGCACAATACGATTACAAATATTGTCACTTTCCTGAAGGGTGGTTTGCATGACTTTTTGCTGCTCACTATTTACAATCTATACAAATAATAATGATAATGAGAGTGAGCAAAATATCTTTTTCACATTTGGTACCAATAATAATAATAATAATAATAATAATAATAATAATAATAATAATAATAATAATAATAATAATAATAATAATAATAAGACTTTAATCTTACCTAGTTTGAGTTAAAACTTGTGCTGCCATAGCAAGCGCTTTATCGATTCTGGTTCTTAGCTGAAGGTGCGGCAGAGCGTCAACTGCCAACTTGAAGCTATCCAGGTTTCGGTGCTGGTCAAAACGGATTTCCAGTTGCGTGTCGTCACTGTAAATTATCACTGCCGCTCGAGTGCCGGCTCCAACGTTAAGTATTGTCGCCAGTTCCTTCACGAAGTCTTTTTCTCTGACGTACTGAGGGGCGTTGATACTTCGCGACGAATCCATCACAAATATTACGTCGAAAAGTTGATCGCACTGTATATCTGATCCAGGGATGGGCGGAGGCTGAGTTGTTGTTATTGCTGCTTCTGTGGTTCGAGTCGATGTCGTTGCCGTGGTTGAAGGACGCGTTGGGGGTTCTTTGAAAACAAAAGGTAAAAAAAGAAACACCATTTAGAGCCACCAATTCAAATGACAAGCCAGAGATGTAAGAGAGATGTTCACACCTGACAATACAATTGCCACTTTCACATTCTCATTGGTGCAAAATGAATCAGTCTAAAACTAACACATTCATTTTACGTTTGTTTTTGTGATGTCTTATTTTCTCGTGTGTAATAGACTATGCGCAATCATGCTAAAGCAGGTTGTGGCTCTTTGACACTGCAAATATGAACTTTACTTATTAACTTACGAGGACAGACTGTTTCCAAAAGATTTGGAGATTTGTCAAGTAATTCTTGAAAAGAGCTCATCTGGAATACATCCTCCTCGCTCTTTACCAGCTCCTTTAACACGCTCCGGTTCACCTTCGGTCCCACGCCAACTGCAAGCACGCGCACTCCTTTGGAATGAAGAGGTGCTACAGCCTGCCCAAGAGGCTTGACGTCAGGCCCTGGAGTTTGTACACCATCAGTCATTACCACAGCGATGGAAATTACCGAGCGGCGGGGATTTGCGAACAAAGTTTTAGAAGCAAAATCAAGGGCAAGATCGATTCTCGTCATACTGCGTCTGTGTTGGAGGGCGTCTACAGCAGACGTGAAGTTATCAAACGCGCTTTGTCTTATGAAATCAACACTTAGCTCTGGTTGGCCGCTGTACATGATGACTCCGGCTCGACTGTCTTGGGAGGCTTTCAAAAAACTTCCAGCTATCTCTTTCACGGCTGTCTTCTCTCGTTGAAAATCCTCGTCGGTTATACTTTCGGATGAATCCATAAGAAAGGCAATGTCAACTCCTTGGACACATGTCGCTAAAAATTAAGCGCAGACCATTTGTTAGCGCCCTTGCTGGTGCCGTTATTGTTATATTAATAAACGGACTTCACATATTACACTAAAAACATCAGAATACTCTGTGAAAATGCTTCAATTCCTTAACAGGATCTAGATTTGTTTAATGTGAAACACTGCCAGGGCCCACCCATCTCTCTTTGTTGAGTTACAACGTCGACACGTCTCGTAGCTTATACACACTTGCGCAGAACTTAATTCTCCCCTTATAAAACAAAATGGGATTATGTGTTCGAGAACCTGGGATCAAATAAACAGTACAATCCATGCCATTTTCCATTTCGAGGCTGAAAGCTACGTTATCTTAATCAACGACACGAAAACAGTACGGTTTGGTATTGACTGTCGTAAAGCCAAGAGCAAAGTAAATCCTCTCGACAAGCTCTGCAATCACAAACAAACCAATCAGAACTGGAATCAAATACACCGAAGCGCAAAAAAACGTTATCATTAAAGTAAACAATCCGGTTTTAGTTTGTTTATTGTTGGCTAAGGAAGTGGTACAATTTTTTTCCACAGATCACAAAACTTAGTAAAGGAAAAGCAATGGAAACGCAAACTACTCAAACAATCGATTGAAAGGTATTGAACTTACCATCGCCTATCTCAAGGCATGCATTTGCGGCAATCGACTGCGACTTTCGAAGGAGATCTACAAATGAATCAACCAAAACCACATCCGACTCACTTTCCACTATAGACCTTAACTGCGTGAGGTTGATTTGGCGCCCAACTCCCAAAGCATGCACGGTCACGCCCTGGTCACGAAGCAGCTGACTCGCCTCATCAAGTGGTAAGGAATCTGGATCTGGTGCTTGCGCCCCGCCTGTTAAAACAATTAAGACCTTGTGAACGTTTTCCCTTGCTGATTCGAACATCTCCGATGTTTTTACTAACGCGCGATCAATTCGGGTTCGACCTCGGGTCTGGTTGATGCTCAAGCTCTCTGTTGCTTCTATGAATGAAGCGGTGTTGTCGAAATCACCGAAGTTGACGCGAACGGTGGGGTAGTCCTTGTATGTTACCACAGCTGCGCGGCTGGTGCTGGGTCCGATTGGAAAGATTCGCGTCAAATCTTTAACGAAATCCTTCTGTATTTCGTAGTCGTCGTCTCCAATGCTTCCTGACGAATCCATGAGGTATATAATGTCCAATTTCGCGTTGCATACTCGTCCTGTAACAACAAATGTAACAAATGTAATTTTAATCAGATATTGAAATCTAAGCCAAATTTCGTTAAGTAAATATTGTAATTTTATATCTAATGGTACTGTACTCTAGGCAACAAGTGTAAGATTTTTAAATTGCTTTTTTAGTTATAATTATTGTTTCATAATTAGTGTACTTGTATGTTTTTTTTATAGTTTCTGTTGTCTTTTTTTTGTAGCTGTAGTGTAACTTAAAATGAAAAATAAAAAAAAAATTAATAATAAAAATACTCGTCCTGTAAGTAACTTAAAATGATAGATCATACATGGTGTAAGCTGCAGCAGAATGAGATACCACGCTATGTATCCGCTTAAAAAAAATTAAAATGATCCTTCGCCAAATGATTTTGATATCTTGGAAAAAGAAGATGATAATATTTAAATACCTATGATAACTAAAAACGTTGGACTAGTTAAATAATGTACGTATTTGTATTTCTAACGCATGTATTATATTAGTTTTATATCAGGTTTTTTTTTAGTATTTACAAGCCATAGTTATGTCTGTTATTATATTATAATATTATCTCATTCTTATTTCGGATTTATTCATATTGTAATGCGCATTTGATCAAATTATTTGTTAATCCGCGCAATAGAAGTATTAAATTATTATTATTATTATTATTATTATTTATTATAATTATAATTAAACTATCTTGTTAGTCACAGTTTTCTTTCCAGCTGTATTTAGCTTTAAATTATTATACTTATAAATTATGGGTTCTTCTTGTAGTATTAGATAATTATTGTGAAATATCTTAAAAAAAGCAACTGTATTAGTTTGTAAAGCTTTTAAATGTCTTGGTAGTTTGTACTGATCATTTCTTGTTTTCAACTTTTTAATCATTGTACTTATAAACTACCAGTTCTTCTTTAAGTATTTGACAATTATTATGAAATACTATAAATCTGTATTACTACGTCAAACTTGGTGTCTTAGTAGTTTGTACTTGTCATTTTCTTGTGTTCGTCTTGCTCCGCCTCGACTAGCTGCAGCTACTTGCGGGGCAAGCAAGTCATTGCTCTCGTTTTTTTTTTTTTTTAAATAAACGTTGGTTGTTTGTTTGTTGATTGATTGCTTGATTGAGCAGAATGTGTTGAGTCCGAAGAATCGTAATGCACTCGCCGTGGGCTGGTTTTAGAAACAACAACAACAACAACAAACAACAAAAAAACTACAAAAAAAAACAACATTAACAAAAAACAAAACAAAACAAAATCAAAGCAAAAGCAATCACTCCAACCAATCACGACCGCAACAAACAAAGTATTAAACAAACCAGAATAAAAAGCAAATTCAAGTAAAGCCAACTCTTTCTGAGGAGTGCGCCAGCTCTATCTGTGTGACCTTAGAGAGGGCAATTGAAATTTGTCGGATACTAAAACGTTTGAGGTGTTTCAGTGTCCACTTAAAAACAGCTCATTGAACTAGAAACTAGAAAAGTGGTATTATGGTCTACGATATTAATAGCCGAAGGTTTCGTTTGTCTTCATCTGCTGTATGCTATATGTTGTTTTACTACTGTGATTACTTAAAACTTCTGCAAATAATTAATTGAGGTATTCATAAGCAAAGTAGGCCACCCCCCCCCCCCCCCCCCCATACTGCGAATTATTCCTGGCTGGTAAGCAAACAAATACCATGAAAGTGTGTTTCAGAACCAGACGAATGGTTAAAGAAATAAAACATTTTCCATTTTTTGGTGGGAGTACAGTGAATTTTCATTACATTTCTAATTTCCAGTCTATTTATTTTGGGATAACCCACTTTGCCTGCCTCGGACTCCTCAAATAGTAATGCTTTTTTTTTTCATACAAAAGTACTGATGGAAGGAATCGAGATCCTTAAAGCACGATTTGACAACATACCTGCTTTCTCTCTACAAAATCGCCGACAGCCGTCATAGCAACACTTATAACCAATATCTTGATCACAGTCAGCATTGCACGTGCACTCGTCTTGAACTGAGCTGGGGCACTGTCTGTAGGAGGAGTAAGGCGGACATTTGTCTCCGAGGGCACCTGTCATTTAATGTTGGGAAGATAAAAACATATGTAAGTGAATTAGCAGAGCGCAAAACATGTTACCTAGTGGGATTTCAAAGCCGTAAAACCGAAAGATCAAGCCTCATTCTAGTCTCGACGTTTAAAATGACAGAAATTTTGTTCCGAGCTATGCGCGACTATGTTCCATCGAGATCGGATGAACTATGGCACTCTTTCAATCTTCGTTATTTTCGACCCAAAAATTCTGGACATTTTGGTTTGAAAAGTTGCGACTGAAGTCATCTTCACTGACTCTGTGTCCTCTTTGTGGGGGTATGTGAGGTTTGTCTTTTGAAAACTCTTCAGGATAGGAAAGTTACTCCCCGAATTTCCGAGCTCTACTGGTCGGCTTGGCGTCATTCTCTGGAAGGTTTTCGACTAAATGAAACCACTACTACTTATAACAGCCAGAATGATAGACAGACAGCAACTTTATTTAGTCATAAAGCTCATGGTAGTCCCTTCAGGAGCTTAAAAGCACCCTGTTATCAATAGGAGCCCTGAGCACGCCAATGGGATGTTGCAGTGGGATTTCTGTGTCGCGCTTTTCTCATGGTTTTTTGTCAGTTTAGTGTCTAAAAACATCGTTTCCTAGAGCTCTTACCAACAGGTGGTAGAGTATAACTTGTGGACACGCAAATCTTTCTACATCCGTTGTGGCAGCACTTGAGGTCTCCTGTACATTCCATGTCGTAATTGCATTCTCTTGGTTGAGAGGAACACGAGGATGGCCTTGGAATGTAGGGACAGGAACCAGGTTTGTCACGCGTTACCACTGTACAAATGAAAACCAAAAATAAAGCAATCTTTAATTAAGCGTTGACAGTTAAAACTCACGCCACTTTCTCAGCCAATCGAAGTCAAAACCAAAAACAATCGTGACTTGCTCCCATGCGTTTTCCCACGCTTTGCGTTGGTGGTTTGTACTTGTTTGTGGATAAGTAAAATTCTACATCTGATGGGGAATCAATCAAACCATAGTTAATCGCGGGACTGGTTATGAAACTTTGCCATGAAAACAATGGTGCTGCAATTTATGTTGGAAGGGTCACGACAATGCACAATCCTTTGTTTGAATGTTCACACTACAGTTGGATATCTTAAAACGAACGTTTCTTCTGGTCAGTTGCTCCAACACATTTCAAAATCTATTGTCGTCTGTGCACTGTCAAGGCCAAGAATGCAAACACTAACATATAACAAAGAACTTTTTTCAGGCTTCATAACCATTGCCTTTTAACAACTATGATCAAACAAAAAATACTAAATAGCAGTCTATTCTAATCGTATTGTACGTTTTGGTGCGCTTCCAACTATTAAGTCTGTGAAAAAAAAACAATGAAAGTTACCAGCTTCCTCATTGAGGTTTTGTTTATTATGCTGTGCGTGGTTGATCTGACTCAAGGGTTGTGAATGAAATCTTAATGTGCGTCCATTAAAATAAACGCTATTTAACAGGACCTACCTGAGGTGCTGTTATACATTTTATTGTGCTCTACGTGGTTCTTATTTCGAGCCTGAAGTAGGAAGCTCAAGTGCGGAACAGTTCTCTGGGTTCTGCCTTGATGCGGTATTTTACAAAAAATGTACTTGATTTTGTTAAACTTGAGATCTTGTGTTTTTAAAAATGTCTACAATAGGCGTCAGCTGCCCATCGCCTCTCAGTATTGTTTGGTCTTTTTGCATTTGGATGGAAAAAAAAAGTCATGTTTGACCATTAATTTGTGTTTTGCTCTTGGCTAGTTTACTTACAAGTTGAAGTTGTTTTAACTGTTAAAGGTGTGGTTTTTGCTGAGGGTGTAGTCCTCTCCGCAGGCGCACTCTGTGTTGAGCGCGTGGTTTGCACTGTGGTCGTTGAATCCTTGGGCGCAGCTGTAGTCTCCTTAGTGGTGGTGACCTGATAGTTAATTAATTGTAAGACGATTCATGTTCTCTTCACTAATATTCATTTTATCATATCACATCACATAAAATCATGTTATATTTATGGATTTCCATGTACATAGTTCTTGAATTTCTATTTTATCTTTTGTTAGCTATCTACGTTTATTCTTAGAATTCGTATCGCACTATACCCTGTACAGCTTTCCAAACTATTATGTTTATCTATCAGTATTATTTTTGTCATAGTGTTCCCAATGGTTTAGTAGACCAATGGTCCGATAGAAGTTTAGACACTGTAATAAAGCTGATGATTCATTTGGACTGACAATGAAAATTGAAAGTATTTTGCAAAGTTATTAACTTTGGTCTATTTCAAATGTTTTGTTCTTTTCCACAGTGTGTATTAATGGAAAGCAAATCTCCAAAAGTAAATTGGAAATATGGTACCTGAATTTACTCAGGCGTCCCGAAACCGCAATGACTAACCATGAATAGGGTGACATGATTTGAAACTGAAACTGGTAGAAAAAAGAAAATAACGAGAATTGCGCTCTGAGGCGGCTTAAAGTGATAATTCAGGTTATAGGAAAAACGTAAGTGACAAAACGAGAAATTATATTAATTTTGCGAAATGTAATTCCACGGCTATTCGGAGAATTCGTGCGCTACCTTTGGACTACCTATATTTGGTTTATTTTGGTACATTTTTTAAAACACACATTATCACCTATATGTATTCCAGTGGTGTCACCGTGGACGGCTTTGAAAAATCATATTGCGCTAGCAGACCACACCTCAACGAAGACAAGGACAAGGATAAACTTAAAAAATTTTAACTTGACTTCGAAGTCCAGAGGACACAAACAACAGAAATGAATAAACTTACTTATTATATATCGAGAGGAGCCTATTCAACTGGGAGGTGATATTAGACATTAGCATGTGAAACAAACAAGCAACAAACAAACAAAAAAAGAATATAAACAAAGAGGTTGACAAAGGACAGTGAGAGAAACGGAAAAACCGACAGAAGACAAACTAACAGACAGACCTTTAAAGGCGTAGTTGATGCCGTAGATAGAGACGTCGATGGTGTGGGGGTAGGAGGAAGTGTCGCTGTGAACAGAAGTAATAGATTGACAAGTTAATCCATTTTTTAAAGCTACATTCCCATTTTAGGGATCTTTTTTGTTTGAAAAGTTAAGCCAATGAACAAAGCTATTGATCAACAACCTGAGCGATGGCGGTTTCATTGACAATGAATGATTTTACACCTTTTACTACTTGTCTAATTTCCGCATAAATTTCAATACCGAAGGGGTGGTGATGGTAGAGGACTCCCTTGTAAATAATTTTTGAAGTGTTATAGGGTACTGATTTTGACCATTTTGCTTTCAACCAAGGGCGATATTTTGCCGGCTACTTCTACGTCTACCGGAGGGGTGGAGTAGGGCACTGGAATGAAGGCCCTGATGGGGTATGACGTTGTCAGATACATTTGAGGGAACAAATTTGCAAGTAACATTTTCACGGTGGGGGGTAAATCTTCAGACACTAAATCCTTGATATTTGTGCAAGCGAGGTCACGTTTCGGTAGCCAATTTAAGATTCCCAAGAGACTAAAAACTGAAGTGACACTCAGCACACTTGCGAGTGTGTATCAGTGTTGTGGTTCAATTTTATCCTTGGTTTAAATTTTATTTTCCATTACTCTTTTGTATGGCAATGTGTGATAATGAGTTTGAAACAGTGGAAAATAAACTTTAAACCACGGATAAAACTGAACCACAACATGTGTTTTAGAACGGGTTAATTATGCGTTTTCTTTGCGTTTTTTTGTACAATATATTCTGTGAGTGTTTTCTCTTTGTTTGACTGATAAGAATATTCGCGTTTCGCGAATGATGGGCCCGTACACTGTTAATGCCCTCCAGAAAAGGCCAAAAAGAACAAAAGAAAAGAAAAAGAAACAACTAAAGGAAAAGTTAGTAACACACTTACTTTCTAAGATATTTGAAGCAACTTTTGGAACATAGCCCAGCAAATCATCAAATGACTTCGGAGTGAACATATCTTCGGGTCGAGCAGCAAGACGACGAAGGTTTGGAAAATTGGCTTCACTACCAACACCAATGACGTTCACAATCTATTCCAAGTATGAAATGAGTTTCACTTACAGTGTTTCTATAAGCTACTTTGTATAAATTATAAGGAACTTAAGTATAAGACCTCAGTTCAGGGGATGTTCCGAGTGTCAGTAGATACACAAGGGTGTTCTATATTCTCCGCTAAAACGTTTTGACATTATCAACTCCAGCTAAATTTTATTTACCTATCTACTTATTAATTTAACAATTTGCCATAAGGCAGGTGAAAGAACAATAGGATCAATTCGCAGTCTCTTACAAGGTTCTCCCACCCACCCCACCCCAATTTCTTGTCTTAGGAAACCACATGACAATGCGGAGACCGGCCTAGTTTCGAAACACCAACCCTCTGAACTTTCGAGCAAATGTGCAAGGCGCAAAGCACTAAACGACATGTCCCCACCTCTACCACTGTAAAATGAGGTTTAAAAATTAAAATTTGAAGCTACGCAAGTAATCGTAGCCGCTTTTTAAAGGAGTGATCTTCGATGCCCCCATGTGTGAAAAATCTAACAAATGCATTATAAGAATAATACTTGCGTACCTTCCCTTCCTGAGTAAGAGTCTGCGACAACGACTCTATCGACTCTCTGCTGGACGGATCCTTATTTGTGAGCACAATAATGATTTTAGAAACCTTGGGATCATCCGCTGAAAATCCTCTGGCTGCAAATGTTAGTGCAAAATGCAGGTGGCTTCCCCCACCGAGGTAACGAAGATTATCGACGGCTTCCGAAAAACGCCCGATGTCTCTGTAGCTGCCCATTCGGATTGATATCTCAGGGAAATTATCAAAAATAATAACTGCTGACTGCGTGTGGAAGGGACTGTGATTTAGCACTCGGGCTAAAGCTTTAGTAAAATCTTTTTCGAGCTTGTAATTTTCGGGTCCAACGAAAGACGACGAGTCTAACACGTAGATTACTTCAGCTTTATAATTGTCTGGGACTACTTTACCTGCAATGTCAGAACAAAAAAGAATAGGTGTCATAAGGCGAGGTTAAGTAAAAATAAGTAGAAACAAAATATGAAGACCTATGTAGTGAAAAGGATGTCAATTACCTGTTGCGAAGTTCACGAAGGGACTGGGGCCAAGTTTACTCAAACTGCGCCATATAAAGAAATGAGCCCCATCGCCAGAAAGATCACATAAGAATTAGTAAGTTTACCAAGTTTGGTTATGTTTGATCGCGTAGTAACCAGACTGTGACATGTCAAAGGTCAACCAAATTCATACAATATGTCTCTAATTCTGAGATGGCGTCCTTCAAATACATACAAAGTCTCTAATTTTCCGACCTTTGAAAGCCTTCTGACAGAACCTCAAACTTGCTAAACTGACTAATTTTGATATGATCTTTCTTGTGATGGACTCCAATTTCTCCCCAGTCTCCACTTGGACTTCGGAACGGGTAATACCAAGCAGAGCATTCAGTGGGATCATCATTTGGTTTTTTCGAAAACCCAAGGACATGTCGCCTCACTGAAATAAAAGCCATTTCCCCAGCTTTATTTATTATTATAATAAAATTTCGATATAACGCGCGCGCTGATTGGTTGAAACAGCGTGCTTTATCAGAGTACAGATGCACAGAGCAACGATTTCACGCCATCAGCCCGTTTGTGAAATTCCTGGACTTCTCTCTCGGTTTTATTTATTTATTATTATTACAATTTTTCGATCCAGACGTCTTTTATAACCTAGAAAACGTAAACGAGCTCTTAGCTTTAATGGACATAGACCATCCTGTGCGCATACAAGGTAAAAAACAGTACAAATAACACGGTGATTGAAAGTGAAGTTTCCGAAGACGTTAGCGACTAAAACACAGAGCCAAGAAGAAATGTAAACAAACAGAGATTTGCAAACATGTCAACCACCGAAATTGTCGAAATTACATCGAAGGCAGAGACGATAAACACCAAAGATAGCATAAAGTGAACAGCTCAAGTTTTAGAACGAAAGATGTAAAAATGTCACAAGCTTAAAAACCGGGTTAAAAGGTCCTGTAAACGCTCATTAGCTATATTCTCGTAAAAAAAGATCAAACAAAAAATTGAGAGAACTGAAAATTTAATTAGCTAACGAATACACAAATATATAACCTTAAAAGATCCTTACATTTTCGGTGCAAGTTCTATCACGCCGCATCGTGGCCACCTCCGCTCACCGCAGTGAAGCAAGCCTCAGAAATTACAACACTCGCCCTTCGAGTGAACAACTAACAGCTTGTTCACATATCCTCTCCGGAGCACTGAGTGGGAGGCCACAGCAGTCACAGCAGCCCTTTTCCTAACGGTGTCAACAGTTCGAGCAATCCTCTTGCTCCCGTGAATTCGACTGTTGTTCATTCACAAAACACAGCGCAGCAGTTGGTTTATTACCGGCCGGTTCGTTTTCGAACTGCCATGTTGATGACGTCCACATTTTCATGAGCCACAAATCCACCGGATTTCAATGAACATTTTGCTTTTCCATCCTGATTTTTAAATGGGAAAACTGAAGAAGCACTGACGCTACTGGCGTTACATTCGAACTGAGCAAAGTTTGTCAACTTTGATGCCTTGTTTTGACATGTCTGACAGCTTTCGTTTTGTTCAACCAATCAAATCATTTGAAACATTCTAACAAGGATTGTGATTGGCTTATTTTAGCGTGCTTTATCAGAGTACAGATGCACGCTGACGCCAGATCTGTTCGTTCGGAAAATGAAGTTGGTTTTGAAAATGAGTGTGAATGCGGGGGGGGAATAAAAGAATTCTTTATCATAAAACAAATAAAGAAGCCTCAACTGTGCTCTGTTCTGTTGTAAAGCACTTAGGAAGCGGCTAGAGCACTCAAGAAGTAGGGAGAAACACTCGACTACGTCTCGTGTTTCCCCCTACACTTCTTTCGTGCTCTAGCCGCTTCCTGCGTGCTTTACAACAGAACAGAGCACAGTTGAGGCTTCTTTATTTGTTCACCGGAAATTACCCGGCCCCTAATAATTCGCTCCAGCTTTCTTTGATTCGAACAATGTTTTATTTTCTTTGAAAGATCGCGTTGTCAAGATGCTACTGCATTTAAAATGCTTCCTGAATCCCGTTCCAAAAGGGAACACATCCCACTTGGTATTTTCATGTGGTGTCCTGTCCGATTGATATAATAATTTCAATACAAATGACACAAGCACACTTATTCTTCTTACTGAATGGCTTCCAAGGCGGACCACTTCAACATCACAATGTAACGAACTTGACATCGACTATCATCATATCGATCGAACGAGAGCAACAACGAAGAAAGAACGGTTGACAATTCTTACAAACCTAACCGACCCAAACAAAACAAGACAAACAAACAAACAAACAAACAGATCTTAAACACACTGGGGCTTTGGAACCCAAGGAACAAAATTTAGCGGTCACTCTACTGAATGCCAAGACAATTAAATTGACTTACTTAATCCATGGGCAGCATAAAAAGCAATAAGCCGCACATTCGACCGTAAATTGTCCGACGTTGGAATCTCAAAAAAGTCACTCGGCTTCTTTACAGCTGACTGAAGCTGTGGATCGCTTTCATCAACGCCAACACCAATGACATAAATGTCGGCACCCATGTCCCAAAGACTTTGCGCTGCCTCCTGCAGTCGTGGAGAACCAAAGTCGGGCGCCTGTCGTCCATACGTTATAAGGAAGACGATATAAGGAACTGATGGGCGCGCCATATTGAGAATTCTTCTTGTTTGCTTTAGAGCTTCATCTATATTTCTCTTTCCTCCAGTGAGAGTTACAAGATCAACGACCTCTTCAAAGCTCTTGCCCCTGAGATGGGAGTAAAATCCACCAATCAGCTGCGGCCTTTCACTGTAACTAAGTACTGCAGCGTGGGAGTTGCTAGGGGAAACACCGAGTTGCTTGGCAATGAGTTTTACAAATTCCTTCTGCTGGCTGAGGTCGCTTTGAGAGACTCCTTTTGATGTGTCAATTAAGAAGACAATGTCAGATGCAGATGAAGCTCCATCTGGAAGTTAAGAAAAAGAAGAAAAAATCAGTATCGCAAATTGAAACTCAGCACATTAAATTTTATTGGGGAGAATAGCAAGTGTGTGCTACCCAGTATAACTGATGACGTTTTAAGCAAAGACGGCATCGTTAAAAAAAGGAAAAGTCGCAGTGAGCTTAAGTGGCCCACACGAGTGGAGCTTAACCTTTCACAAAGGAGACTAAAACTGAACATACAGTCGGACTCAGTTCGCGCCAAAGTTTTCACGTAATCTTCTGGGAGCTCAATTATTGGCACGTTGAACGCTTTTCTATTATTTGACAATTTTTCAGTTTAAATTACTTCCCAACCGTCATTTTCATGACCTTCAAAATGACGTCATGATGACTTCGAAACGTCGGATTTTTTCACTTATTTTCATTATTAAATAAACAAATAAATATACTACAAGGATAAAATATTACAACAAAAGGAAATAATATAAAAATTATTAAATTAAGGGTTGAAAGAGATGGTCGCGTACAGCAGATTTGAAGTTGTCACTATCTCGGAGTAAAATATTATCGCCGGGAAGCTTGTTCTAATCGTTTAATAATTAGAGAAGAAAAATTTTAAACGCACCCTATTCCTTATTTGCATTAGCACCCAATACTCCATCTAATTGTATTAGGCATTCAAAAATGCATTTGTCTGTCCTGTTTGATGTAACTCGAATCCTATTAAATCAAGAAATCACTTTATAGTTCGATGTCTGAGGACGGCAACGAAGAGGAAAGAAGCCACCACCTAAATGACGTACGTAGTGGATTTTCTTTTTACCTTTACCTGAGGGTATGGTTGCAACATTCGGTTCCGTCGTCGTTAATCCCTCAGTCGAAGTTTCCTTTGCCGTCGTTGGGCGTAGAGTTGTTGTAATCTTGGTTGTGATTTCTGTTGGACTGGCAGGTTCATTTGGAGCAACTGTTGTAGGAAACACGGTAAGCAAAAAAAAAAAAAATTGCAAAAGCTGTTATGAAACGTACACAAATTAAACGCATTTTACAAAAAATGCCTTCAACTTTATTCAAAAGATTAAACGATTTGGGATGAATCTTAAAACGGCCAACCAAAGTTATTATTCAACATGATTATGTGATATGCTACAAAGTATTATAAGTATTATTCTGGACAAAAAACCCCGACAAAATATTTCGCTAATAACGCATTTGTAAACTGGGTCAACATGTTTTTACTCACAATAACATCGTTAGAACTCTTACAAGACAATCTTTTGAACCTCGTCCCCTCCCCCAACGGACGTTCACTGTAAACATCCCGAGAACTGATCAACATTGTGGGAGGAGGGTTGTTACGGCATTCCGTTTTTGCCAGGATTATATTTATATTTAAGCACACGATCTCGTAGAAAATATGATTGATAGAAGCCCCTCGTCTAATACCTTCGGCTTATACAGTTACGATCATTCCTTCACGATTACACACCTACCGTAGTCATTGAGCAAGCTTCGTGCCAGCCGGTTGGCGCTTTGAGGCAAAGTAGAGAATTTAGGTAAAAAAATAATCTTGGCTTTCTCCTGATCTTCTTCCTGAAAGTAACCAGGATTCACATCATCTCCAATGGCCATGACGTGTGTTCTAGTTCCACTGCGATGAAGAGGCCTTAAAGCAGCACTGAAAGCTTCAGCGCCTGGCTCATCAGTTTGCTGGCCAGCAATTAGCAAAACAACAAACTTAGGATCATCCGTGTCGACCTCACTGAGAGCGACCACTGCCGCCCTCAAAGCGTTGTCGATTCGTCGCAAACCTTGAGATTGTGGGAGATTGTCGATAATCGCTTCCAGACTCGATTTGGTTTCTTTGTTTTGGAAATCCAAAACCATTGTCGCTTCATCGCTGTAGACCATGATTCCAACCCTTGACCCGCCATCGGCTGGATAAATGTTGAGTTGGCTGATTAAGGATTTTATAAAATCTTTTTCTTGGGTAAAGTTGGAGGGAGTCACCTCAGAAGACGAGTCCAGAATGAACAAGATGTGCATCGTAAGATTCTGCTTCTTGGGTGCCACTGAGAAAAAAAATAACAAAATAAAGTACAGTAGAGTCCCTTAAGGCGGACACTAGTGACTTTCAACTTCAAAAAATCAATCAATCAATCAATCAATCAATCAATCAATCAATCAATTAATAATAATAATAATAATAATAATAATAAATAAATAAATAAATAAATAAATAAATAAATAAATTTAAAAAATTCAAAGCAGTCTGGTTCACAGGACCCTCGCTCCTTCCTGTTGCTTAACAGGAAACACGAGGCTGACGAAACACGTTTGGTGTGGAATTTTGTTGAATTAGGTTTAAAAAGTTGTCTCGCCCTCAATCTAGAACTCGTATTCAAATCTAAATGCTAGACAACTAGCCGAATTTCACCGGTGTATCTGAGACTAAACACATTTTGAGACGGACACCTTTCTAGAACCGACAGATAAACGGATCACGAGTATATCCAAGTCAGACAGAATTGATTACAAACATAACATTTCCTTAGTTTCTGTACAATTAAGTACAGTGGAAACTAGTTGAAATTTACAAAATAAGGTTTAATTGTTAGTCATTAAGGCTTTCAATTTTATGAGTCTCTGATGGAAATCCTAAAGTGTTACCATTCAAATTAGGGTTATCGCGCATTGCTTTCCTGCGTTGGCGCTTATGTTGCTGTAGAAGTGGTTCAGACTTAAATGTCTGTGGATGAGAACCTAGAGAACTTGATGTGCTATCATTGAAGTAAAAGGTCTCCAGCAGTTCTGTGTAACGTGGCGTGAAACTGAAATAAGGTAATTTTGTTGAATGTTTTGTTGAGCGTGCAAGGGTTACAAAACTAACTAATACACAGTTTCTTGAAAGGAAGCTATTACTGTTGTTATCGAAAACATGCAGCTTACCAGAGTCTGTCATCACGTGACTCCCAACCCGATTGATCTGCTTAGGAATTTCGCCTTGAGACTCTATTGCAAATACGTTCTCGGGATCTTCTACCATGGCTCTAAACTCTTCACCGGTAGGAGTTGTACCAACCAAAGCAACATATGTCCTGACGCCCATGGAGCTTAGCCTGCCGACGATGTCAGCCACTGAACTTCCATCCTCATTATTAAGTGGTTTTCCTGACGTCACAAGAAAGATAATTTTGGAAGCAGAAGCAGGAGAGTTTGTAAACATCCTTGCTGCGCTTTGTAAAGCTTCGCTGATGCTCCGGTCTCCTCCAAGGTGCGGCGCTTCATCAACGGCAGATTCAAAGTCTGAAGCTGAACTGAAGCTTTCAAAGTCGGAGATCACCGTGGGTCGGCCGTTGAAAATTACCAGGGCCGCTCTTGTTCCCTGAGGGTCGATGTTCAGGTATCTAGCAAGACTTTTAATCAGGTCTTTCTCGGTGCTGTATGTAGAAGCGGCGTCGCTGGACGAATCCATAATAAACAAAACATCAGCCGAGTACTTTGCCTTGGGATCTTAAAAGTAGAGTATTGTTGAAATAATTAACATGAATAGAACATTTCGTCATCTAAAAGTGCTACTAAGACTGCAATAGACTTGGTACCATTGAGAAACCAGGGTTGGTTAGGGACGGATCATTAGAAAAGTGATGGGGGGGGGGGGGGGGGGTGGGGGATTTTCAGTTTGCAGGAATTTTTTTTTTGCTCAGTGCTTGTGCAGGAATTTTTTTCGGTTGATACCCTCTGCACGAATTTTTGGTGTTGTTGTTTTCCAGAAAAAAAAAACTTAAAATAAAGGATTTTGTACTTTGTGGGCTTGGAATGATTACCTTTAACCCCTGAGACAATATCTAAAAATTCGGTCCCGGCGATGTGCGTCTTTAATAGAAAGGGTTCACCGTACTATATTCAAAGCAAATTTGTCCTACATCCTGATTTTTGCAGTAAAAGCTTTAAACATAAATTATTTTAAAACTATGTCGATTATTGACCGCCTTAATCCTTCAGTAAAGAGCAAGTCATTCACAAGATACAAGGTACTTTCGATCACCAGATCACAAAGCACTTTGTGCGGTTTTAATGTGCCTGCAGAGCACTTTGTGGTATTGACAATGAACCACAGAGCATTTTGTGGTGAATAAAGTGAACACTTGCCCTTCAATCTAGATGCTCCTACAAGCGTTTAACAGGACTTCTTGAAAATGACTCAGTTTTTCAAATTTTGTAACCATAAAGCACTCTGTGGCCCAACGAATAAAACTACAAAGCGCTTTATGGATAAGCAGATATGCTGGAAGCGTTTTACTGACAAAATCGTTTTTCTTCAAAACTAATTGACCTATTGCTCGTGATTATTGGGTTTACTACCAGTTACAAACACAAAACAAAATACTGAGTTGTAGTAAGGGTAAATTCCAGCCACGACACAAAATGTGGGGTTGGTTTGTTGTTCTTACAGAACAAACTTCCACAAAAAAATTTAGATTTTCAAAACATTAAAAAGGCCATTTTGGGGCATTCTGGAAGAAATTTTCTGTCATTAAAACAATAAAAGGTATTTTCTATAATAATTCCTTAATCTCCTTCTGCAAGAATTTTATTTCTTCCGTCTCGGCTTGCAAGAATTTTTTTTCGGGCATTTTGGCTTGCACGAATTTTTTTTTTTTTTGTATTTTCCCCACCCCCCCCCCCCCCACCATCACTTTTTTAATGGTCCGTCCCTTATAATTTATACTTGCTTGTCCCACAAGGCTCCCGCAGATCAAAGTTCCCTATTTCTGCTCCGTTCGAGTGGGTGTAGGCTGTGCGATGCTAAGAAGTTAACTAGTCAGAACAACAACTTATGGTTTCCATTCATTTCGATTCTTTTTAAACGTAGCATACGAAGTTGTACATGTAAACATGCTTATCTTTTCATTAGTTACTCGAAAACACCAGCTTCTAGTACTCCATCTGCTTGAATCCGGACTAAAATGAAGTGTGTCCATGTCTGTGGACAATGGGAAGGTCTCCATAGTCCTCATAGTCATTGCTGCCTTCGAAACAGCTCTTGAGGAATCTTCTCACAGTAAGCTTTTAGTCTTATTTTATCGTGGTTGAAATTGGCTAGACCATTTGTTTAAAACCAGACTTAAGGGAGTATGGGAAAGACCCCCAATACACCAAGAAGGCGTGAAAGTATGATATGAATGTACCACATGATGGAAGAAGAGGACCATAAAATAACTTAGACTTGGTAATATATCATATCGTCACTTTTATCCCACTAACATGGACAACCTGGCAGTCCCGAAGAGAATGTTCACGACTCTTTATGATCATTAAGCAGCTCAATAACCACGTTCATTCCTGTAAAGAAAAATGCCAACCCGTATCACAAAGAATGGCTACTGGGCTATCAAAACCTAGAATTCATTTTGCCCAGCAGCAACTGTGGTTACTACAGGAACTCTTTTTGTACTTGGAAAATTAAAGCTCGGGACATTCCCTCCTCTTTGATTACTAAACTCGAAACGTTAGCTTTCTTCAAAGTAGCTCTGTGTGAATTTCTAACCGCTAGCTTATATTTATAGTTTATCGTGGTTGAATCTGGCTACACCATTTCTTTAACCAGACGTAAGCCAATGTTTTCTCCCATTGGATTTGAATGTTATTGAATAACATTTGATGATAAGACATGATAATATGGAAACAAGTATGAGTTTGACTAGAGCTAGTGAACAACAAAAAAATCACTCACCTTCGCATACTGATTTACGGATCTGAGGTGCAATTGTTTGAAGAGCTCTGAATGAAGAGGAAGTTAAAACGTACTCAGGACGAGTCGCGATCTCCTCCAGCTCATCTCTATCTACGCTGCTACCCACACCAACAGCGTACACTGTAACCTCACTCATCTTAAGTCCCTCTGAAGCTACCGATAGTCTGGTATAGTTTCCAGTTGTGGTCTGTTTTCCATCAGTGATGACAATTGCTATCTGCAAACGCATCCCACGAAAGAAAACATTACAATTCCAGCTTGGAAAAGACTATATGCCACACATTGACATTCAAATCCTAGCAGCACGTAGGATATTCGTCACATGAACCTGGTTTAATGGCCTTAGCTCCCACGAGTCTCCTGTTGCTTAGTGGTAGAGCATCCGAACTAGTAATCGGAAAGTCTTAGGTTCGTCTCCTGATAGGAACACTCAAATTTTCTTTTTTCCGAGTTTGCCTGTGTAACTTTGAATAATACATCATTCTCAACACCTTCTTTTAGTAAACCTTTAAGGCCGGTATTGTCATCAGGATTGCTTAGATTCAATGACTTGTTGGTTGTTGGGATATTACCATAAATCGAGTGACAACATTAGCCAGCCTGGATTGGCAAATGTCAGTGGAGTATTTAAATGGGATTTAAATATATCAATACCAAATTGAAGGTAAGCACGAATCACTACATGGCTACCTTCAGTTGCAAATAAGATTTTTCTCCCTTGTGAGTATGCTTACCTTAGCTACACTTGACCTCATGCCCTTTGACGCCTGGAATACTTCTCTGTCCGCCAGCAGGAGAGCTTTGTCAATGTACGTATAGCCTCGTTGCCAGCGCATGCCATCAATCCTGCGGTTGACTTCGTCCGTAGCCTGCACTTCATTGAACAGCATCACCACCTCAGGATTGGTACTGTAGGCTATTGCTGCTATGTGTGTGGCTGAAGAACTGACGTCAAGTTTGCTGACCACTGTTTTGACAAATCGCTTCATTCGTTCCCAATTCTTGCGCCCAATGCTTCCAGATGAATCAATGATAAAAGTGATGTCCACAAGAGCGCGACACTCTTTATCTGTTTAAGTTAAAGAATTAAAAACAAAATGAAACAGTTATCATCCTCATGACACAAACGTTGAATATTCAGGTGAAAAACACAAAGCATCAGCCCGCACAATATTGAAATTTAAGTAAATACTATTGAAGTGCTGACGTTAATTTTGTTGTTGATTTTACGTTTTGGCAAATGGCACGTTGACTTGAGAACGTTTGAAAAAATGCATAACAGTAGAATTTAGAAATTTAAAAAACAAAATATTGACAGAAAAGCGTAGTAATACTAATAGATAAGACAAAAGTCCACAAAATACATTGTGAGACAAAAATACATTGTGAGACAAAATTAATATGGACGTTTGCTGTTGTAGTGGTTAACACCACGGTCTGATTTCTGATTCGATCCAGATTGCAACTGATTGTTTCCATACAAAAAAAAAAAAACAGCTTCACCGCATGGCCTCTCTTCCTATCTGCATCATAAAAACCAGCGCAAAAAATGATAGGGAGGAGGTATCCTTGTGATGGATGGACCAGCAGTTGATCCAGGAGTTATAAAAATTCCCCCCTGGTTGCTTTACGCTACATTTTAAGTTACATGGGCACAAGCTCGTTGGCGACTTTACCTTATAACTTCATAAAGAGCTTACCACATGGTCCCTTCTTGTCAACAAAAGTAATAATATCCCCTTGGCAAGCTTGTCGCTTAAGATGACACTCGCTCAGGTCCTGTACATCATCTGATGCGCATACAGGATTCTGTGTGTTCGGACAAGTAGGACAAATGCACTGTGCTTGATTGTCCACCACTCGGCAACCAATGTTGTACAAAGCAGTACATCCTTCAGACTGGCACAGACCTAGAAAATTCACAAAACTGTCGGTCTAGAGTAAGCAACGAATATTGAGGGTACATATCGACGGACAGCAACACAGGTGGAAGAAATCCAGACAGCCCGAGATAGAGGTATGTGTCTGTTAAAATATAAAATGAAATGAAATTGTTCTACATTACCTGGCGTTGTCGGAGCCTGGGTCACTTCTGGTGTTGCCGTTGGAGTCACTCTCGGCGTTGATGACGGTACGCCTGCAAAACAAACAAATAATAATAATAATTTCAAACCAGCTGTTCTTTTTACCACCATTAAGTAAGCCTTTGAAATACCAGAAACAACTCAGCGCACTCCTTCGTAAACCCTTACCTTCACACAACGATGTTGTAATCTCTGGAGACAAGTCATGTAGGTCGTTAAATGACGCAGACATGAAAACGTTCAATCGTTCTGAGGCGATCTCTTCAAGTTCTGATTGATCAACACTGCTGCCAATGCCAACAGCAAACACAGTGACTCCTTTGCGTTTTATTCCACGTGAAGCTACTGCAAGTCTAGTGTACTGTCCTGTTGTTGTCTGCTTCCCGTCTGTGATCACAACAGCCATCTACAAAAGAAAAAAGATCTCCAATAAAATCAAAGATTTGAACGAAAAATGAAAACACTTAAGTGGCGGAATGGGTAAAAACCTGGATCAGAAGAATCTAGATCATAGAAACCACAAAGTAGACTCCAAGTATTTTCTGAGAATTGTCCCAGGCAAGTAGTAGGAGACCCTACTGAGATAGTTCAGACCATTTAACGGAACTGCTAATGCAGAATCCATTAAGACCTCTTCATGATAAGTAATACTCCAAGTTTACTGTTATAGTAAAGGAGACGTAACAATTGTAAGCCAAAGGCAAATGTGTTCGCGCTACCTTGCCTTTGGCGCGTTAGGTCTCATCCCATTTGTGGTCTGGAAATTGTCTCTGTATTCATGAATTATCAACGAGTTCGAGAAGAAATAGACCAAAGAGACCAACTAAACCTGCTTACCTTTGCCACATTACGTCTCATCCCATTTGAAATCTGAAATATATCACTATCGGCAAGCTGAAGAGCTTTGTCCGTATAAGTATAACCACGCTGCCAAGGCATTTGATCAATTACTAGATTAACCCCATCTGTGCTCTGAGTGTTCCAGAACCGAAGCTCCACTACTGGATTGGTACTGTACGCTATAGCTGCTATATGTGTGCCGGAGGCAGAAACGTCAAGTTTGCTGACCAATGATTTGACAAATCGCTTCATCTTTTCCCAATTCGTGTGTCCGATGCTTCCAGATGAATCAATGATTAAAGCGATATCCACAACAGAGCGACATTCTTTATCTGAGTAAAGGAACCAGAATGAATGGAGAGTTATGATTAGTATTTTGGTCTTTAGAAATAAGAAAACAGTTGGAGTTGTTTCTATATAGCCATTCAAATGTGACGCCTTATAGTTTCTATGCATGAGAATAGTATGAGCCATGAAATCTCATCCGTGTCGTTTATGCATCTGGTTGTCTTCGCTAAAACACTGTATGATTCCCAAGGGGGAAAAGTAACCAGTAGGCTACATACATGGTCTGAGTAATACACTCTAAAATACTTAATCCGTGTACAGATACCTACCACAAGGTCCCTGCTTTGCAATAGTAACATTTATATCTCCCAGGCATGCTTGTTGCTGTAGGTGACATTCGCTCAGGTCCTGCACACTATCGGAGGCACACACTGGGTTTCGTGTGTTTGGACAAGTGGGACAAATACACTGAGCTTGATCGTCTACTACTTGGCAGCCGATGTTGTATGGAGCACTGCAGCCCTCGGTCTTGCAAGGATCTGCACACAATGGAAGACGAACACGCGGTTAAATTGCTTCACCACTGACAAACTGGAATAACTTAAGGAAAGTTACTGAATACCTGGAGTTGTTGGTACCGCTGTTGTTACTTTCGGTGTTAAAGACGGCGTTACTTTTGACGTTGGTGTTGGCACTGTTGTAAAAGAAAAATTTTTGTTATTTTTAGACAAACATAAAATCTTAGAATTTGAAACGGCTAATCAGCCTAGCAACTTACATAAATCAACAACTGACCAAGGATTCACAAGGTACGTGTTCATCAATAAAGCGAATTGGATGTGATTGATCATGTAATTAGCGATCATATCAAATTAAATACGAATTTTAAGGAATAACCTGGGCACAATCGTCTTGTTATTCCGGGGGAGATGCTCTGAAGATCTTTGAATGACGAGGACGTGAAAACGTATTCTGGTCTGGATGCAATCTCTTCAAGCTCAGCCTGGTCGGCTCCGCCGCCAACTCCAACAGCGTACACAGTGACTCCTTTGTTTTTTATTCCTCTTGAGGCAACTGAAAGGCTAGTATACTGTCCCGTGGTAGTCTGTTTTCCGTCTGTGATCACAATGGTCAGCTACAAAAACAACGTAATTGCACATAAACAGTCTTCAAACGATACTACAATCGGCGTTAGACACCTATTTCTGAAGAGTAACTTCAACAATTGACAAGATTTACTCAAGAATCGGTGTTGGATTTGATGAGTTGGTAATGGAAAACATAACAAAGAAAACATATGTAGGCTCGCGACTGTTTCTCGTCCACACTTTTTTTAATGTGGCAAAGACGAGAAGTAATATACCGAACACGAGGTAGAGTGTCATTTGATCTCAAAATAGCGAGAAGTGGGTTGAAAAAGCGAGGCTGCACGCCTTCGCTTGCTTCTCAAACCACTAGTAACTCTTGAAAAAATCCAAAGCAAAAGTTCACCAAATTTCCACATTTCCTTCACGGCGGTAATTTCCTTTGTTTTTTTCTTCATGAATTATTAATGAGTTCGTGAAGAAAAAAAGAGACCAACTAAGCCTGCTTACCTTTGGCACATTAAGTCTCATCCCGTTTGCAATCTGAAATATATCAGTATCGGCAAGCTGAAGAGCTTTGTCCGTGTATGTGTAACCTCGCTGCCAAGTCATTCGATCAATCATACGGTTAACCTCATAGGTGCTCTGAGTATTCCAGAACCGCATCTCCACTACTGGATTGGTACTGTACGCTATAGCTGCTACATGTGTGCCGGAGGAACTAACATCAAGTTTGCTGACCAATGATTTGACAAATCGCTTCACTCGTTCCCAATTCGTGCGTCCAATGCTTCCAGATGAATCAATGATTAAAGCAATGTCCGCAACGGAGCGACACTCTTTATCTGAGTAAAGGAAGCCACGAAAGAATGAGGAATTGTGATTTCGTTATGGTCTTTATAAAAAGCCAAGCAATCGGGGTAATGTTATGCCATTTAATGCGATGTCTTAGGAACCCTTCGATTTTATCTTAGTTAATTGAGGTACTGGTTATAAAACTTTGCCATGAAAACAATGGTGCTGCAACTTATGTTGGAAGGCCACGACAGTGCACAATCTTTTGTTTGAAAGTTCACACTACATTTGAATATCTCAACACGAACGTTTCTATTGGTCAGTTGCTCCAACACATTTCAAAATCTATTGTCGTCTGCGCACTGTCAAGACAAAAATGCTAACAAAAACATATAACAAAGAAATTTTGTCAGGCTTCATAACCATTGCCTTTTATTAGCTATGATTTTATCGGGGAGCGGAGCTTTATTTATCAATTAAAATTCAAATTCCATTTTGTTTTCGGATGGCCCCCAATAAGAAAATGAAATACAAAGAAGAAATGGTAATGAAGCTTTTATTTTAATTTGTGGAAACTGCTCACAGGCTATCTGAACATCAGTTTTATTTTTTGGTCACCTCACCACTTTAAAGCTATTTTTTCGCCTTTTCCTACCCAAATCCCAAGCCCAGGCCATCTTAATTAAAGACTAATGACAATTCCATTTCATGAATAGAAGGAGCCGTTAGAGCTTATTGTTCAGGTTCATTCGTCAAGTGACAACTAGAGACATACGTGGTTTATGTAACTGAATCATTTCCCTAAAACACGACATGATTTGAAGGGGTAAGGCAGTAACCAATGCGCTAGAAACATGCTACGAGAAACAAGCTGCAAACATGGTATCAGAAACGCACTCTAAGGTACTTAAAGGGGAAGTATCACGCGAATTTAATGTCATTTCAAAACCCCAAAATGCTCGTCAGTCAATAGAAACAAAAATCAATTGTCTTGTTTTGTTATAAATTATTATCCCAGTGGCAAGAGACAGAGTAGGCCGGAATGGACTGAAACTTGAAAAATGTTAGACTAACGTTTTGCAAGTTTTCGCATTTTTGTTTCCAAAACGCGCTAGAACAGATCACGAGTTGTTTCTTTCAAGAATTGAGTTGATTTCATTCCTCTCGTTGTTCTAGAGTTATTTTGCAGCTATGCGAAGGTCTTATTTCACCATTTTTAACCAAAGAGGTCAAAAACCCCATGACACTTCCCCTTTAACGTATCTATGGCTTACCACAAGGTCCTTGCTTTGCAACGGTAACAGTGATATTTCCCAGGCAAGCTTGCTGCTTTAGATGACACTCGCTTTGATCCTGCACACTATCCGAGGCACACACAGGATTCCGTGTGTTTGGACAAGTGGGACAAATACACTCTGGTTTATTGTCCACCACTCGGCAGCCAATGTTGTATGGAGCACTGCATCGCTCAATCTTGCAAGGATCTGAAAAAACATATATCATAAGAGAAACAAGCGTCTAAATAACTTATTTAAACCGCATATTAGAATCAAATTCAGGTAAGTCACTGAATACCTGGAGTTGTTGGTGCTTGCGTTGTTACTTTGGGTGATGTTGGTGTTGGTGCTGCTGTAACGAAAACAAAAATTGTGTCCCTGTCAACAAGACTTCCTTCATCCAATAAGGAATTCTTGAGAGGAATAATTTTAAAGCTACATTTGACTGAAAGTGTAAAATATCCTCAGTCAATCATGGAAACGAAGACGACAATTTACCTTTTTCGACTAAGGGCTCTAACCGAACGTAAGCTAGGGTCGTATTGGGAAATACCGGAAAGAGGTAGTTGTTGTACGGACCAAGAAAACTTGCAGATTTTCACTAAAATGTGGAGGGGACAAGATTTATACTAGAAGAGATGAACTTATTTCTAAACCGTTTACATATTTCCCAGGTGTCAACATCTGCCATACTGCGCATAAACATTCCGAGACAGTCCTTTCTTGTCTTCAACGTCCCGTTCGCTCCCCGCGCGCTTTGGTAACTACCTTCATGTGTACATTTTTTTCTTGATTCTGATCTCATATTACCCTAGGAGAACTTGATTCTGTGTAATGGCATTGTAATTTCTCAATTTAAAGATCACCGAGCTCACCTTCGCACAATCGCCTTGTAACACCAGAAGAGATGTTTTGAAGTTCTTTGAATGAGGAGGATATGAAAACATACTCTGGTCTGGATGCAATCTCTTCAAGCTCAGCCTGGTCGACACCACTTCCAACTCCAACAGCGTACACAGTGACTCCCTTGTTTTTTATTCCTCGGGAGGCATCTGAAAGTTTAGTATATTGTCCTGTCTTTGTCTGATTCCCGTCTGTTATGATAACTGCTAACTGAAGTAGAATAAAGTAACAACTGAATACCTTGAACTTCAATATGGAGAAACAGAATTGTTCGTAACCGTGTGCTCTTTTATCCGGACCACAACATAAAAGATCATGTAAGACACTATTTGTTAACTGTTGCCGTTCCAAAGGCAAGGGTGCATCAATAACATTGCTGCTACAACACCCAGGAGCAAATATTTAAAAAAAAAAAACGTTTATTTTCATTCACTCTCTAATTGCGCGAAAGAATTCCAATAACATTTATACTGAGTACCGCTTACCTTTTTCACGCTTGGTCTCATGCCATTAGACACCTGAAACAGACGACTGTCTGCAAGCAAGAGAGCTTTGTCCGTGTAAGTATAACCACGCTGCCAACTCATGCGATCCAACACATGATTTACCTCGTCAGTTCCCTGATAGTTTCTGAACAGCATCACTACCTTAGGATTGGTACTGTAGGCTATCGCTGCTATACGTGTGGCGGAAGAACTAACGTCTAGTTTGCTGACTATTGATTTGACGAATCGCTTCATTCGTGCCCAATTACTACGCCCAATGCTGCCAGATGAATCAATGACGAAAGCGATATCTTGAACAGAACGACATTCTTTATCTGGTGATCGAACATCATTACACAATTAAAATATGCTGCTTGTACATTAAGTGTAATACATGCTTTCTTTGATAAAGCCAAAGCATGAAGAAAAATGCGCATTTTAATCTTTAGTAAGCTATAGTCAGTGTTAAGTTGGCCAGTTGTCAATTTATTTGGACGGCATACTAGTACCATGTTACTCTTTGCCCGGCTCTGCCAACAGATCGCTGATACTAAGTTGCATTGGGAGACTGAGTAATCTCGACAAAAAGAGACAATAGTCAAAACTCCTGTACAAAAAGCTTAAAGTGAGTAAAACGTACCACATGACCCCTGCTTTGCAACAGTGACATTCATTTCTGCCTGGCAAGCTTGCTGTTTAAGGTAGCACTCGGTCAGATCCTGTACGCCATCCGATGCACAAACAGGTCTGCGGATAAAGCGACAGGTAGGACAAATGCACTGCGCTTGGTTGTCCACTACTCGGCAACCAATGTTGTATGGAGCACTGCAGCCTTCAGTCTTGCAAGGATCTGTGTAGTATATACAAAACTTGTCAACGTTTTTCTCAGTCACCCATCGTACACGCGGTATAGTGTTGAGCAAAATCAATTGAAATACCTGGGGTAGTAGGTGCTGGTGTTGTTTCTTTAATAGTTGGTGTTGGAGTTTCTTTCGGCGTTGGTGTTGGCACTGTGATAAACCGAAAGAAAAAGGTCCAGGTTATGATAAAGAAATAGAAATGTGTTGTTTTCAATTGTAAGCTCATGCTCTTGGCATACTGGATGTAGCTAGTTTATAGCAAGATGGAGCCTCATATTAACCTTCTGTTCTTTATTAAAAATAAAAGTAGCTTCATTATTAAGCAATCATATTAATTAATTAATTAATTAATTAATTAATTAATTACTTAACGCTGGTCAGTATTCCGTCAACAAGTAAACTTAATAAGATGGAAAATCTAACCTCCACACAGTCGCATCGCTATTCCAGAAGAGATGTCCTGAAGATCCCTGAATGACAAGGATGTGAAAACGTACTCTGATCCAGATGCAATCTCTTCCAGCTCGTCCCTATCTGCTCCAGGCCCAACTCCAACAGCGTACACAGTAACGCCTTTGTTTTTAATTCCTTGTGAAGCAACTGAAAGTCTTGTGTAGTCTCCTACTTTTGTCTGCTTTCCATCTGTGATGACAACCGCCAGCTACAATTTGATAAAATGATGTCCATGTGTTTTTTATTCGACTGTTCCTTGTCACAATGTTTTCATGTTTCCTTCTATTTCATTAAAATATTGCATGTTACCCGTCGAAGCCTCTTGATGAGGCAGCCTGTTTCAATACGGCAATTTTGTCCTTAACGAGAATTCTAATGAAAATTCATCTTTACGATGGCTAGTTATCCACGCTATCTTTTTCGGATGAGCTCATGCAGACAGACATAACTATAGAAAGCCAAATGATTTTCATGAGTGAAAGTACTTACCTTTCTCACGTTCTGTCTCATGCCATTTGATAACTGAAACAGACGACTGTCTGCAAACAGGAGACCCCTGTCGGTGTAAGTTAAACCACGCTGCCAACGCATCCGATCCAACAGACGATTTACCTCGTCAGTTCCTTGAAAGTTTCTGAATAGCATCACCACCTCAGGATTGGTGCTGTACGCTACAGCTGCTATGCGTGTGGTGGAAGAACTAACGTCAAGTTTGCTGACAATGGATTTGACGAATCGCTTCATTCGTTCCCAATCCCTACGCCCAACGCTTCCAGACGAATCAATTACAAAAGCGATATCCACGACGGAGCGACATTCTTTATCTGAGGAACAAATATTTAAAAATAAAACTTTTTCCAGTGTCCCCGACTTTACTACCACTACCACTAGCTACTATTACCACTACAACCACCACCACTACCTCCACCACCACCAGCACTACGACTACGACTATACGACTACGACTACGACTACGACTACGACTACGACTACGACTACGACTACTACCTACGACTACGACTACGACTACCACTACGACTACCACTACGACTACCACTACGACTACGACTACGACTACGACTACGACTACGACTACGACTACGACTACGACTACGACTACGACTACGACTACCACTACGACTACGACTACCACTACGACTACCACTACGACTACGACTACCACTACGACTACGACTACCACTACGACTACGACTACGACTACGACTACCACTACCACTACCACTACGACTACGACTACGACTACGACTACGACTACGACTACGACTACGACTACGACTACGACTACGACTACGACTACGACTACGACTACGACTACGACTACGACTACTACTACTACTACTACTACTACTACTACTACTACTACTACTACTACTACTACTACTACTACTACTACTACTTTTCGGCTCCGACAACTATCTGTCAAATTCGTTTTCTATGAAGATCAGGGTATTTCTTGTTACAAGGTAGCCTAGTCTGCTTATAACTCTTGTAAAGTTTTCATTCTGTCAATTAACCAAAAAGGTTATGTCAAGCTAAGCCATTTGCTATCATTTCTCCGCCTCCGTGAATAAATGACCACACCATTTACACTGTCATACCAATCTCTATCTTTCTTTCTTTTGTTTTTGCAAAATAATACAAAATGCGGCATATCAGCCAAAAAAAAAACCCAATCTCATACCTATGATTGCCACACACCACTCACAAAGCTAAGAATTCTATCAGAAGTTGTCGCTGGCGACACGCCTTTAAAAATGAAAACATGCAATTTGTAAGTAGGTGCACTCGATGTATGCAGGTATTACACCTACCACACGGCGCCTCCTTTACAACAGTAACATTGACATCTGCCAAACAAGCTTGCTGTCTTAAGTGACACTCATTCGGATCTTGTACACCATCCGATGCGCAAACAGGTCTGTATATTGTAGGGCAAGTTGGACAAATACACTGTGGTTTGGTGCCCTTTACTCGACAGCCAATGTTGTATGGAGCACTGCAGCCCTGGGTCTGGCAAGGATCTGTAAAAAAATATTCAAAACCATTCTCGAAATCCGATTATATTTAAGCGTGTTAATCTTGCTTGGAAAATCGATTGAAATACCTGGGGTGGTTGGTGCTGGTGTTGTCTCTTTTAGAGTTGGTCTTGGACTTTGTGTCGTTGGTGAAGTCGATGTTGCTACTGTAATAAAGTAAGAAACCGTGTCAGTATAAAGAACATACAAACAACTAAACATGAACCAAAACCAATTTCGAAATATGATTATGTTTTAAGCGTGTTAATCTTGCTTGGGAAATCGATTGAAATACCTGGGGTGGTTGGTGTTAGTGTTGTCTCTTTTAAAGTTGGTGTTGGACTTTGTGTCTTTGGTGAAGTCGATGTTGCTACTGCAATAAAATAAGAAACCATTTCAGTATAAAGAACAAACAAACAACTAAACATGAACCAAGTAAATGCAAGTGGACTACTGTCTTAGTCATATTTCATGGGACGGATCTCTTCACCCTTCCCACTCAATGTTGGTTCGCAAGTTTTGTTAGCGGATTTGCGAGAAACAATATTTAGAGGGGGGAAGGGGGAGGGAGAGACAGCACGAGGAAGATAGTGACAGCTTGGTTGCGAAGTCTCGCAACCGAACTCGGCTACCACTGTAGCTCAAAACACGTCTACCTGTAGTTCAAAAGTTAGAGTATCCCACCAGTGTTCGGAGGGTTGTGGATTCGACTCCTTACGGGATACATACATTTTTTATTGTAGTTCCATGCTTTTGACAAACTGGACAGGTAACTTTCAAAATGGACCAAGTTTCATAATAACCATCTATTCTTTATTAGAGATAAAATATACCTTCCTACTATCAATTAATCAATCAAATTTATTCGATATATAACATCTTCTACGACGTAAATATTTTTGGACACAAAATTAACTGGAAAACATAGTTTACAAGTTGAATTGAATTGACAAAAACAAAGAAGAATAAAACAGTGATATTTAGAGGGGACTTGCTTCACATTCGAGGAAACGTAGAAGCAAAGAAATAAGAGAATTGCAGGATAACACTGCAGCTATACTCTTGGTTTTTTTTTATATTCCCTGAAATTTAATTCAGATCTCAAAGAAACATGGCACGTTTGCCAACTATGTTAAGAACAAGACATTCCGTACTCTCTTTTGAACTTGAAACTCATACTTAAAGGTAACCGTAAAGTGTGCTATTTACAAATAAAAAGACAAGTGAGTAATTATCCCAGTCAACACAAATGAAAACTAAATTTTCCATATCCAGTACATACAAACTAATGGCCATCATTTAAGTGAAAGAATAGCTGGAAAGAGAATGCCTAACATATAAAAAGGTCAACTGTCCATGGCTTTGGAGGGATATAGGTCTTTGGATATTCTTCGCGGCCCATTTACCCTCCATGGATAGCGCTCAACATATAATATAAACACCAAGTAAAAAAAACTAAAGACACCACGTTCCCAAACAATACCTAGTATACAGATGCCTCTCTTATAATCGTTAGATTTCTCATCCAAATCAGCAAATGAATCCACTCTAAAAACATTCTTAGGACCAGAAGCAATTTGGTTAAGTTCTGATGAGTCAACGTCGTCTCCTATACCCAACACGAACACGGCTGCTCCTTTACTCTGGAGGCGAGAAGAGGCCTCATCAAGGGGCGTAGGAGTTCCTTGCTCTTTCGACTGCTTCCCAGTTGTGATCACAAAAACAGGCTACAAAACACAAAAAGAAAAGAAAATCATCATCACCTATTTCCAGACTTCATACCTCATCATGGCAACCTTCTATTTAAATGTTTGTCTTGAACACATTCCCAATACTATTTCTCGTATGTACAATTAACAATTAATTTACCCTTGAAACGCCTCTCATCCCACCAGCAGAAGTTAACACTTCCTTGTCTGCCAGATCCAATGCTTTATCAATTCGCCTTGAACCACCCTGGCATTGTAGGAGACCAACTCGCCTATTGACTTCTTCGCCATTTAGAAGGTTTCCAGTTAATGTGTTGAACTTGAGTACCACTGTGGCATCAGTGCTGAATGAGATTATGGCAATGCGTCCAACAGATGGTGACACATCAAAAAAGGTGACCAAAGTTTGAACAAATTTTAGCACACGATTCCAGTTTCCCGGATCGTCACAAACAGATGCATCAATAATGAAGGTTGTGTCCATAGGTATTGGACATGTTTCTTCTGTTGAGAAAAAAGGAGAAGTCTTTTAAGATCCTCTACTTGATCAACTTACAACTTGAAATAAATTATTTTTTATCCAACTGAAAATGATCGTTTCTCCCCTCTAAAACGTGCACCTCACATATTGCTTGCTATAACGTAAACTATCTGAGAGTTACATGTAATGCTTTTCTGGTTATACTCAAAATACGTTCAAGAAGTTATAAAGTACATGCCAGCACATATCCTAGAAGGATTATTCACGTTGAGCGCCAAGCAAACACCAAACCAAGTTTGAAAGGGAGCTTGTCTGAATCAGCAAATTAAAAGTACATCACTGTGACAGTATTTAGGTACAGAACATCTTGTGGAGTAACCACAATCAAAGGTTAATCAAATAACATAACCGTCGCTACTAACCAGTAGTATTTGGAGTTGGACTTGATCTAACTGGTGGAGTTGGCACTGACAAAGAAAAAAATTGTTAGGGCAGTCCTCGGTACACAAAATGTTACTGGACACAAGATTAACTGGAAACATAGTGTACAAGTTCAACTGAAATGACAAAAACGAGGAAAAGAAAAAAACAGTGATTTTTAGAAGAGATTTGCTTCAAATTCGAGGAAACGTAGAAGCAAAGATATGAGAGGATTGCAGGATAACACTGCAGCTATACTCTTCATTTTTTTATTTCCTGAAATTTAATTCAGATCTCAAAGAAACCCCGCACGTTTGCCAACTATATTAAGAACAACACATTCCGTACTTTCTTATGAACTTGAAACTCATAGTTAAAGGTAACCGTAAGATGTGCTATTTACAAATAAACAGACAAGTGAGTAATTATCCCAGTCAAAACAAATAAAAACTAAATTTTTCATATCCAGTTAATACAAAATAATGTCCATCATTTAAGTGAAAGAATAGCTGGAAAGAGAATGCCTAACATATAAAAAGGTCAACTGTCCATGGCTTTGGAGGGTTAAAGGTCGTTGGATATTCACCGCAGCCCATTTACCCTCCATGGATAGCGCTCAACATATAATATAAACACCAAGTAAAAAAAAAAAAAACACCACGTTCCCAAACAATACCTAGTATACAGATGCCTCTCTTATAATCGTTAGATTTCTCATCCAAATCAGCAAACGAATCCACTCTAAAAACATTCTTAGGACCAGAAGCAATTTGGTTAAGTTCTGATGGGTCAACGTCGTCTCCTATACCCAACACGAACACAGCTGCTCCTTTACTCTGGAGGCGAGAAGAGGCCTCATCAAGGGGAGTAGGAAATCCTTGGTCTCTCGACTGCTTTCCAGTTGTGATCACAAAAACAGGCTACAAAACACAAAAAGAAAACAAATTAAAGTGATCAATGTATGATAAACAAAATCATCATCACCTATTTCCAGACTTCATACCTCATCATGGCAATCTTCTATTTAAATGTTTGTCTTGAACACATTCCCAATACTATTTCTCGTAAGTACAGTTAACAATTAATTTACCCTTGAAACGCCTCTCATCCCACCAGCAAGAGTTAACACTTCCTTGTCTGCCAGATCCAATGCTTTGTCAATTCGCCTTGAACCGCCCTGGCATTGTAGGAGACCAACCCGCCTATTGACTTCTTTACCATTCAGAAGGTTCCCAGTTAATGTGTTGAACTTGAGTACCACTGTGGCATCAGTGCCGAATGGGATTAGGGCAATACGTCCAACAGATGGTGACACATCGAAAAAGGTGACCAAAGTTTGAACAAATTTCAGCACACGATTCCAGTTTCCCGGATCGTCACAAACAGATGCATCAATAATGAAGGTTGTGTCCATAGGTATTGGACATGTTTCTTCTGTTGAGAAAAAAGGAGAAGTCTTTTAAGATCCTCTACTTGATCAACTTACAACTTGAAATAAATTATTTTTTATCCAACTGAAAATGATCGTTTCTCCCCTCTAAAACGTGCACCTCACATATTGCTTGCTATAACGTAAACTATCTGAGAGTTACATGTAATGCTTTTCTGGTTATACTCAAAATACGTTCAAGAAGTTATAAAGTACATGCCAGCACATATCCTAGAAGGATTATTCACGTTGAGCGCCAAGCAAACACCAAACCAAGTTTGAAAGGGAGCTTGTCTGAATCAGCAAATTAAAAGTACATCACTGTGACAGTATTTAGGTACAGAACATCTTGTGGAGTAACCACAATCAAAGGTTAATCAAATAACATAACCGTCGCTACTAACCAGTAGTATTTGGAGTTGGACTTGATCTAACTGGTGGAGTTGGCACTGACAAAGAAAAAAATTGTTAGGGCAGTCCTCGGTACACAAAATGTTACTGGACACAAGATTAACTGGAAACATAGTGTACAAGTTCAACTGAAATGACAAAAACGAGGAAAAGAAAAAAACAGTGATTTTTAGAAGAGATTTGCTTCAAATTCGAGGAAACGTAGAAGCAAAGATATGAGAGGATTGCAGGATAACACTGCAGCTATACTCTTCATTTTTTTATTTCCTGAAATTTAATTCAGATCTCAAAGAAACCCCGCACGTTTGCCAACTATATTAAGAACAACACATTCCGTACTTTCTTATGAACTTGAAACTCATAGTTAAAGGTAACCGTAAGATGTGCTATTTACAAATAAACAGACAAGTGAGTAATTATCCCAGTCAAAACAAATAAAAACTAAATTTTTCATATCCAGTTAATACAAAATAATGTCCATCATTTAAGTGAAAGAATAGCTGGAAAGAGAATGCCTAACATATAAAAAGGTCAACTGTCCATGGCTTTGGAGGGTTAAAGGTCGTTGGATATTCACCGCAGCCCATTTACCCTCCATGGATAGCGCTCAACATATAATATAAACACCAAGTAAAAAAAAAAAAACACCACGTTCCCAAACAATACCTAGTATACAGATGCCTCTCTTATAATCGTTAGATTTCTCATCCAAATCAGCAAACGAATCCACTCTAAAAACATTCTTAGGACCAGAAGCAATTTGGTTAAGTTCTGATGGGTCAACGTCGTCTCCTATACCCAACACGAACACAGCTGCTCCTTTACTCTGGAGGCGAGAAGAGGCCTCATCAAGGGGAGTAGGAAATCCTTGGTCTCTCGACTGCTTTCCAGTTGTGATCACAAAAACAGGCTACAAAACACAAAAAGAAAACAAATTAAAGTGATCAATGTATGATAAACAAAATCATCATCACCTACCTCCAGACTTCATACCTCATCATGCCAATCTTCTATTTAATTGTTTGTCTTGAACACATTGTCAATACTATTTCTCGTATGTACAATTAACAATTAATTTACCCTTGAAACGCCTCTCATCCCACCAGCAGAAGTTAACACTTCCTTGTCTGCCAGATCCAATGCTTTATCAATTCGCCTTGAACCACCCTGGCATTGTAGGAGACCAACTCGCCTATTGACTTCTTTACCATTCAGAAGGTTCCCAGTTAATGTGTTGAACTTTAGTACCACTGTGGCATCAGTGCCGAATGGGATTAGGGCAATCCGTCCAACAGATGGTGACACATTGAAAAAGGTGACCAAAGTTTGAACAAATTTCAGCACACGATTCCAGTTTCCAGGATCGTCACAAACAGATGCATCAATAATGAAGGTTGTGTCCATAGGTATGGGACATGTTTCTTCTGTTGAGAAAAAAGGAGAAGTCTTTTAAGATCCTCTACTTGATCAACTTACAACTTTTAAAAAAAAATTATTTTTTATCCAAATGAAAATGATCGTTCCTCCCCACTAAAACGTGCACCTCACATATTGCTTGCTACTTAAGCTGTTTACTGTAAACTATTTGAGAGTTACATGTAATGCTTTTCTGGTTATACTCAGAATACGTTCAAGAAGTTATACAGTATATACCAGCGCAAATCCTAGAAGGAATATTCAAGTTGAGAGCCAAGTAAACACCAAACCAAGTTTGAAAGGGAGCTTGTCTGAATCAGCAAATTAAAAGTACACCACTGTGACAGTATTTAGGTACAGAACATCTTGTGGAGTAACCACAATCAAAGGTTAATCAAATAACATAACCGTGGCCACTAATCAGTAGTAGTTGGAGTTGGACTTGATGTAACTGGTGGAGTTGGCACTAACAAAGAAGAAAATAGTTAGGGTAGTCCTCGGTACACAAAATGTTACTCGACACAAGATTAACTGGAAACATAGTTTACAAGTTGAACTGAATTGACAAAAGCGAAAAAAAAAAAAACCCAGTGATTTTTAGAAGAGATTTGCTTCAAATTCGAGGAAACGTTGAAGCAAAGATATGTGAGGATTGCAGGATAACACTGCAGCTATACTCTTCATTTTTTTAATTTCCTGAAATTTAATTCAGATCTCAAAGAAACCTCGTACTTTTACCAACCATGTTAAGAACAAGACATGCCGTACTTTCTTTTGAACTTGAATCTCATACTTAAAAGTAACCGTAAAATTTGCTATATAAACAGACAAGTGAGAGATTATTTCAGTCAAAACAAATAAAAACTAAATTTTCCATATCCAGTTAATACAAACTAATGTCCATAATTTAAGTTAAAGAATAGCTGGAAAGAAAATGCCTAACATATAAAAAGGTCAACTGTCCATGGCTTTGGAGGGTTAAAGATCGTTGGATATTCACCGTGGCCCATTTACCCTTCATGGATAACACTCAACATATAATATAAACACCAAGTATCAAAAATAAACACACCACGTTCCCAAACCATACCTAGTATACAGACGCCTCTCTTATATTCGTTAGATTTCTCATCCAAATCGGCAAACGAATCCACTCTAAAAACATTCTTAGGACCAGAAGCAATTTGGTTAAGTTCTGATGGGTCAACGTCGTCTCCTATACCCAACACGAACACGGCTGCTCCTTTACTCTGGAGGCGAGAAGAGGCTTCATCAAGGGGCGTAGGAGTTCCTTGGTCTTTCGACTGCTTTCCAGTTGTGATCACAAAAACAGGCTACAAAACACAAAAAGAAAACAAATTAAACTGATCAATGTAATATGAACAAAATCATCATCACCTATTTCCAGACTTCATACCTCATCATGTCAATCTTCTATTTCAATGTTTGTCTTGAACACATTCCCAATACTAATTCTCGTAGGTACAGTTAACAATTAATTTACCTTTGAAACGCCTCTTATCCCGCCAGCAAGAGTTAACACTTCCTTGTCTGCCAGATCCAATGCTTTGTCAATTCGCCTTGAACCACCCTGGCATTGTAGGAGACCAACTCGCCTATTGACTTCTCCACCAGTCAGAAGGTTCCCAGTTAATGTGTTGAACTTTAGTACCACTGTGGCATCAGTGCTGAATGAGATTATGGCAATGCGTCCAACAGATGGTGACACATCGAAAAAGGTGACTAAAGTTTGAACAAATCTCAGCACACGATTCCAGTTTCCAGGATCGTCACAAACAGATGCATCAATAATGAAGGTTGTGTCCATAGGTATTGGACATGTTTCTTCTGTTGAGAAAAAAGGAGAAGTCGTTTAAGATCCTCTACTTGATCAACTTACAACTTTTAAAAAAAAATTATTTTTTATCCAAATGAAAATGATCGTTCCTCCCCACTAAAACGTGCACCTCACATATTGCTTGCTACTTAAGCTGTTTACTGTAAACTATTTGAGAGTTACGTGTAATGCTTTTCTGATAATACTCAGAATACGTTCAAGAAGTTATAAAGTACATGCCAGCGCAAATCCTAGAAGAATTATTCAAGTTGAGCGCCAAGCAAACATCAAACCAAGTTTGAAAGGGAGCTTGTCTGAATCAGCAAATAAAAACTGCACCACAGTGACAGTATTTAGGTACAGAACATCTTGTGGAGTAACCACAATCAAAGGTTAATCAAATAACATAACCGTGGCTACTAACCAGTAGAAGTTGGAGTTGGACTTGATGTAACTGGTGGAGTTGGCACTGACAAAGAAGAAAATAGTTAAGGCAGTCCTCGGTACACAAAATGTTACTGGACACATGATTAACTGGAAACATAGTTTACAAGTTGAATGGAATTGACAAAAACGAAGAAAAGAAAAAAACAGTGATTTTATAAGAGATTTGCTTCAAATTCGAGGAAACGTAGAAGGAAAGATATGTGAGGATTGCAGAATAACACTGCAGCTATAATCCTCGTTTTTTTATTTCCTGAATTTTAATTCTGATCTCAAAGAGACCTTGCACGTTTGCCAACTATATTAAGAACAACACATTCCGTACTTTCTTTTGAACTTGAAACTCATAGTTAAAGGTAACCGTAAGATGTGCTACTTACAAATAAACAGACAAGTGAGTAATTATCCCAGTCAAAACAAATAAAAACTAAATGTTCCATATCCAGTTAATACAAACTAATGTCCATCATTTAAGTCAAAGAATAGCTGGAAAGAGAATGCCTAACATATAAAAAGGTCAAGTGTCCATGGCTTTGGAGGATTAAAGGTCGTTGGATATTCACCGCAGCCCATTTACCTGCCATGGATAGCGCTCAACATTTAATATAAACACCAAGTAACAAAAATAAACACACCACGTTCCCAAACAATACCTAGCATACAGATGCCTCTCTTATATTCGTTAGATTTCTCATCCAAATCAGCAAACGAATCCACTCTAAAAACATTCCCAGGACCAGAAGCAATTTGTTCAAGTTCTGATGGGTCAACGTCGTCTCCTATACCCAACACGAACACGGCTGCTCCTTTACTCTGGAGGCGAGAAGAGGCCTCATGAAGGGGCGTAGGAGTTCCTTGGTCTTTCGACTGCTTCCCAGTTGTGATCACAAAAACAGGCTACAAAACACAAAAAGAAAAGAAAATCATCATCACCTACCTCCAGACTTCATACCTCATCATGGCAATCTTCTATTTAAATGTTTGTCTTGAACACATTCCCAGTACTATTTCTTGTAAATACAGTTAACAATTAATTTACCCTTGAAACGCCTCTTATCCCACCAGCAAGAGTTAACACTTCCTTGTCTGCCAGATCCAATGCTTTATCAATTCGCCTTGAACCACCCTGGCATTGTAGGAGACCAACTCGCCTATTGACTTCTTCGCCATTCAGAAGGTTCCCAGTTAATGTGTTGAACTTTAGTACCACTGTGGCATCAGTGCTGAATGAGATTATGGCAATGCGTCCAACAGATGGTGACACATTAAAAAAGGTGACTAAAGTTTGAACAAATTTCAGCACACGATTCCAGTTTCCAGGATCGTCACAAACAGATGCATCAATAATGAAGGTTGTGTCCATAGGTATTGGACAGGTTTCTTCTGTTGAGAAAAAAGAAAAAATAGTGTTTTAAGATCCTCTACTTGATCAACTTACAACTTGAAATAAATTATTTTTTCTCCAAATGAAAATGATTGTTCGTCCGCACTAAAACGTGCACCTCAGCTATTGCTAGAGCGAAGTAAACACCAAACCAAGTTTGAAAGAAAGTATTTAGGTACATAACATCTTGTGGAGTAATCACGGTCAAAGGTTGATCAAATAACATAACCGTCCCTACTTACCAGTTGTAGTTGGAGTTGGACTTGATGTAACTGGTGGAGTTGGCACTGACAAAGAAGAAAATAGTTAGGGCAATCCTTGGTAGGCAAAATACCAGACATTTGACGACATCAATGAAATCAATAAGTAATCAATAGGTAATCGATGGGTAATCAGTTGATTAGTCATTGATTATTGCCGATGATCAATGAGTAATCCATGAAAAATCGAAAGGCCACAAAATTTCCACTCATCGATTAGTCATTGATTGCATTGATTAGTTATAGATGACATCCATTAATCATCGATCTAATCTCGAGGTTACACAAATCATACTAAATCGAAGATAAATAAATGACAACTATTTCACATTCACATTAATAGAAGGAAACAACCGCCTCAAACGGAAACTTTTACCCCGGAAGGAAAATTTGTAGAAAAATGTACGCGTATATTTTCCAGAGTCTGATAACGAGGAGAGTGAGACAGACAACTCAAACTTCTGAACATTTCCTTTTCGGCAATTTTATCGTCCATCTGATCAAATCAACAATGCATGACGTTTTGCGTTTCTCATAGATTGCCTATACATTGTAATAGACTAGAGGCGAATCTTGGGTTCCTTTGAATTTAGTTACATTCCCCGTTTAACCATGGATGAGTGTCAACTCCTCTTTGCCTATACCTATTATTTTCGTTGCGAACTACTTACGTAAAGATTCATAACAGAAAAGTCAATTATACTAAATTACGCGCAGCATTATAATATATGTGTAATCAATAGGTGATCATGAGTAATAAGTAGCATCAATGAATAATCAATGACATCGATGAGTAATCAACAGACCACAAAATTTTTGTTCATCGATTAGTCATCGATTACCCATTGATCATCGCCAATAATGAATGACTAATCAGTTGACTACTTATTTATTACCCATCGATTATTCATTGATGTCATTGATCATCGATTAATTACGTCTGGCTTCTAGTATTCAGTTTATAAGCTTCAAATCCTTACCTCCGCACAATTGCCTTGTTACTCCTAAAGAGATGTTCAGTAGTTCTTTGAATCCCGAAGATATGAAAACGTACTCTGGTCTGGATGCTATCTCCCCCAGCTCACTCTTGTCCGCTCCGCTTCCAACTCCAACAGCAAACACAATAACCCCTTTGTTTTTTATTCCTTGCGAAGCAATTGAAAGTCTGGTGTATGATCCTCTTTTTGTCTGCCTTCCGTCTGTGATCACAATTACCAACTACAAGAATCAAAGAAAGGTTGGGAGAGAGAAATAGAACACTATAAATAGTCGTATGGCTTCGTACGAGTGCCATTCAATTCACACAAATATACAATCGCCTAAGGTGATGCCAATGATATGTTTTGACAGAAAATAGGAGATGTTTATTGCACTTAAAGCAGCGAAAAGCTGAATTACAGTGGTATATAAATTATACATAATCATAGAATAAATCACACAAAGCACCTCTAGACCCACCACTGTTATCACTCACCAATTTATAGCTAAAATTATAACGCTTTCAAATCAACTGACTGTTAGGTTCAAACGTGTGGAAGGTTTAACCTTATTGAAGGCGAGTTTGCACGCTGGCGATGAAACTGGTTGTGTTCCTTCATTTGCGTATAGTAAATAATCATCGGTTTTGGTTATCAACGACTAACGATAGGCAACATCATGGTAATTTTTATTTAAAGTAAATTTAGTCAGTCGTCTTCAATTCCCCGACCTAACGTTTTCAGCACGAGATACAATCCTTTGAACCTCAGCGGTAAGAGAAACAAAGGCCTCGTTATCCCAGTGATCAATTGCTTACCTTCTGTACATTTAATCTCATGCCATTCGAAGTCTGGAACACATCTCTGTCGGCCAGTAGGAGAGCTTTGTCAGTGTACGTATAGCCACGCTGCCAACGCATTCTATCAATTATTCGATTCACCATGTCCGTACCCTGAAAGTCACTGAATCGCCATACGACCTCAGGGTTGGTACTGTACGCGATAACAGCTACACGCGTGGTGGCAAGACCCACGTCAAATTTGCTGACTATCGATTTGACGAATCGCTTCGTTCGTTCCCAATTCTTACGCCCAATGCTCCCAGAGGAATCAACAATAAAAGCGATATCCAGGACGGTACCACATTCTTTATCTGATGGACAAAGACAAAAGCATTATTCAGGCATTACACAGCAGACGGAAAACCCGTCCAGACGAATGAATAGTGAGACGGAAGATCCAGCTGGACGACCCAGACGAAGCATTATTAATCCGCCTGAGAAGTCCTCCATAGCCTGACTCAAGCAGAACAGTTCAAACTTACAAGGCTTTTAAAAACAGTATGAGAACACTAGATCTGGCAGGTCTACTATGATCGAGTGAGCTTTTCACACAATACGAATTATTGTAGTTTTTTATATTTATTTATTTCTTCATTGTAATTCTTGTTTTACGTATGATGATTAATTTGTATTAGAAATTTAAATTTTACCTAGTATGCCATTTGATGTTTTTTAATTTGTGTTAGTTATTTTAATCATTTAGTGTGAAATACCTGTAAACTAGCTGGTGAGCCTAGCTTGCTGGTCTCACAATAGCTAAGCGTATTTTCACAATAAACTGCTATCTATCTATCTATAGCCAAACAGACGGGTGATCCGAAGAGACAAGTTTTCCAGTTAAATCTTATCATGACTTCCGTTCACGTTGCCGTCGGAAACGGTAGTCAATGTCACAGCAACATTGCTTTTCAGGACGACACTCACCTGGACAATCATACTTTCCCTATTTATGATATAACTCCTAAACTCGAACCATTTTGTCAACCATGTTGTCCACTTCAGACGAACATATCAGATAGTACGTCTGGACGGGAGGTTAGCCTGTTCGTCTAATAGAATGTTTATTCAGCCAAACGAGGCTTATCGTATGTTTTCTGTTTTATAAAACGCTCGGTGTGATAGCCAATCGTCATCTTAGCCAAAAAAACGAGGCAATGATGATATTTACCTCTGCACGTCGCCGCCATTCAGGATTCTTGGAAAATAGTCTTTTATTGAGGAAGTCTAGTTAACATAGCAATTTGATATCACTAAGTTGAACATTTTAGACGTGCGGTGGTGTCTTGGCAGTAGGAGAGGAGTGATCCTGGAACTGACTACCTTTGCATCCAGAGGAGAGTAAATACTCCTTCTCGGGCTATGCATCTACCTTACTACAAAAACTGGACCTAGGCATAGATGAGCAGCATGGACATCCAAAGGGAGTTAGCCTGATGAGCTACAGAAACCGGAGATTGGCAGAGATTAGCCGTGTGGCTCGCTCCATCCACTGGGTTTTCAAGTGTGACTGGCTGGAGAGTGATAAGAACCAAATGAAGCACTTCAGCAGTATTTTCCATGGTGTTGCCTCTGTAACTTTTTTTTTAAACTTTGATTTTGGTAACTCATGGACGTGAAAGCCGGGAAAACTAATGAATTGTATACGTAACGATTATAACCCCATTGATGCATAACAAACTTACCGCACGGCCCTTGTTTTGCAACTGTGACATTCAGATCTGCCTGACAGGCTTGTTGTCTAAGGTGACACTCGGTCAGATCCTGTACCCCATCTGATGCACAAACAGGTCTACGAAAATTGCGACAAGTAGGGCAAATACACAGGGCTTTGTTGCCAACTGCACGGCAACCGATGTTGTACGGAGCACTGCAGCCTCGGGTTTTGCAAGGATCTTCAAAATATGGACAGGAAAAATTTGTTTTGCATCTGAGCTACAGATCAAATAATCGAAATCAAACGTGTTTAATGAATGTTCAAATAAAAAATACCTGGGGATGTTGGTGCAGGTTGTGTTATTCTCGGGGTTGGCGTTGTCGTTACCCTCTGAGTTGGTGCAGATTCTGTCGCAAAATTTCAATATTTATAACCATAAATAAAATATCGCACTGAGCAAGTAAGAACACTCAGAATTAATTTTAAGACTTCGTTGTCCCAGGTTTTAACTGTCATCAAAACTAACGTGTATTATCTACCAATCGTTACCTTCGCATAGTCGTCGTGTTACCCCAAAAGAGATGGTCTGGAGATCTTGAAATGAAGAGGATGTGAAAACATGTTCTGGTCTGGATGCAATCTCTTCCAGCTCTGCCTTGTCTGCACCGCTTCCAACTCCAACAGCGTATACAGTGACTCCTTTGTTCTTTATTCCTTGTGAGGCAACTGAAAGTCTGGTGTACTGTCCTGTTGTTGTTTGCTTTCCGTCTGTTATCACAACCGCAAACTGCAAAAATAAAACGAAAAAGCATTAGAAAAAACCGTTTAGACTACGCGTTAGTAACAGTTAACCATATTCAAACGTAAAAAATTAGAAAAGTCCGTTAAAAATAGGTTTGTTACTTTGGAAGTTCAAAACTGATAAGTTTTACGTGAGTCTTTGAGTCTACCAAAGCATTTATGATGTACTTTTAAAATATATTGTCAAGGGTATATACAGGTTTCAGGTTTTTTAAAGTGAAATAAGCCACCGATCCAAAGGGTAAACAGACCGGCACACAGTGCCCATCAGTCTTCATATAATTCACTTTAAAAATACCTCCAACTTTTTTAGTAAATCGTAAAATGATTTAGAAAAATCCCTGGACTTATGAAAAAACCTATTAACTTTGAGCTCCCATATTAAAATCTTGTCTTTAAAGGCTTTTTCTTATTACTTACATTTTACCGCGGTTAAGAGTAATGTATAAATAAAATAAATAAATAGACAAGTCTTTATTCATCACACAAAAATACATATTAAATATTACAATTACAGAGAAGGAAGAATATACACACAAAAAGAAAAACTACAACAATGAAGCATAAAAAGTGTAACATACAAGAGCATCTAAGTTCTTTTTTATATAGCTAAGTTATACTTAAAAATTTATCTATTAAAAAAGCTAAGTTCTAAGGTGAGCAGATCAGATGATTCTTTATACCTTGGAGGTAAGCTATGTAGTAGGTGGTGTCTATGTTTAAATGACGGCGGTCACTTTTTTGTAAAAGCACAAAAATAATAAAAGTAACGGATGAGTAGCGCCTCTAATGACATCTTTTTTAAAAAAACTTTGCACAAGATCAGAAACTCTAGCTGCATAAATCGATGTTTGCCAATGCCGAAAGATTGCTACAAGACTACTTACTTTTGGTACGTTCACTCTCATGCCGCTCGATGTTTGGAAAACAGCTCTGTCCGCCAGTTGGAGAGCTTTGTCAGTGTAAGTGAAGCCACGCTGCCAGCGCATGCTATCAAACACTCGATTAACCATGTCCGTTCCTTGAAAGTTTTTAAACAGCATCACCACCTCAGGATTGGTGCTGTACGCTACAGCTGCTATGCGTGTGGCGGAAGAACTGACGTCAAGTTTGCTGACAATTGATTTGACGAATCGCTTCACTAGAATCCAGTTCCTGCGCCCAATGCTTCCAGATGAATCAATGATGAAAGCAATATCCACAACGGAGCGACATTCCTTATCTGTTTCAGGAGTTGTAAAAAAAAAAATAAATAACAATAAATAAGGGAAAGAATGTCGCGTTCATGTACGTCTCCTTCAACTTCATCTTAGTACTGAACACAATGTGCAAGGTTGTAAATTGTGTGCGTAGATGAAATTGTCACATTCCAATAAAAAACTTTTGAATTGTACTTTCTCGCGGTGCTTTTGTACGTTATGCTGTAGAACTTGGTTTCCAGTAAGTCTACAAATGAATTCCAAGTGTGACCACCCAAATGAAAGCTGATGAGCAGTATTTGCCTATGTCATCGTTTATTAAGACAACGCACAAAATATTTCAAAGCCAGGAAAGTCTTAGGACAAATAAATGAACATTTTCACAGTCTAACACAGTGTAACATGACTAGCGACACACACTGCACCTCACATGAAAGGAAAAATATGTGTGATGTGTTGTCCTGAACAGGTCTCGAACCAATATCTTCTAGAATGCTAGTCGGTCGTGCTGACCATTACACCATCCAGGCAACTTTGCTGGCTTGCAAAATGAGTAGAATGAGACCATTCTGGGGACGTTTTCCTTTGAGGTAAACGTGTGTACGAAATCCACCGTACCGAAAATTATGGCGACTGATACCTTTACCCATAATTCTAAGCGTACAAAAACTCTAAAAAAGCTCATCTAAACGCAATGAAAAGATCTTAAAACTTCAAACCTAGCACTAGAATCCTGGCACACAGCAAAAATCAACTCAAAACCGTTGCCTAGGCAATACTTCATATTATTGTAATTAGTCTTCATTTACATTTTTATCTTCTGTTTTTTTTTTTCACACTTCTTTTTATTCTCAAATTTTCGCACCCTCTTCGTATATATTTCCGTTCGCGCGCCACATTTTTCATTCGTTAAAGGCTATAGACTGATAGCCGAAAGCTTATGTTTTAATCTTTTTAACCAGAGAACGCCTTTTACTTCAATATGTCTTATCCTGGTTACAGCTCTATTTTTACTCATACACAATGTTGTTAGTATAGGGACGAATTTCGCAAAACATTTGGCTTTCTATGTGGCCACTGTCTGTTTTAGGTTTGTAAGGAACTATGGTAGAATGTACGGCCGCCATCTTTTTCCGTACGGTGGATACCAGTGAATACTATTGAGACCCAGGGGTTTCATTTATTTGGTTGTAAATATAGTCCTCAATATTTAGACTGTAGATAAAATCGTTAATTGCTAATTAAGTGGTAACTTCTTGCGGAAACATTTTAATCTAGTATTTTGTTGTTGTTGTTGTTATTAATCAATCGTCAAATTTGTACTATTGAACCTTTTGGTGTAGGTTAAATTAAATCAGCGAAGGCTAAATCCAACTTTAATGTCAGTAGCACAGGGAGTGCTTGGGCGATCTGCCGAGCCAGAGCCAGAGGCTCATGATAAAGTGCTTGACAATAATCCAGATCGAATTGGAATTTGGAAATGCTGGTTATTGAGGAGAGGGGAGACCGGAGTACCCGGAGAAAAACCTCTCGGAGCAAGGACGAGAACCAACGCAAGTGCTCTCACCACTACGCCATCCCTGTTTCCCATCACACATCACACAACCTACCACACGGCCCTTGTTTTGCAACAGTAACATTGAAATTTCCCTCGCAGGCTTGTTGCCTCATATGACACTCCGTCAGATCCTGAACATCATCCGATGCACAAACAGGTCTACGAATCATAGCACAAGTTGGGCAAATACACTGCGCCCTGTTATTCACTACTCGACAACCGACATTGTATGGAGCGCTACAGCCCTTGGTCTTGCAAAGATCTGCAAAAAGTAGAATGTACAACAAGTTTGGATTACATTGCGACGTGCCTTACCGTGCCCACCCAACAAACCTTTTTTTTTAAAGTTAGCCGGTCCGTATGGTAAAATCCCTACCAAGAAAGAACCGATCAGAACGCGCGGATTTACCTCAAGACTACCTTGCCATATAATAATAAATAATAATGATGGTTTATAGTCGCACCTAAAAGAGATCCATACAAACATCAATGTTTACCCCTTGACCACCAAATGCGCCAATAAAAATATTGGCTACCGTGACTTCACAAACAATATGGCAACGCTAACCCATAACATCATCATAATAATAATAAATAACAATAATGTTGGTTTATTAAATATCACATAGTCGCACCTAAAAGTGAATTACAATGCTTTACATACCTTGCGTTGTTGGTACTGGTGTTTTCGCTGTTGTTGGCGCCGTGGTTAATTTTTCCGTTGGCGTTGGAATTGCTGTAAAACAGAATAAACAAGTTTTTTTTTGTAACGTATCAGTTGATTATTTGGGTCTCTGAAAAACAATAATAATGATGATAAGAACAACCACAACAACAATAACTTAAAACCATTCTGAGGTAAATATATTTTAAAGGACGTCCGTGTCAACAATGTACCTTCACTGATTGACGTCTATCAGTATAAACTTCAATTTCACATCCCGAGGTGGGAACTTGGCAAGATCACTAATCAGTCACGTCATCTTTCATTTTAACAGCTGAATTTTCTACCGAAGAGGGGGCTCGAACCAGTCTGTTCACGTTTCTGCAATAGGCTATTCAGAGAGGAAATTACGACCCCTGTTGCTATATAGCTGGGTCCTAACGCGTACGACCATTAGTTATTTCCTTATCATGTTGGCTAGACAAATTAAAATGAAGCTTGTATAGTCTACTGAAGACGCAAAGCATAACCGGTATTCTGAGTAGACTTAACTAATCACTTAACCTACCATTCTTGTAAGGGCATTTTTTTTCATGAGATTTATGAATACAGTCGAGAACCTTCGGTGTTTTTCTTCACAATTTGTTCGTTTGCTTTCTTTTTAACGATGCACTTTGTTAACGGTTTCTAAGAAAACTAGTTGCCTTTTGGTTTAATTTGTTTCCTCTCGAAGAGCGATGTTTTCCTAGACTTTCTCTAGGAAAACAATCGACAATCGCGATACCATAAACTTGCCTTTACTCGTATAATATATACCTCTGCGCTTAGTTATACTTCTTGCAATAGGTTGCACTTGTCGTGCAAGATCATTATATGACGTCACCGTCAGCAAATCCTCTGGTTGTTCAACCGGTACATCTGATTGGGTGCCTATAGCTATGACGTAAGTTGTGACGTCAAGATTCCTCAATGTCTGCATGGCCTCTGGTAAGGAGCTTCCTTCTGGTGACTGCCTTCCGCCAGTGAGTAATATAGCTACCTTGTATAAAAACACAACAAAAATATTTAAGCATTTCTGGTTACCGAAGCCAAAAATATGCTATTGTTTTTAGTACATATCATAACGAATGTCAACGATATTTGAAATGTTTTGATGTCAGAGAAAAGTTCTCCATTCACAAAAAGGTCCAGAAATCACTTGCTTGTCTTATTTTACTGGTGGTCTTCTAATATCCTGCCTGCCATTTGGAACGCTTCAAAACTCTCTGTCAAACGAAACTGGCTCACAAGCGATTTCTCGACAGGTTAAAGCTTTAAAATGGTTTACTGTATGTTGTAATATGTCACAGTAATTACTTTGGTTTTACTTTTAGGGAAGTGGTGAAAACTACTGTACTCGAACAGGACCCACTGAACCAACAAATAGATGGTGGACTCTGCCTGCATCCTCCTTCCTCAAACTCAAAAGATGGTGTCTTTATTGCATAGCCACGCCTCTATATATCCAGCAGTAAAAAATGACAATTAGATTCAAACCTCATTTTATTGTTATTGAGATTTTATTCACCGCATCACCGCATTCAAAAAACATCAACACAGCAACACCGCAAATCCCCATGTCCCCCTCCTAACAATGCTGACTCTTTCTTGCTGAACATTTTTGGGTCAACTCAAATTTCAAAGAAAATAAAATTTTTCTGGTAAAGTTCATGAGATAGGTGGTATATTTGATAACTCCCCTACCCCACACAAGGTGGCTCCTGTTCGAACAAACTTGTTATGGTCAGTTCCCTTACAAAGCTCGCAATGCTATACATATATCTTATTCGATGGTTTTACATATAATACGCGCGGATATTTTGCTCGTAAAAATACGAGCAATGAGCAAAATGTCCGCGGATATTATATGTAAAACCATCGAATAAGAGATTTATTATTCCACTACAAAAAGATTTTGTTATTTTGGCTTTTCTTTTCTAGAAAGAGTGTTGAAATACACCGGCATTATGTATCTGTCCATCAGTTTCGGCGCGTGCAAATGACGTAAACAACACAGAAAGCCAGCGAAATGTCTTTGTCCGTATTTGCTCTGTTGTAAACCGGTCAAACCGGGTCACTACAGTGTATTACGGTCTCATATTTTGCGTGTTCTCTTGACCTTATTTGGAATAATAAATCGCTTTAAAGGGTTTTTAGAAGAAAAAAAATCGCAAAAATACCTTGAAAACATTTGGTTTGGCGCTTGTAAACAAAGTTGCAGCAACACCGAAGGCGCGATCGATCCTCCTGCTTCCGCTTAACTGAGGCGCCCTGTCAATCACTGCATTGAACTCAGACATGGTTGTATAGCCACTAAACGGCAAGATCGGAGTTACTTCTGAGCTAAAAATGATCACTGAACCACGTGATTTTCCCGGTGTGATGTTTAGGTATCTTGCAATTAACTTAACGAATTCCTTTTCTTTCATGTAGTCTTCTGGCGTGACGCGTGACGAGGAGTCCAGCATGAAGATGACGTCAGCGACATAGTCGAATGGGCCAAGGGCGGCTGTTAGGTCACATGACAAAAAGGTAAATTAATTCAAGTTTAAAAAACAAATGTTCTTATGGAAAAAAAAAAAAAAAAAAAAAAAAAAAAAACTAAAAAGCTATTAGAAAGCTTACGTTTTACAGCGCTGTGTGGTTTTGTCTCATTTTAACAATATTTTGAAATCTTTTTGTCTGAGTCAACCCGAATGATACACAACCAAGTGACCTACACGGATTCCTTGGAATATAGGTCATTATTATTCAACACATATATTAACACTGCCCAAAAGAAAAACAAAAACAAACAAAAAAAAAAAAACCCAAATACGGTCATGGTGCACAGAATATTCGTCGTCCGTAGTCAACAGATTTCCTGCGACATACGTAATTTTGTGTGTCGGGGAGAAAAATGGCAAAATAAATTTCGTCTCCAGCTTTTCTGCAATAAAACTCTGCTTTGTTACCAATGCATTGAAAAATAAAACAAGTATCCTGCTCAATCTTGCGGAGTATCACCTGATTTTAGCCAACTCGGACTACGGCCTCGTCGGCTAAGTATCAGGCGATATTTCGAGCGATTTCGCAGGATAATTGCTAAACATCAAGTTGAGTGTACACGTTATTACCTTTACAAACACTGCTTTTTGAAACTGGACTTCTTATCGTGTAACCCTCGTGAATAGTTTGTGATAAAGTCAGTTTTTGTCATCTTTCTGGCCCTACGTAGTTGTTCAAAGAGCGGATACCTTTATCCAGCGGATAAAATGTATTGGTTGGAGTACATTCTATCCGCTGGATAGAGATTTATCCACTGGATAGAGTTACCTGCTCTTTCAAAACCCGGGGCCTGATGACTGCCGTTGATAAATTGCCAAACAAAATTTCAACAAATAAATAATAAGGTTCAAAGCGAACATCCAACTTGCGCCTCCCACAGTTCTCCATTTTGGATTGGTCAGTTGAAAAAAAAAGTCAAAAGATGTCAATTTTTTAAGCAAATTGTTCAGCTTGCAATACAGTAAAAAGAGATTTAAGCAGATTAAAGAGAAAGTCGCAAACACTCAACTCGATTACCAGCCACATCTCCTAGGACATAGTGAGCGCGTAATCATTTACTATCATGTGGCGACTTATCCTGGTACTAACTGTCTTCGACTTTTTTTTTGGTCAGCAGTTGAACAGGTCAGTTTACAGTTGTGTGCTTAGTGACCTGGTCTTGGATTGGAAGTGAGGCTGGGGGTGACGTTGTTTTGATACAAACCTCACTTCTTTTCATATGTAAATGCAAACTAGTTAGCATATGTACAGCATGATCTACATATGAATAGCAGTAAGGTTTGTATCAAAACAAGGTCACCCCCAGCCTCGCTTAGAATCCAAGACCAGGTCACTTGACACAACTGTAAAATGGACTATTGTAGGTTGCGGTCTTGCCGAATTTTTTTTTTTTTTTTAGGAAACAACTATTCGTCCTCAGAGTGACCAGAGTCACTATTGAACAAGCCAGTCCGGTTCGAGTATTCGCAATAGATCAAAAAAGAGATAAATGAATAATAATTTTGTGAAAGAGGACTGAAAATTTTAGTACTAAGTTATGCTACATGTACAGTACAGTACAAACAGTACTACATGTGCAGTACAAACCGGTATCAGCGGCTACGTGTCTTGCCAAAGGAAGGACTTGGACCGGCAAATCCATGTACGACCTCACCGGGAACCAATCAGACCCATCCTTACTCCTCAACGGCAAATTAATGGTCGGTGCATTGATGGTGACGGCGTACAACCGAGCGCCTAAGTCGTGAAGCCGCTGGAATGATGCCTCTAAAATTCCCGCTTGAATTCCAGCTGGTTGGTTTCCAGTGGTGAGGAGAATGACGACCTTTGGAATCGCTGGTCGCGCGTTGTCAAAAACGGTTCGCGCCGCGTCGATTGCGCGGTCCATTCGTCGCTGGCCGCCTATTTTCAGAGTGTCGTTCAAGGCTTTATCAAAAGCTTGGGTTGTACTTGTTTCGCCAAAGTTTGTTACCACTGTTGAGGTGGATCCGTACGTGATTACAGCGCCTCTGGAACGAGACGGCATCATGTTTAGGTAACGGGCAAGATATTTGACGAACATCTTTTGATCACCAAACTGTTCTGGCGTGACAGGATCAGATGAATCGATGAGATAAACAACATCTATTGCGAAGCTGAGAGGCCCAAGAAGAGCTGCAAAAAAAATAAATAAATAAATAAGAACGGTGGTCTAATAAGCTTTAACAATCAGCAGTAATCAGCCTTTTGTTCGCAAAAGCGGACGGGTGTCAAACAAATCATAACCCCAAACAGCTACACATTAAAATTCTCCTCGTCCACAAAGTCAAAGTTAGAACTAAGTTTTATGAGTTCAGGTTTGCCTCTGAAAAAGAAAGGCAAGATCAATTCTGATATGAGCAAGGAATGCACTATCTGTTAACAAAATAAGTCATACTGAACAGAATTTGTAACTGTCCCGACCATGAAAACAGTGACCTCAGTGACTGGTCACGTAGCATCTATATATTCAGACGAATGTAAGGTTTGATATAAAAGTGGTTATATTGACCACAAAATGAACGGACATTTGACTGGAAAAAAAGTTGTAATGAATACCACCATCCTTTACTTTTTCATGTATAATAAGAAAATTATTGATACAAATATCACACCCAATAAAAACAGCATCTTACCTTGAAACAATACTACATATTTCAAAAGATTTGACATCGCAATTGTTTATCTGTTTCGCCTTCTGTTTGCCTCCGAGAATTACGAGCAGTTTACAATTGTTATATGAGATTGTTGAGAGTTGCTTGTCTTTGGTGGCAACTAGTTACTTCAAAATATCGATGGAAACGTCGAAACGTAGTGAGCTAAAATTCTTCATGAATGCCTAACGAGCTCCTACCGCGACATCTGGATGCCTAACAAGTTGTAAGGTCAGATTTTCTCAGTGGGATGTTGACAAATTGGCCCGCGTGAACTGATTTTGGTTCGTGACTGGAACCACAGAGCAGACCTTTCTGACAGTGTGTCCAAGGTGGTTCTAAATTTAGACCTAGTAGATAAAATCTCTAGTTGTTAACAATCAAATTAATGGAATACATCAGCACTTGGCAACTTTCTTCTCACAGTAACCAACAGAAATGAGGTTGACTGTTTTCATTTCTTTCTGGCAAAACTCGTGTAATTAGCACCTAATAAACGGAAGTTAGACAACTGACATGATCAGTTCCCCTAGGCAACTGAATAAAGGTATTTCACAAGTGACGACACTAAGAACGGCTGCGTAGGAGACTAGTATTTCACAAGAGAGTCAGTTGTATGCTGTAGGTTTCGTAAAATTGAAACATAACTCTTGCTCTGTAGAACATCTTTCACTCTTTTCAATATTTAAAAGCTACCCATTGCACACACTTTCTCACGGTATAAAACTGATGCAGCAATTTCCTATCACATTTATTTCAGCGCAACAAGAGCGATCGTATTTCAACTCATCATATTTTATTTTAAAAAAATACAGTCGAACCTCCCTTCGTGACCACCTCTCGTAAGCGATTACCACTCATTTGCGCCCCCAGCCCAAAATACCAAAAGTTTTCAATGAAATCACGTTAGATGGAACCTCTCGTAGGCGACCACCTCTTGTAAGCAACCACTTTTAGAGATGATTTTTTAAATTTTTCAATTGTTTTTAACCTCCCGTAGGCGGCCACTTGACACACAATCTGCTGTATCTCTCACTGAAAAATGTGTCGCTGTTACATATTGGCTACATCATAACAGCTGATGCTGAAATCTCACAGCCGGAGCTACCGGAAGTGTTTTCCGATTTGGCTTAGCATTAGACTGCAAGCAGTCCCTTTCTGGTTAGTCGAGATGGTGTGCTCATAGCGCAGCAACTCCCCAAGCCCCCTTCCGCTCGTTCGCTCTATTTTTTTTTTCGCGCTCGGCTATTTCGCAGAAAGGGACTGCTTGCAGTCTAGCTTAGCATTTAAACAATTGATAAAATACAAATGCACTAAACTTTACACTGAAATAAACTTTAATCAGATTGAATCCCTTGTAGGAAAAAACTCTCTTATCTCTTATCGTTCTTATCGTTTTGCTTATGTTCCGTTTCCTGAAAAATTTAGAAAGGTCACCTGGGGTAATAAAGAGTCAAGTTTCTTTCACAATAATTGTCTCAAACGCTGTAATAAGTAATTTGTGAGATACAAACAAATAGAATAATTTTGGACCAGTCTTAATATACTTGTAGCTAAGAAAAGTTATTTTTGTGGGTTTCAATAAGCACTGGCAAAAGTGTTAGGTCTCCGCAATTACCATATGTAAATTACCCGAAATTTAGACCCCCTGCGGCCGACCTCTGGTAAGCGACCACCTCCCGTAAGCGACCAGATTTCCTTGACATTATGAGTGGTCGCTTACGGGAGGTTTTACTGTAGTTGTTCTGGCTAGCCTGTACAGAGTCGTGCACTTTCTTAAAACCCAAGGAAGGCTATGCATCGCCTACATTTTAGCTTGCTCTTTGACTCATAAAACGCAAAGCTTGAAATGGTATTCTATTCTGTAGCGTCAGGAGCCCATTAGGTAGCGTTCATAAAAAATGTATCTGGTAGAGGGGCTGTGGGGATTTTGAGAGTTGCCAGACAATTTGTCTGGAACCAGCTTGGGTGGGGCTTTCGAAAATATTTCTCACAGCTCAAAGTCACAACCAGGGCTAGGGAGGGTTCGTTTGCATCACACTAAGAATAGAAGACGATCCCTCATTTAGGCTCAATTATCAGCTGCTCTTCGGGGAAATAAGGCCGCATTCAAACCCCACACCCCCCCCCCCCCCAAAAAAAAAAAAAAAAATCGAGGCGGAAAACCCGACCCGAGAGAGCGGCGGAAATCGAACCTATCCCTCATTTTTTGACATAAATAAAGTCACAGAGGCCCAGGCTGCATTACAATTTGAAACAAAGCATATTGTTACGATATAGGATCAGACCAAATGGTCGTGATTCCTGAGAGATATATATTGGTTATATGTATGAAGCAGTTCAATAAACACCGTTATAAGACGTGTTTCAAGGTTTATGGACTCCCTTTGGTATGCGCTTGTTAAAACAAGGGCCCAGCTTGTAAGCCACAAGTGTAAGAGTTTATCAGTGAGATAAAGAGCAATCTGAAAGCGGTAAGTCTATAACAATTGACAGAAGGTCGATTAGCCTATGTAGCAATCGTTTCCTTTGCAGACGAAAGCGAGAAGGCAACGGTATCTTCCGAGGAGAAGGAGTTTCTTTTGGCCGGCTATCGGTCGCTTCAGCCTCGTTCCCAGGGTCTCTCCTCTTCACGTGAAGAGGAGAGACCCTGGGAATGAGTTGTTGGTCGCTTCAAGAGCTCGCTTAGAGAGACTAAAAGGGACCCCCAAAAGGTTAAAAGCACGCAAGCTAAAAGTAGATGAAAACTGTACCGTCACAAACTTGTTAAACTTCACAATTTTTCAAGGAATCAATCATTTCGTCCTTTAGGATCCGCAGTTGGGAAATGTTCCTATCACATCATAACATACATTGCGGCTCCAACTTTTGAGTTCATGGATGGAATATTACTAGCAAGTGGGACGGAAACTTATAATCCGGTAATTGAAAAGTACTGAACAGTATTTTCTAGTGATGATGGTTATTATGCTGTACAAGATATGCAAGCGATACGATTTTGATGAGTTTGTGATCTTAAATGTTCTATAACAGCTATTACATACCAGAGTAAAATGGCAAATGCCTCGCTACATCGGGCACCTTTGCATCCATGTCGGCAAATCTTGAGAAAGTGAAGATATTGTCGGGCCTGTCAACAGCTGAAAGAAGTTCCCTTATTCCAGGCTCGGATCCAATGCGGAAAATGAAGGTGGTAACTCCTTGCTGTTGAAGCGGCCTTACTGCATCTTGCAACGAGGTGGCACCTGCACATAAATCAAATCAAATCAAATAAATAAATAAATAAATAAATAAATAAATAGATAAATAAATAATAATAATAATAATAATAATAATAATAATAATAATAATAATAAGGTTACGCTATGCGCCCTGTGTTGCTTTCTGATACTGTGCATACAGATAGTGTTACTGCGCATAATAATAGTAATAATAATAACAATAATAATAATAATAATAATAATAATAATAATAATAATAATGCAGATGTTAACATACTGTCATAATAATAACAATAACAATAAATTCATCGAGCTTTTGTTCAAATAACTTGCTTTTCAGAGCTTCAATTCAATTCAACTTGCCTGTAAGAACATGATCACTGGAATGTCTTCTACTACTTGGGGGAACTTCATCCGATCTACAATGTCTACGACTCCTACCATTTGTAAGGGTATTGTAACGAAGTTTGTATCATCGTACGTAAAAGACCTTTGCTAGTGTTTTTTTTCTGACAATGTACCTCTCAAAATTCGCATACTATACTCTGATTCCGTGCGGAGTTGGGAAATATTCTAAAAGTAATTAAAGGCATAATTTCTGTCATTTAACAACACAATTTCAAGAAATAATGTAAGTCGTGAGAACGTTACCTGTCACCTGCGCTTGTTTTCCCGCCATAAACAGTAACATGACCTTCGGCACATTTTCCCGCGCATTTTCGAAGATACCTTTCGCAATGTCCAGAGCCTTGTCATACCTTCGATCTCCTCCGAGGTAAGGTGCTCTGGTCAGCACGGAGTCGAACTGAAGAAAGGTCTGCGACCTTCCCAACCGCGTCACAGTCCAGGCTCGGCTTCCGTAAACTACCAAGGCTGCACGCGATTGGCCAGCTTGGATGTTTAGGTACTGCGCTAGGGCCCTGATGAAGGATTTTTGTGTGCCGTATTCGCGGTAAGGAACACTTGATGAGCAGTCGATTATAAATACGATGTCAGCATTCAGAAGGGACGTTCCTGTTATCACTAAAAGAAAGCAGCAGAACAAAAGCAATGGCTGCTAAAATTTAACAAAATGTAATAATTCTTAAGAGGGTCATTAAGGTGGATGTGGCGGAGGCCGGTACAAATCCCATTTCTCAGCCTGAATTGTGCTGAAAGTCCAGCTTTTCAGCTCAAATTGTGCCTCAGATGCCACTCCCTGAGACTAAATTCAATCACAAAAGCATATTCCTAGCTTGAGCATCAAATCCCACTCCTGGTGAAAAAAGGACAAATCCCACTTCCTATTTACCCCTTCTGCACCCCTTTTAAAACGTGGCTGGTAGTTTTAGTGTTGATTTAGATTTTGTTTTTTTTTTCTGTTGCTTTGGAGATGTCGAGGACATTAGAGCTATCGTGAATGCCGGACGGTAACCATGTCAATCGCGCAAGAAACAAACATGAAGAATCGGAGCGCGAAATAATTCGGGCGTGGTTTAAATCAATACCGTTAGGAAACTAGAATCCTCTGAAATTTGCTGTTGACCGTTTCCAATTTAATCACCTACAGCAGTGTATTCGGCTTATATTTCTTAGCCATAACTTTAGTAATTATAATTATAATATCATTTTATTATAACAGGGAAGTCCGGCTAACTTTGAATTTGCAGTTATAACTGAGGGCGTGGCTGGCAGGATTGTTCGCGTTATGGAAAACTTTCTGCCTTCGGGCGCAACAGCACCAATCCTTCAATCATTTCGTTGGTTTTTTTACAAGCTGTTTGTTGCTTGATATTATCACATCTTACCTGAGGTATTAGCTATATGTCTTGCCACAGGTGCTATGTATCCATAGAGACCAGAGAACGATCTGGCAAAGAAAACATCGGTGGGTCTAATAGTGGCCTTTTGCAAGTCACTCGGATTACTGTCTCCAATAGCCATGACATAGAGCCATACCCCAAGACGACGTAATGGACGAGCAGCATCCTGAATAGACATGGCGCCAGGTATACTGGTGTGCCTTCCCGCCATAATAAGCACTACCACCTTTGGCATTGTCGATCGAGCGCTCAACATCAGTGCTGCCGCTGTATCTAAGGCTCGATCCACTCTCCGAGCTCCTCCAAACATCGAGGCACTGTTTAAGCGTCTAACAAACTCCGAGTTCGAATTGTAGTCTCCAAAGCCGAATACCACCAAAGAATTGGCTCCGTAAGCCACGAGCGCGGCACGTGACCTTCTCGTGAAAATACCGAGATGCAGTGCGATGCGTTGGACGAAACTTTTCTCTATTTGGTAGTCCCGTAAATCTACACCTGACGAAGTGTCCATTAGGAATAAAATGTCGACCTGGAAGGATGGATGGCCGTAGAGATCTTTAAAAAAAAATTAAAAAAGCATGTTCAAACATAGTGAAAATTAGATTATCCGATGCGAAGTTGCTTAAAACTAACAATACTAAGGCCCCATCTACACCAATCTAGATAAATTTTTTTTTCTTAATTTGGTCTTCCGTTCACACTAATCCAGCTTTTTATCTACCGAAAACGGATCTGTTTGAAAACGCTCTTTCATGTGAATAAATTTGATAACGCCAGCTAGGTGGTTTAGTTCGGACAGTGATAATAAGCGAAGAGTTAATTTGTGATAATGCTGACACCACAACGGTAATGTGCACATGCTCCAGTCTGTATTTAGAGCGTCGTTTTCAAATTCAGCCGCTGCGATCACGATAGGATGGATCGAAACCATTTGATGCGTGTTTGGGACCCTTTATGAAATTTACTCTGATTAGTGTGAAGGAGCTTGAAGGGGAAGTGTCATTGGCTTTTTGACCTTTTTCTACTACAAAATAATTGTAGAACAACGAGAGGAAAGGAATCACCTCAATTCTTGAAAGAAGCAACTCGTCATCTGTTTTAACGCATTTTGGAAACAAAAAAGCGGGAACTTGAAAAACGTTATCCTAACATTTTTCAAGTTTCAATCTATCCCGATCTACTCTGTCTCTGTCCAGAGCCACTGATCGACACTTTTATTGCACTTAGGTGATAACAAAACTAGACAGTTTTTTTGTTTTTGTTGACAGACAAAATGTTTGTGTTTTGAAATGACATCAAATTTGTGTGATACTTCCCCATTATGTTTTCCAATTCTGTTGTTGGTAGATATTGGCCTGTCTGCAACAGCCAAAATAATGAGAAAAAACCTTTAGTCAAGAAACGCTCCAAGATGAAGGAAACGAATTTAACTCCAGAACACGTATCCACAAAATTATTAAACACACTTGCAGGCCGTTCGGTGCCCCGTAAACAAATATCAGCACTTAAATTGGAGATTCTCGCATCCAAACTGTACGAACGTTTTGCAGACTAGCAAAGAATCAGTGGTGACTCTTCATCTTATCCGACACTTGATGGTCACTGGAACAACCTACAAAGAAATACTTTCATGCACATATTCTTCACTGTGATACGGAGTGTGGCAAAATATTTTACTGGTTGCATTTTTGTGCATTCCTTCGCCATCCCTTTACGATCTCAAGTTACTCCAGTTAAATGTTCATGGCATAACTTGGTTAGTTTGCAAAAACTGGACTACCAACGTTATACTTACAATTGTCATTTGTTATGTAACTAGCTACAGGCCCGATATTTCCCGGTAAGTCGCGATACGAAACAACCGAGAACGCGTCCCTCGTCTCCACAAGCATTGGGCGCAGCCAAGCAACATACGGGTCTTCGCCGATCGACAAGACGTAGAGCCAGACTCCACGGTTCAACAGTGGACGGGCAAGGATTTCTAAACTTCTGCTGTCCCCGATGTCATCCGGTCTCCATGGCGTCACCAAAATGGCTATCCATGGGTACGAACCGCGCGCATCAGGAAATAGAGTAGCCGCTGCACTCAAAGTGCTGCTGATCGAGGACACACCACCCAAATAAGGAGCTTCTGCCACCTGAGTTCTATATTCTGAGAGCGATTTGTACGAGTCGAAAGTGAACACTACCACAGGACTCTCACCGAACGTTACAAAGGCGCCCCTGGATCTGCCGGGTACAACATTGAGGTTGTCAGATAGGATTCTGACGAATCGTTTTGCCCGAGTGTACTGGAACGGAGACACGGATGAAGACGAGTCCACGATAAAGGCGATGTCAGCGGCAAAGCTCGACCGAGTTGGCGCTCCTGTGACACAAGAAGAAGAAGAAAAACATTAATAATTAATAAAGGGTGAATGATATGTAATGGCACAGGGCACCCTCACCTCAACTTTGATAAAGCGGTTAACATAGACGTTTGGCCAGAAAATAGTGGCAATGTCATGCTTGTCACCTACACGACAGCGTTTACTTTTGATTGCAACCCTAGCCCTACCAGCCACCCCACCGGAACTATTTGTACCGACAGAATTACCACCTCCCCCTGGGAGGATTTGTATTCCCTTCAGTCTTGGCGATCGTTTAAATCTCCCGCTCGTATGGTAATCGGGAATTTTGAAAAATCCCGCGAATATTTAGAAGCTGTTGCCGCCATTGTTCCAAAGGCCATATAGGGTCAATTTTAGGTCGTATGACAAAGACTATTGTTATCAAAGTTGATCCACTTTTCTTGATACGAAATGTGGTTAGGCTTGGGCGAAATCTAAGTCCAATGTCACCATTTTGAATTTAAGTCTGTATCTGAACTTAACCAGCCAACACAGAAATAATTCTTTATTACGATCGACCTATTTGTGAACACAAATAAACATCGTTGTTTTCCAATTTCACGTTTTTAGGAACGAATTTAAGGTCAATTCAGCTGCACCTGACCGGTTGACTGTTTCCTCATACAACACTTGACCTCCTGGTCTCATTCTGTGCTATAACAGAGCACATGACAGGGGCCGATGTGGAGGGGGCTGTAAAATGGCGTGCGCTTTTATGGGGGAGGAGGGGGTAAGGGTGCGCGCTCCACCAGAAATTATTGAACAAGTAGATTTAAAAATATAGCAAATCTGTCATTTTTACTCGTTTTGTACGAGATGCAATCCCTTCAAACCTTCTCCTGGATCAGCTCCTACAAGCTGTGAACGGGTTAAAAATGTCTATGATGGCACAAACATTCAAATTTTCACTTACGCCAAGACGCCATCATACGCGCTGCCATGGACGGTGCACGCGGAAGCAAATCGACAAACGATGACACGGAGAACGCGTCCTCAGGTCTTTGGACTGCAGGATAGAACTCGCTTATTTTATATCCACCCGCCAAGATGGCGACAACAAAAACTCTGCCACCATGAGAGCGAACATCTCGCGAGGCATCAGACAGAGAACGCGTGTCAGACTGAAGCGTCTGCGTCCCAGACGTCAAGAGAACGACGTACTTAGGAACTGTCACGCGAGATTTCGTCCTTAACAGTTCGGCTGCAGATTCGAATGCTTTGTCAATGCGGCGATTTCCCAGGAGATGAGGCGCTTTGTTGACAGCAGCGTCAAACGCTTCACGGTCTCGATATCCATCAAAAGTGATTTCCAGCTGAGGGCGGTCGCCAAAGGTGAAAAGCGCCGAGCGGCTTCTGTTGCTGGCGAGGTTAAGGAGGCGTGCTATGAGCTTGACAAAGTTCTTTTCTAAGAGGTAGTTGTTGGCTGTGACGAGCCGTGAGGAGTCCATGAGGAATATCACGTCCGCATGCCAATAAGCAGGTTCGTATTTAACTGAAAGGGGAAAGGTCATACAGAAAGGTTTTTAAAAAAGCCAATAGAAATTAAATGTGACCAATTCCACTAATGACTAGTGGAACTGACAGGAAATCTTACAAGGGCTGTTTGAAGCCAAACATTTGGGGAGGAGGACCCACCTATTTTTCAGAGACAATTAGCCTTCAATTTGGAAAAAAATTCATAAATTGTTAAGCAGTTTAAACATTTTAGAATTGTTGTTGCTCAATTATCTCTGCTCTTCCTCTGCAGTAAGCATAGAAACTATACGGTCTTATGTGCTAGCGTAAGTAATACGTGCTGTGACCTGCGTTTCGTGTTGTTTTGTTTTTGTGTGTTTTGGTGAGTGCTGACTATAATTCTAATTAATCTTCATTAGAATTAACTTTTGCTGTATGTACATGTCTTGTGGTAACTGTGCCTAATTTTATTATAATAATATCTTTGTGTCTTTCTAGTTTTATGTGCCGTGCGATGTGTGTAGTTTATAACGCAAATCCATATGTTGTAATAACTTTTGTAGAAAATACTGTCAAATGAACTTGTACTACCATCAATATTCATTCGTATACTTGTAACATAAGATTATAATTGTTTTGAAGTTAATAAAGATTTGCAAAAAAAAAAAAAGAAAATCTCTGAAATATGCGTGCCAAATTTTCTTTCCCAATTTCAATAACCCTTGCTAAGATCTACTCTGCGCACACAGTCATCAACTGCGCAATACTAACTCTGTATAAGAAGGAACCATCCTTAAGTAATATTATATTAAATAATTTTACTTACAGGCATTTGTAGACAACCTCAACTGTTTTGCGACCCTCGACTGCCACGGTGTCAGATCGTTAAAAGACGCTACCTCAAATATATCACTGCAACCACGGACCATTGGCTTAAACATTGACGGAGTAAAATATTGCCCAATGCCGATCACGTATATATGGGCATCAAGGCTGTGCATTGATGACATAACGGACGGTATAGACCTCGTCCCAGGTCCCAAATAATAGTTTCCGGCAGTTAACAGAATGACAATCCTCATGCCGACTCGTCCGGTTTCTCGGAACAGTTTGGCTGCGTGTGTTAGTGCCTGGTCAATTCTTCGTCTTCCACCTAACAATGGAGCATTGTTGATCTGGAGGCTAAAGTCAGCGGTGCTGCTGTAGCCAGAGAAGCCGATAACTGTGTGTGACGACGTAGAGTAACTGACGAAGGCAGCCCGAGGCCCGAGCGGAGATATGATGAAGTATCGGGCTAACCTTCGCACGAACTGTTTTTCCATATCAAACTGCTGCGAGGAGACGCCAGTCGAAGAGTCAACGAGGAAGATAATATCAGCATCAGGGTGAATGGGCTCCGTTTCTTTATAGTGCAAAGAACAAAGAACTGATTAGAGTAAGGATTGGACGGCGACGCTTCGCAGTCTTCAAAAAAAAAAAAAAAAAACAGCTTATATTTTAAGGAATGGAATCTTGCGTGCTGTTGATGTTTTACCAAAAATCTTACTAATTTATTTTGCACACAAAATTACCTTTACCTTTTTCATGCAATGTACCCGCAAACAAAACATATTACCAATACCTTGCTTTGGTCGTCGCATTTTCCTCAATTTTTTGTTACCATATTTTATCTTCCAGAAACAAAACCATGGAAATATGTTCTTCTTAAAGCTGACCTGATTTTGCGACAATCTTAAAGCTGTTTAGTCACCAAAGAAATTACCCTTGTTACTTTCGGGTTCGGCAGCCTTTGACGTCACGTTTGGGTGACTACTACTTTCAGCTAACTGAAACGTTTAACTTACAAAGGCACTAAAATCTAGTGATATCTTAATAACATGGCAGGATTTCAAAAAAATGATATTCATAGATCTATGCAACTTTTAAATAAAATTCAATCAAGTAGCTCAGTCAAGAACTCTTTTTTCTGATTCCTATCTCACTCTGTCTCTCTCTTTCATACCGTTTGGACAAGGATTTGGGTTACTTATGAAGTCGTTACTTGGGGATGCTCACAACTTCTGCGGCTTACTAAAAAACTTTGACTAGCTTTGAAAGAATAGCTTATTCACGCACGGGGGATCCTTCGTTTAGGAAAGTTTTCAGAAGTAGATATTTGAAAATGCAACATTCAAAATTGTACAAAAATATATACTAAAGATCCCCCCCTCTTCCGAGTTAAACACGGAGCTTTCACCTCCGCCCCACACCTCGGGGTTGATTAAATTTTTCTTACCGGCAGCTTGGCAGAGATTCGCGGTATAAGTTCTCACTTTGTTGATAAGATCATCAAATTTCATCACTCTTATTACGTCTTCGTCTCGTTCCACAGTCAGCCTCAATTCTCTCACATTGATACTCTTTCCAACACCAAAGGCGACCACCCGTACACCTTGGTTCCTAAGCGGGGCGGACGCTTCCCGAAGATTAACATTTCCAAGGGGGTCCGTTTGCCTTCCGTCGGTCAAAAGCATTGCAAGCTTCGGCACGTTCTTTCGCGCTCGTGGAAAAAGCTGCGACGCGGCTAACTTCAATGCACGGTCTATGTAGGTGAGACCTCTTTCATGTGGCAAGCTGTCGACAGCCTTAACAAACTCCTCCGTGGTGGGGTGCTGACCAAAGTGAACTTTAATTGACGCGGACGAGCTGTACAACACGATACCGGCTCGGCTTCCTGAAGGCGAGATTCCAAAGCTTCTTGCGACGTACTTCACGAACGTTTTTATTTTTAGGTAATTCCTTCTGGCGATGCTTCCGGATGAATCTATGATAAAGGCCAAGTCCACAATAGCGTTGCAACTTTTCCACGCTGTTGAAATTAGAAAATTGAAGATTTTTAACTCTATTTTCAGCCTTCCATTTCTGTCGGAGAGCCTAAACGCACTTTTCTGCCCTTCATCTCGACTAACCCACTGTACGGATTCATATGCAAACAAAACTATATGAAAGGCTTTGCACTTAGCCTCATTTTCATAACGAGGTTCACAACAACTCGAAAATGGCTTGTTTACGAGGGAAAAGATCTTACCCTCCAAATCTTGCAAGTATATTATTGTTAACTTTTCTGTACAGTAAACTTACGAAACGTTCTGGGTGGCTGCGTTGTTGGAACAACAATCGGTTCAGCACAAATCATCCTGCAGCCGTCGGAGCAACACTTCTGTCCCACACTGCACTCGGTCTGATCTGTGCACTCGTTCGGTACGTTCGGACATGGTGAGGGTCTGGGTAATAGTGGACACACAGTTGAGCCTGTTAAATAAAGGGATAAAATATTTAGTTGGAAAATGATTAAGGGGACAGAAGGATCTAAACATTGCACTTTCCATTCCATTAACTTTCGTTTCCTATCCGTTCCTTTGCGGTTTTCGTCTCTGCCTTTTTTGCTGTGGCAAAATTTGACGTACTTCCTACTAACATTCCCCCTGGTCCTTTTATCCCCTGCTCTTCCAGTTATCACGCCCTTCTTTTCCGGTACCCTCACCGACCCCTTCTCTTTTGGTTTTCACCCTCCGTTCGCCTCCTCCATTAGGGGTATAGGGCGAACAGGGAAAAGCCACAAGCATTTTCACAGGCTTACACAACCGTAAAATGATAAACGGAACTTTAACTAACTTTAATATCAAAATTCTTACCGCTAATGGATGCCTCTATGAGCGATGGATTCAGGCACATCTTCTGACATCCGATCAAACAGCACTTGTGATCGCTGGACTCCGTACAGTCTGCATCAAACTTGCATTGATCCACAGTAGAGTGCGGAGCACAGTTCAATGACTGCTGTTTGGGAAAGTCGGGACATTCCCCACCTTTCACTGGCTCTGGCACACAAACACCTTTACGGGAAAATTTGACAGAAGTTGAATAATTATTTTTTCCTTGTGTATGAGAACTAGAGAGTGGAAGGAACATCTCGAAGAAACAGGGCATTGAATCATGTGTAAATGTCTTGGTCGATTGTAGGAAAGGAAATTTGGTTTACTGGAGTAAAACGAAAATCTTCTACCCCTTGTTGACTCAAAACCCCTACCCTCCTGATCATATCACCGTCACTCTAAGCAGCTGAGCTACAAAGCTAGGTGGGAAGAGAAACGTGGCAATTTCTGACGGAGTGTGGGAAATGCGTTTCCAAGGAAATCATTTTCAGCTAATAAAAAAATACACTATTTTTACAAGGGAGCGTTAAGTGAAAATTCCACAAGAAATCAAGCCCTGTTTGCCAATTTAACGTGTTTTAAGGCTGGGTTTCACAGCTCAGGCGAACGGCGTTGCTGTCACAAACGTCAATGCTTGAAATCCCAATAAATGTCAGTGTTTTCGTGGCAACTATTTAAATCGTTGAGTAACATATTCCAGTCAAAAACGCCCCACTTCATACAACATTACCAGCGACAAGGGTAACAAGAAAAAAAAAAAAAAACTAGCTCGCTTCTTTCCCAAACTTAAGAGAGCCGAGCTTCTGTAGTTCTGGTGACCGCAAAGATTCATCAGGTGGGTAACTACTGTGATCACCCAAGGTGAATCTTCTTGATATTTTAATAACTTCGTCGCAGTACTTTTATAAGAAAAGCATGGGGACAAGATAGGAGAATTAGATCTTCGATATTAGCATTCGCTGCCTCGTGTCATTTCATGAAGACTCTCTTTATGGATCTCGCAAAATGATACCCTTTTAACATACACAATAAAGTTGATCACTTTTTCATGAGTCAAAGAGAAGACGAAGCCTCATTGTTCCAGCAACAAGAGTAATCTTTGCGTGGTAATTTCTGCCTTAAACGTCTGGCATGTTTTTGCCGGCCCTTTCTAGCCTGCAAACAGGCTTCCCTGGCGCGCCCAGACGGGTAGCGCGCCAGGAAACCCTGTTCGCAGGCTAGGCCCTCTCTGACGTTTGGAATTCACAGCTGAATTCTGCAACCCTTAAAAATACTAAAATTTTGAATTTCGCCTTCTTTCCTCATGCTACAAGGGTGGTAAACACACTGCTTTTTGGTTTAGGTCTCTCCATGCAGCCCGCCCCACCCCCCCTCACACGGGCTTATGGTATAAAAGGTTCAAACAATATTATATTAAGAAAGTACTGACCAAAGTACCTCCATGTTTAAAAAAAAACTCAAAAAGATAACGTGACATTGAAGATGCAGCCACATAATCGATTAATCAGTATATTTTTTTTAATTAGCATTCATTTTATGTTTTTGTTGTCCACACCAAAATTACTGTCACAGGTTGAAGGGTGATGCGAAACGAAAAAATACACTGTGATAGATGGAGTGGAAAAAATACCTCCTTACAAAAATCGGTATCATCAGGAGCGGGATGTGATATTGGAACTTTTATCCTCTGGTGACTCCATAAAAACTCATCTAATTTTGCCTCATTTAATGATTTTTCATTAATATTAATATATTGAAGTATTTTTATAGTGGAAATGCACTTAGCTACCCAAAGTCACAGGCATTCCACTCGGAAACTCGGAAATAATGGAAACAGATAATCAAATCAAACATAACAGGTTAAAATCCCAACTGGCAGGAGGCAAACCAGCTTGCTATTAAAAGCGTGTCCAAGGACGGGGCTTGAACCCAGGGCCTCCGGATTTCAAGTCCAGCGCCCGAAACCGCTGGACCACGCCGCCTCTTATCATATTCTTTCCGATCAAATTCCATAATTTCCCAAATTTAAAGACTATGACGTCATATTTTCGGACTCTTTGACATGCAACCTCGTTTCTAGGGACCTCTCTCTTCCTGAGGATCCCGGGAACGAGGTTGTTTGACATGGTAATGATGTCTATCTCAAACATTTTGTTGATCACTTAAACAAATGAATACGTTGCAATTAAAAAGAAAAACAAAACGAAACTGGGTAGTAAGTTTGATGAGGGTCAAAGAACATGAATACGGATTTTTTTCACATTGTGATTGATTTTCTTACTGTGTCTTTGTCGATTGAAAGGGCGGATCTCAATTTCCGGAGTTAACAGCGAAATTAAGGTCACTTTTTATTACCTGAACGTTCTGGAATTCGTGAGGTTCAGTAAAATATCTGCAATGTATTTTTAACCAGGGCTTAAATGTTGAGGCTCAGAAGAAATCAACAAACAGCTTAATTAATCACTCCATTACGAATTTGGATGTTTAGAGCTTATAATAGAGGGATAATCTGTAGGATTTCCACTCCCCTAATAAGCCTGCTGATGTAGATAAACGAATAAACGGCACTGATAAAGATTTATCCCACCTGCAATCTTATCTTTTTGAAAATAACAACATAATTTGGTCACGTTTCAATCAGTAGTTCTTTGCTTTGTGCGCGACCCTGCGCAACGTTATAAATGTCGTTTGTTCACCAGGCTTTGTGAAAACATAACATCACATTTCTTTCAGATGTACTATCCATCGAGCGCCGTTCATTTCCCAGCAGAATACAGGATGTTTGCTACATGAACCTTGTTGAAAGAGTTTGTAGCTCAGTGGTATAGTATCCGAACTAGTATTAAATTTGAAGGTCATGGGATTCTCTTTTTCCTCGCATGCCTGTTTTACTGACAGAAAAAAATACATCTTAAAACTTGCACATCTTTGCTAAACTCGTTTCTCTCGTATGTCTAACAATGTCACGAAATATAAGTAAACCCGGGGTGGATGGAGGGTGGAGGGGGGGGGGGGGAGGCTGGGGGGATGGGAGTGGGTTACTTAATAAAGTTTCGTACGGGAGGCTCCGCCCGGAGGCTGAGCCCCCTAGATTTTCGATCTTTTAAAACACTTAAATTGTAAATTTACTACCCTTTCCCGTACTATAGGGAGATAACAAAAGAGCGTTCCTTTCGGTTCCGGTGGAGTTTCCCCGTGTAGCCCACCATGTGGAGCACCCTTCCCACCTTCCCCTCCCCGAGAAGTAATGTTGAGGCCGGAAATGGTGTCTGCTCTCGCAGGCTATCTCTAGCGCTAACATAACAGAGTTCAATAGACATCACAAAGGATAACAGACTCATCAATTGAGATGCTGCATGTTTGTCAATAAACGCTTAATCAAAACCTCGTTGTCCTTCAACGTAAACTTTATATCAGTTCGGGTAATCAGCGCTGGGTGCCCTGACTGAGTATATGGTATATCAGTCGTTGAATGAAAGCAAGCGACGATAAACGGTATTATTGAAGCCTGCGAGGCGAAAAAGTATAAAATTGCATAAAAATGTCACATACCTAAGAACAAGAACGCAAGTGACACGAACGTTGCCAGAGAGAAAGTCTTCGGTCTGCCTGCATCTTCAACCATCATCGACCAAATTTAACTAGGTGTCGGTCTGGTAAACGTAGTTTGTGTAGCAAACTTTCGCATTAATGTTGAAGATTTCTCTTGATGGTGAGCATCAACACAAAACGTCTTTACACAGTCACAGTCTGAACTGGCGTGAGGCCCTGGCTGATACTTTCAAGTGGTTTCTTTCGTCGCTCTGTTCTTGCGCTGTGACGTTACCCACGCGTATTCGACCACCGTGCCGGCCGTACGTGTAGTCAAGGTATTTTATAGCGGCACGGAAACGCTGACAGTATAGAAAATCGTTAGGATAGCGCATTTGGCTTTGATAATAAACAGGTTGCAAAATCCGAGCTTTAATGGGTCGCTACTTTTCGAGATAAAATGTAACAAAATACTTCTTACGTGCGGTTGCCAATTTCAAAAAGACTATATCCTGTGATATCTTGCGATTATTTTAGATCGCTTTAAGGAGTTGCCTTTTCCGGAAAAATACGCTATTTTCGCCTAAGCTGTGATTACGGCAAAGCAGAACACGAAACACCGCCACGGGAAAAGACAGAAGGAATATTGTTTAGGGAATTCAAGCGGAACTTTGTTTCATTCGATAAGTACAGAGCTAAGAAAGACGCCAGCAATTATTTCCAGTAGCGCAAAAAATGTGTGTATCACTAGATATGATATTCACTTACGTTTGAAATTTCTTGCCCTTGCCCTAAATGTACGGGTTTTTCCGGGCATATCCTATAACAGCTTTTCATCCGAGCACCTTCGTCTTCTTGACGCAAGCATGGCGGGATTCTAATTAGTAATGCGTAGTCTCCAACCTCGTGGAAGCCAGATCATGGCGGGCGGGGAAAATTATTAACGCCAACCTACACGACAGGGTTTTGAGATCTTCGGTTTCTTTGGAGAAAAACAGTTATCATATGGTGGGCCGGAAATCCTGCCGCTGAAACACGTAGGCTACCGCTGAAATTGTATTCATATCGTGACTGTGCAATGTAACGCAAGGTTTTCACCGACACTTACTTGAATTGAGGGAACATAAACTCGTCACGCTAGTCCTGGGGAGGATATATTGCGTGACGAACCCTTAGAGCGTTTGCGTACCGTGGAAGCAAGACAAAGGGTGTTTTCGGTCTGGTTTGCTTTAAATGCTGATACAAAACAATGCAATAACAACACCAGCATAAACGGACAGATTAGTGAGTTTAGAAGGCCACAACCTTTCCCTATTAATCAGACAGTCCGAAGCTGTCAACCAAAAACCACAAATTGACAAGTAATATTTTACTGGGTTTGGCCGGTAATTACATGAAAGTGTAAACCAAAGTATTCCCTTACAATCTAAACACTGCTTCATGATGTCAAAGATTGTCCACTAGTTTCCTCGCGCGTTTTCCCCCGTGCGTTATTGTTTGCTCAGTTTCCTCGCGGGTAGTAAAAGCCGCGCGTTTTTGCACGCGTGCTGTGCACGCAATGCTCGCGCTTAATCCGCGCGTACCATTCCGTGTCGCGTGTTGGCTCGCAGCCTACGTCACCGTCACAGAGAAGTCATGCATAAAATCGTCCCTTTGTACGCGAAAATTTAATAAGTCTTCATCCACAGATTCAAAGGAGGGAAGCGATTTAAGACTCTGCAGCCTTTGGTCAACCGTAAATTAACCTTTGTGGTCTCTGTCTTCTCAAGAATTAACATTCTTGTCACATTACGCATTTTCTTGAGTGTGTGTATGTCACCTTCAACGAAAACAGGAAAAACATTGCTAGCAATCCAAACCGAAGCAATATTATGGGAAGAGAATAGCCTAAGGGGCGCTGCATCTATATAAATGAGCTATGATCGATAACCTAAACAAATAAAACACTGTAAAATTGACTTTTAGATTATGGGTCTCTGTGTGTTTGTGGGGGGGAGGGGGGGGGGAGGGTCGCAAAGAGAGGACAAGGACGACGCCTGGAGTCGGGTTCGAAAGGGAATTTGTACTTGTGAGGGAGCAGGATTCGCATGAAAGATAGAACAGAATCCTAAACTGTGTAACTTAAAACGTAAAAAGCTAAGAACCACAGAATGAGTGTAAAACTTTACAGGATCTAGTTATTGCTTTGCGATGCTTATAGTAAATGTACTGCGATTTTCAGGGAGGCGTATTTTGCGTGTATTTTCACATTGCAGTCTTGCAAAGATTGTTTAGACGGAAACAACCGATGTAAGCATGTTCTATATAAAAAGACTGTTAAAATAGACTGTTCACAGTCCCCTATTTTTCCGTGGGATTTTCGAGACTCGTACGCGTCGATCGACCTCCCGCCATCTTGGTTTAACGGCGAAGGCAACCAGGGGAGAGTGTTTAAACTACTGAGGGGAGCGGTAGAGCTCCTCTTTCCCCACCCAACGTACCCCGACTAGGTCCCCCACTGGTAGTTTAGACACTCTCCCCAAGTTGCGCTCGCCGTTACAAGCGAAGATGGCAGGAGTTCGATCGAAGAGTACGAGTCTCGAAAATCCCACGGAAAAATAGGGGACTGTGAACAGTCTAAAGAAGAAAAGATAAACGGTTCGCCAGTGACAGTGATTTCCATTGCGCGCCAAGTGAGACCAGAGACGAGGCTAGGAATTCAAACTCTTTAAGAGTAGCTGAAGTAGCTTTCAAAAAAGAAACACATTGTTCTTGACAACGTTTATTCTTGTTGGAAACGGACCTTAATGAAGAGATGAAATTTACCGATTTCCCAGTCCTAAAGGAATGAATGGGAGTCATCTAGCAACATCCTTCTTTTTAATTTTTAACGTACATTCTTTGTTAAGAATAAGCAATTAGAAAAAACCTATGAAGAAAAGCCTTTTAAATTGTAGACTGCGAGCAGTCGTAGCTTTTCCCTCAGACCACACGGCAAAGTGGCTGTAAAATTATGCAAATCAGAAAAAAGTGAAAGAGGAGGGATTTGTCTTCGCCGCTCGCGAGATCCATCTCGCGCGCTACAGAACTTAGGAGTAGAAAGAGCCTACTCGCAATCTAATTAAATTGTCTTTCACGTCGGTTTTAGAAACATTTCGGTTGTTGCTTGTCTTATGACAATAAACCACTATCTTAAGACCAAAACAGGGACGTACCTTTCTCAGTTTTGTAACGAAAACCGAAATTCGCGGAAATTTTACTATGAAAGGAAGCAGTTTTGCACGATAAGTTATCATAGATGTTTAAGCTCTGATTCGCACTTGTAAAATTAACACTGTAATAAGAAAAGTTACAAAGACGTCGACCTCAATTTACGATAAGCACAAACCTAAGGCGGCATACAGGAGCGCAGTAAATATCTCAAACCATTTAAAGCAAACGTTCACTAATGATTCTGCTTGTGTGCATTGCACAAGTGAGGACCAGGTATATCTCTGTAAACATATAACGGATAAGGGTACAAGCTTCCTTCCTCCTCCAACTGAGATGAGCAAGATATCTGATAGACACCAGGTGACCACTACATGACCTCTAAAGGTACGTCTCTCTGTCCGGGTCTGGTTTGGGCTGTGGGTGAGCCGGTTTCACCTTCATGTAGACTATGATGCCCAGACACATAGCGCAGAAGGCAGCCATGGCAATGACTATCACTGTATTCAAATTCAAAGAAGAATCTAAAGGAGAAAAAAAGAGAGCTATTTGCAATATAGTATACGAGATAACAGGGACCTTCAGAACAGAGTACGAGAACGAGATTGAGTACGAGAACGACTTTCCAATTTCAAATCAGTCACATCCCCAGAACTCTCGCTCCTTCCTGTTGTTTACCATCAGATAAGGAGACCATAGAAACAAGATCGGTGTGACAAGCGGTTATCTAAACTACGGAAACTAGATTTGAAAAGTCGTACTCGTACTCAATCTTGTACTCTTAGTCAAAGCTGAAGGTCCTTGACAAAAACAATCGGCTGACAGACCTTGATAAAAGAATGCTCGATAACATAATAGATTAAAGGAGCTATTTCACCTATTTTTACCATTAGTTGTTTAAGATTAAAGATAATCTAGCTTCAAGGAAACTAAAAAATGACAGTTTAGTTTTAGTTATAAATAACTCTACTAAACTTTCGAAAATTTAAATAATTGTTTTGGCAACAGATGGAAAACCACACATACCAGATTATTATTCTTTCTTTCTAGAGAGAAAATTGTTTCAAGTTTTTCTCTTGGTGTTAACGAACTTGTAGCGTATTTTATCGCAGATTTTCGGCGCAAAAACGCACAAGCCTGAACAATGTAGCGCCCCTTTTAGAGAAATATGGTAGTTGCTGAGCTCGCCCATATAAATACGTAACATTTATTCAGTTTAAACTCATCGAACACAAAAATCAGACTCTCGCCAGGAGTCGAGCCTATAACCTTCCATATGCTTGTCGGATTCTCTAACTACTGCAGAGAATCTCTTAGCAAGCTAGGTTCTTTTTACACGTTCATATATGACACGGGTCATGCATGCTGTTAAAGAAAGAACATGGAAAATTCTAGCTTCGTCAGTGTAATAAACAAATTGTATTCACTTTATGAAGGGCGTGAGACTGTAAAGAAATAATTCCGAGTCCCTGGTGAGAGTCAAACAGATGATTTCTCACGCACTATTCGGATACATGATGATAAAACCACTGAACAATAGGGACAGGAATTTGGCAAAATGACCAAGCTCGCCATAAGTCTCCCAGTGGCTCAGTAGATGAGGCCTCCGAACGGAGTATGGATGGTCATAGGTTCAATCTCCGTTATATTAGGGACTCAGTTATTTTCTATTCCCAATGCTTGTCGCTTTATTGAAGACTACATCTGCTAAATCTTTCTTATTTCTTAATCCATCCTAAGGTTTTCAATCTGCTTTTCTTTATCACTGCACAGGACTCCATTGATAATGATTCTACTGGTATGCAGGACACGTGCGTCTCTTTCTCTCTTTAAATCTGTCTGCCTGCGTTTCTCTCTGTCTGTCTGTCCTATCCGTCGGTTATCTGACAATCTATCTGTCTATCTATTTTTTTCAGGCTTTCCTTGCGCAATTTCTTAAGTTGCGTAAATAACTGCGAGGGTCTTTCTTCTAGCTGTCTGTCTGTTTCTCATTCTACTGGAGTCCGGAAGGTCCTATGTAGCTTTAACTCGCTCTGATAACGTTGATAACGAATAATGAATGCAAGACAACAGGGGTTACTAGGTGGCAAATGAAAAATGTTGGGGAGATAAAAACAACTAAAACAAAGCAACAGAAGAAAGGACTGATGCTAGGGACTCCAAGGTAGTGGCGCCTGTAGCAAGGTGTAAATTGTGACCGTAAAAGGCAATACGGTACAACCCCACTAAGCTTGATATTCAGACTTCTCTTTCTCCCCTCCCCTTGTTTGTTGTCCTATGGCTGCGACAAATAGAATACAATTACCCATAGACGTACCTTTTTCTTTGTAGTCATTTCTCGCCGTGGACTCTGGTTCGCGATTGAAAATGAAAGGTCCCTCTGTGAGTCCTGCTCTCTTTAGTCCTCTCTCGTCTTCAGTATCTCGCCTTCTTCTGGGGAAATCAAGACTCGAACAGTCAATTGTGCAGCGAGAAGACGGCTTAGATGCGTTGCATACCACCAAGTTACAGTGCAGATACACGAAGCTTCCGTATTCTCCTGTGAACTGGAATGTGTCGAAACTGAAACGTCTGACGCCGCGAGGGGCTGAGTGGTAAGTCACTGTTGAATCTGCGGCGCAGCTAAGAAGGCAAACGAAGAAAATAATGATTTATATCATATTAAACTACTACAAAATTAGTATCACTACTTAATGAAACTAGAGGTCGGGAGAATTAGAATCACCTGAAAGAAAAGCATCTTATGTTTAAACAAATTCTCACAACTTATGAGCCAACAGGAGGTCTTTGAATATTTCCAGGTAAAGAAAATGTCTACCTTTGTCGGATGATGTCATACTTCATGTCGTCATCAGGATTCTGGGTGGGCGTGGCAAAGCAACTCTCCTCTCTAAGCTCCAGACGGGTATCAGGTGAATCAACAGCCAGCTGAACAGGGAATCACAGGCAATAAAGTAAATAAAAGTCAGTCTTCGAGGGTGGTAGCCTCCCACGCAGCCATTTTAGGGGACTCGTTTTGCTGGGAGGCTACGAGAGCAGACGCCTTTTCTAGCTCTTGTTGCAGCCTCCGCGAAAGAGAGCTGGCTATTCAAAGTCAGTCTTCTAGTCAAGAGTCTTAACAGTGCTAATCTACGGTCTTCGAAGTACAAAAAAGAGGCGTCATTCGCACGCACAGTGCTCCGAAGGGAGGTCTTGTGCTTAAGCTTCTCTTACGCCTGTCCCCACTTATGAAACAACCACTAAAACGACTTCAATGAACACATACACAAACACTAGGAAAGAGAAAACATTCTATCTCTAATTGTGCTTCTGGTTGGGCTTATTTCAAGCCATCTGCTACACCGGATTTTTCGTATTTCTATGCTTGTGCTTACACTTGGAGGGCATAGTTTTTCAGGGTGCCATTGAAGAATAAGAAAACTTAAGAATGATTTAGCGCATATTTATTACTTGTTCTCATTGCGGAATTGTTTGAATGGTATTGAGTCCATACCATTCCAGCCATTCTACTGTTTATTCTTATATATTCCAGTTATTCTAATTATTCTCATCCCAGAAGAGATCAAACAGAAACACCCCTGTTCTCATTCTAGAATCGTTACGATGCAATTCCAGTCAGTCTGCTCCTTGGGGAAAAATGATCATGTTTTCATTCCTTCTTTCAGAAAGGTCCTTTTCTATTCTTTTCTATTCCGTTTATTCTAATAATTCATAATCAGTCCATTCTCATTCCAGAAGAGATCAGGGGTGCTTACCATTTACATGGAAAACCAGGAAATTCCAGTTGGAAAGTTAAATGGTAGGCATTATTCCATGTGGAGTACTTCTGAAATTATGGGCTTCTGGTCAAAGTGATGCATTTTTATTACTCCTTTTGGGATTTACAGCCGACGTTCTTACATTTTGCATGTTATCCATCTTCTGTTAAGACAAGCTAAATCATGTCGTATTTTATACCGAAAATTTCCATCCGGGTGGTTTGCGTAAATGGTAAGCACCCCAGAAATCGTGTCCGTACCTATCGCACAACTGGGAACTAAACCTTAATACGCAGTGATCGTAGCTTATCACAATTCCTACTCGCTACCTGCGCTCACCAGTTCTGTCTTTATTCTTTTATAATGAAAATATCACTCAGTGTGTAAATGGTTAGTTCTCTATCCCCTATCCTCTCCCGATTTTCTTTTTAAAATCTGGCTTGAGAACTTCTATATTTTTTTATAGTGCTTTATTTCACTCTTCGAATTTATCCTTGAAAAAGCAACTTTTTTTACTAAACGAGTCAAAACGAAAAACGAGTAACAGACAGATCTTACGTTGTTACCTGAATATACAGGGGCTTGTTCAAGGCGACCTTCAATGGGAAATCCCTGATACCGTACGGAAGCAGATAATCCTGGTCTTTAAACACAGAGATTTCTAGTGTGAACGCAGTTGTGGTGTCACCACCGTCCATTGTCATCTTCAGCTACAAAAGTATACGAAAGATTGAATGTTAATCGCCATGAGACATAGTATTGACCGTGAGGAAATATTCAACACATCAATGTTCCTAGAAGTATGCAAGACGCTTGTCACATAGGAACCTTGTATACCGTGTATTCACTACGAGTCTACCAGCTCAGCGATAGCTCAACGATGATCGAGTCAAAGAAATGAGATGTGATGTTTTAAGCCTGGTGTATAAGTGATAGATATATTTTTCCAGTCAGCGACACAGGCATACTGGTCGTTGACTGAGAAAAACTTCATCTATCAAGTTTCAAATCTTTTTTAAAAAAGGAAGAATACGGACACTTGCCGGAGCCGTCTCTTTGTTTTTGATTTGTTTTTTCTTTTTTTCTGTTTGAAAGTGCGACATACGGAAATCCAATTCAAGGGTTCGTCAAACCTTTTTTCAGTTAATGGTAAAATGAATTAGTACACTCGCAGACTCACAAAAAAACTGATCTTCTTTGAGTTCTCAATGTAACCTTATCTCTTACGGATATTTCTTATTTTTTCCGTTTGATGGAGGTTAACTCGCGCTCAACCCCTAGTTTTTTGTACAGGATGGTATACAAACTACAAGGAAGGAAAATTAAGAGAACAAACTCAAGAAATGTGCAACTTTGCTAAGCTATTTATTTTGTAAACGAGGGCTTTCCAAATAAGGTAGTAATAGTTCATTGGGTCATATGACTCGAACGGGGAGCCAATCATATTGCAGAAACTGCCATCATATGTGAAAAGATCGTCGATATAGGGGAAGTCATGAATTTTGGGGGTCTTGTCTTTAGGGATGTTTTAACCGTCAAATTCGGGATTCTCTAGCGTAAGTTAAACCGAATTTTTACTTTAAAGCTTTACGCGTGATTGCATGAATGTAGAATTAAGGACGGTGCCTAATATTGTTACTGCGCATACGTTCTGCGCATCTCGAGATACTCGGGTTTCCTATGGGTGGTGCCTGCTAATACAGGAATATTTTTGCGCGGTTTAAAACTATGCGGAGAAAGCAGAACATAGCAAACGCTTTTGGTATCTCGAAAGAAAATTGGGGGTAACCATGCATTTTTCAGAGAGAATTATCAATTTAGGAAAACATCCCATACATTGCTTCATATTTTGGCGCTTTTTAGAGATATTATTGCTTAATTATCTCTGAAAAATGCGTGGCTACCCCCAATTTTCGTTTTGGATTCCAATAGGCCTTCCTAAGATCTGCTTTTCCCGCATAGTCATAAACCGCACAAAAATACTTCGATATTAGTAGGCACCGTCCTTAAGAACAACCATCAAGAATTTTTACCTTTCTCGGTATAATCCCGTATGTTGATGTCACGCCTTCTTTTGTATAGTAACAGCTAAAGGGGATAACAAGTTCTCGCATTCGTGTAATCGAACCCTCGTATTCAACCTCTACCTCCTCCACGTTGTTGCTATAGACAACCGCGTCATCCGTATGACTGCTGACCGTACCGCAGCTCATCAAGGGCGCAATGAGGCTGAAATGAGTCTCGTTTTCCTGAGCCTTACATAAAGGGTCATTGAGGCGGAGGTACTGGGCCTTGAATCCGTTTAAGATTTTCCTCTCCACGTCAATCTGCATTTCATTCTTCCTGCAGGTTACTTTAACTCCGTCTGAAAAACGAAGCAAGAGTTTCCTAAAGTGGATAAAAAATATCAATATTGACGAAAAAAATTGTGTGATTTCAAAATAGCTGTAATAAAGTGACAATTGAACTTCGTGTCGTGCAATTTTGGTCTGAAGTCATACTTGTGATTTGAAATCGAACTCGAGCGCTCGTTCGATTTTGAAATCACGCGTATAATTTCAAACCAAATTGTACTCCAATCAGTTCTTTTATCATTATTAAATTGGGTTTTGGTTTTTCCTGGTTTGGTCTGAAATATTACATGTTTTGCGCAATGGTGTGAAATAAGAAGAAAAAAACATTTCAGATAACTAAGATATTTTAATATCTTAAAAGTAGGAAAGTTGATGAACTCTAACTTGGAAAATTTTCGGACGTTCCAAAAGCAATTCAAAAATGAATTGTTTGACAGGAGTATTAGAACGGATTTTAGACTAAGCGAGAATTTAAGACCAACAGTCCTGTTCCTTGCTTTTTAGACTGAGCGAGGAATTTAAAACCAGGAAATACTCTCGTCCATCAATGTTATTTTTCCTTTTCTTGTCAGTCTTTTTTTCAAAAAATAACATGATAGAATTTGTAAAGTTTTTCATCAGAAACACCACGTTTTTAACCGTTTTTCAGTTAAGGGGGTTCGACTGAACCACCCGAACCACCCCTGGATCCACCCCAGTAACTCATTATTATTATCACACTGATAATGTACTCTTTTTACACAAAGACGTCCGAAATGTGCGAAGAAAACATCCAATACTCTTGTTCGTAGTTTATGTACGAAAGACAAATGTCCGTAAAATTTTTTCGGAAGTTACAGTAGTTTGGTCTCGCTAGGCCCTAGCTTTAATCTTCCTGCTTTCTCACGCGGATCGTTGTCACCTCCTCAACCTCTAGGATCAGCGTAGAATTAGGCGAGATTGTGGAGCTCCGGGTGCCGCTATCCAATTGACCACCCATCCTAGATTCTGGGGGTAACCCAGCAACGTTATTTCAATTTCAATTCAATTTTTAAATTCTGTTTGTAAATTTATATAGCGCATAATTCCATGACGAGATTATTAAATGCGCCTTATCACTTTATACATTACTAAATATCTTAAGGAGAATGACAACTGAAAAACTCTCTAAAAGAAAATGAACTATTAAGGGGACAACCATCTCACCCCACCCATGCCGGGATCGTGCAACAAATGATAATGGTGTTTTGTGTTCCTGGAGATAATTTAAAAAGCGGCTTCCTGCGGAAATACCTTACGGTGACTTGAATATATCAGTCGGTTTGCTGTTGAGGTCAACGCTGTGTTGAAAGCCAATTATATTAGCAGTAAACAAGGGCGTTTAATTTTTTTGGGTTCGCTTTCTTACTTTAGCCTTTCGCCGGCCTTAACATCTGAAAGTCTGCCACAAAGCTATTCTTATACAATTTCTCCTCCGAAGATTAAAGATGAAAGATGCATTGACTACAACTCTTTTGATAGAACTTAAAAGGACAAAAAATATTTTTGTGTGTGTTATCTCCTTTGTGCTCCTACTCTGCTTTAATAGCCCGGAAAGCAGAGCTCATGCGTAAACAGTTTCTACGTAGCACTAGTAAAATCCCGACAGGTTCACTCACGCTTATAAAACAGTCCGAGACATAGATAGCCTGCGCCGCAGACAAACCAATAACCGGGGTCCGGGGATTATAGTCTGTTTGCGGCGCATGCTTTTGTAGAAGGCCTCTATAGGAAAAAAAATACAGAGGTGTAACACAGCTGTTGTTTTGGGACGCACCGTGCACCGCATGGCGTTGACGTATATTGTTCACTGCTCGAGATAAATTATGCACGGCAGCGCCTTGATTGGAAAAAACGAGTGCGAGTGTTTTTTCGTCCTACTACTGTAGCTAGAAGATCAATTTAAAGGGGAAGTATCACGCAAATTGTTTATCAAAAAATGTTTATCTGTCAGCTGAAACAAAGAAATAATTGTCAAGTTTCTTATAAATTATCACCCCAGTGCAATAAAACTGTCGATTAGTGCCTCTGGCCAGAGACAGAGTAGGCCGGTATGGATTGAAACTTGATAAATGTTAGGCTAATGTTTTTCAAGTTCTCACATTTTTGTTCCTAAAATGCGCTAGAACAGATCACGCGTTGTTCCTTTCAAGAATTGAGTTGATTTATTTCCTCTCGTCATTCTAGAATTATTTGGCAGCTGATTGAAGGTCTTATTTCATCATTTTAAACAAAAGATACCAAGAAACCCGTGATACTTCGCCAATCAGTTACATTTGTAAAGTCCAGATGAATATTCTAAAATGTTATACATTCAAATGAAGATCTATACTTTTCTGTGGTTCTCTTTGTTATGTGATGTACTTCCATTCGTGTACTCACGCGCTAGTCTTAAGAGCCCTGGCTTGAGAGTAGAAATTCACACACATATTTTAATTTCACACTGTTATTTTGTAGGCCTGTCGCCACTCGAACCTCAGACAATTATCAACTACACGTTCTGAAAGGTTTCGTTGCTTACTGAGGTCTGATAAATTGTTAGTTAATCCTACAATGCTGAAACCGTCCGCATGGAAACAAGAGGATATAAAAAATCGACTCGTAGGATTTCTTCCTATTGCGTAGGTCAGCAAATCCAAGTAAACAGCTTATCGAGCTACTAGGGTTGGAACGTGGCCTACAATATGAGACCCCCAATACCAGGCCCCAACATACGATCTCAGGCCCCGACATACAATATCAGGCCCCGACCTACCATAACAGGCCCCGACATTAACGTCTATTGTTTAGTCGTGTTATGATGAAAACTGAACTTGGAATGCTTGTTAATCGAACGGCTTTTCTCCAACGTCTGAAATAATAAAATAATCTACACAAATAAAGCGTCCTACTTCGGAACTGATCGAGCGGCAATTAAGGCGCACAGAATCAATCAACGTCCCCTTGCTGACCTTCAACTTTCATGTCTGCAAGTCACGCAAGCTTGTCAAAAGACTGGCGCAGACTGTACGTAGTTCAGCCGAGGCTTGCGCAATTCATTGCAAATGAAAACAACGCCGCAAAATATTTATTTTTTTTATACAAAGCTTGCGAGAGAAAAGTCTCTCATGCAGTAGAGTACAAACTCGCTCTAGAAGCATTGTTCCGCCCGAATGCTCGTTTATTTATATCTACTTCGTCGCGAAATATTTTCGAACATATTCAGTGGAGAGGTGAATAACTCGGGCGCTTACAAATCCGCCTGAAGAATTGCCTCGCTCACTTCTACGAAAGAAATGATGTTCATTCAAAACTGCTACGTACGCTCCCCTTGGAAGTAATAAGAGATAATATATTCCCAAACACGCATTCAAACACAAAATAGTTTTTACTGATAACATGCCTTTAACTGATAAGTTTCACAGCCCTTTTTACGTTAAATCAAACCTAACAGTAACCAAACCCTAACCCTCTACACTATTATACCGAGAAAATTACGAAGGAATCGCAGCGGTTTGTACTAAAACACCGGTACCTGTCCGTATTGCTCTCGTGTTAATAATAATTAATGTGTACTCAAATTCATTTTAACCCATCATGTCAACATATAGAACTACATATCATTTTACAGACAAATCCCTTTACACACGGGAACTTAAACTTTCGGTAATACAGCTCAATATTTTACAACTAAAATTCAAAATTCTAGCGTTCTGTGATTCAATATTTCCCTAGATAAGATTCATCGGATTCATACCTTGTTTTCTTTCACATTTATAACACGACAACACACAAACAGAGGTGACTATTCATTGTCGGGTGGAGACAAGGCTATTTCCGGTTGCTCACTATTTTTGGCTAGTGCCGGACCAGGGTGCATTCCGTGTACCTTCCACGCCGAAGATACGCCGAGATTTTAGAAGTTACACGCCAGGCAGCCGCGGAAGTGCCTGTCTCAGGAAAATTTTATGCCCACCGCCTGTACATTCTAATTTCCTACACCGGGAGAAAAATCGTGAATATTTTTGGCCAAAAACGGTTCGTTTGAACGAGAAAAGTTTTCACTCCATTACACCAATGAGGTCTAAGGCCATGCATGACCTCCGCTCGTAAACGAATTTGATAACTAAAGGTAACTAGTTGACCACATTAAAAAGATTACTGTGCTGACGTTTGGAGCGTTTGCCCTTTCTTCAAAGGGAATCCTCTTACGACGAGCTAGCGCTAGAAACGTCAGCACTAGGATCTCTTCACGTGCTTTTGCCCAGCTAGACTGATCACAGTCCCCTATTTTTCCGTGGGATTTTCGAGACTAATACCATTTTAGTTTGAAAAAAGCGAGCGCACCAGGGGAAAGTGTCTAAACTACCGAGGGGGGACCTAGTCATTTCTTTGAGTAAGGGAGGAGGAGGAGGAGGTAGAAACTCCCGCTCCCCTCAGTAGTTTAGACACTTCCCCAGGTTGCGCTTGCCTTTACAAACCAGGATTGCGGGAGTTCGATAGAAGCATACGAGTCTCGAAAATCCTACAGAAAAATAGGGTACAGTGAACAGTCTATTGCCCAGCTACCCGCCAAGTGTTTAATGATTAGATAAAAAGTTTTGTGCGATATTTTCTGGGACAGCCTGCTACGAAAATGGCGTTTGCAGTGTACATTTGATCTGGATATCTCTAACCAATTGCCATTAGCTTAGTCGTGCTGTCATTGCGAATTTTTGGAAGTCGCCCTCCCCCCCCCCCCCCCCTCCGTCCCCCAAATTAAGATGTTGATAGCCACCCAAGTAATTCAGACTTCATTCACAGTATAACATCACAACATTTCATGCATCATGAGACGGGGAGGTATTTTGCGTTGAGTTTTGGTAATCGTCCCGACCGAGTTTTTGCCAGGATTGTAACTTGAACGTCTGTAAGTTACCGATGCGTTTTTTTTTTTTTTTTTTCAACCTTCCCAGTCATCGAGTGGATGTGAATACATGCCGAATTTACTTGCACAAAACGCTGAGCAGTAACCAGGATTCCGATCGTCAGAAGATTCTGAATAAAATCTTAGGCTCTTCCCAGACTTTCCACAACGCATATATCCAGGGGCATCCTTGTACAATGTATTACATCCAAGACATTCTCGGATGTCGTACATAACAAAATATTGGTCTCTGAATTCTTGTGATGCTGTACTCCAGTTATGTGCAGTTGCAAGCCACCTGAAATGAATCCGTCGTCTGAAAATTTCATCAGTTACGATTTCATCAGTTTCATTGGGGCCTGGTATTGTGACCTCGGGGCTTGATATTGTTGTGTAGAATAATATTACGATATCGGCCGGGGGCTTAATTAATTGTTGTCGCGTAAGATACAACTTGATTTCGTTTCACTGGGGCTTGGTATTGTACCTCGGGGCTTGATATTGTCGTGTCGAATAACGATTTCGGGGCTTGATATTGTTGTCGCGTAAGACACAACTTGATTTCGTTTCATTGGGGCCTGTTATTGTACCTCGGGGCTTGATAATGTTGTGTCAAACAATCTTAAGATATCGGGGCTTGATATTGTTACCTGCGTAACAGACAACTTGATTTCGTTTCATTGGGGATTGGTATTGTAGCTTATTGTGACCTCGGGGCTTGATATTGTTGTGTCGAATAATCTTACGATATCGGGACTTGATATTGTTGTCGCGTAAGACACAACTTGATTTCGTTTTATTGGGGCTTGGTATTGTGACCTCGGGGCTTGATATTGTTGTGTCGAATAATCTTTCGATATCGGGGCTTGATATTGTTGTCGCGTAAGACACAACTTAATTTCGTTTCATTGGGGCTTGGTATTGTACCTCGGGGCTTGATATTGTAGTGTGAAATAATATTACAGATATCGGCGCTTGATGTTGTTGGCTGCCGTAAGAGATTAATTTCGTTTCATTGGGGCCTGGTATTGTACCTCGGGGCTTGATATTGTAGTGTGAAATAATATTACGATATCGGTGCTTGATATTTGTTGCATGCGTAACAGACAACTTGATTTCGTTTCATTGGGGCCTGGTATTGTACCTCGGGGCTTGATATTGTTGTGTCGAATAATCTTACGGTATCGGGGCTGGATATTTGTTGCATGCGTAGCAGACAACTTAATTTCGTTTCATTGGGGCCTGGTATGGTACCTTGGGGCTTGATATTGTTGTGTCGAATAATCGGGTCCTTACAAAGAGCGAGGCAGCGAGGCGTGCGCGGCATGCGAGGCAGACGTGTGAGGCACTCAGGTTAGCCTAAAAAACACTCCGGTAGCCTAAAGAGCACTCCGGTTAGCCTAAATAGCACGCAGGTTAGCTTAAATAGCTCCCCGGTTAGCTTAACGGTTAGCAGTTTATTTTGGGGTTGTTCATGCCTCGCATGTTTTGTTCATGCCTCGCACGTCTGCCTCGCATGCCTCGCACGCCTCGCATGGTGCCTCGCATCGCATGTTGGTAAAACTCGAATAATCTTACGATATATTGTGTGCGTAAGACACAACTTGATTTCGTTTTATTGGGGCCTGGTATTGTACCTCGGGGCTTGATATTGTTGTCGCGTAAGACACAACTTGATTTCGTTTCATTGGGGCTTGGTATCGTACCTCGGGGCTTGCTATTGTTGTGTTGAATAATCTTACGATATCGGGGCTTGATATTGTTGCATGCGTAAGAGACAATTTGATTTCGTTTCATTGGGGCCTGGTATTGTATCTCCGGGATTGATATTGTTGTGTCGAATAATCTTACGATATCGGCGTTTGATATTGTTGCCTGCGTAACAGACAACTTAATTTCGTTTCATTGGGGCTTGGTATTGTAGCTTATTGTGACCTCGGGGCTTGATATTGTTGTGTCGAATAATCTTTCGATATCGGGGCTTGATATTGTTGTCGCGTAAGACACAACTTGATTTCGTTTCATTGGGGCCTGGTATTGTACCTCGGGGCTTGATATTGTAGTGTGAAAGAATATTACGATATCGGCGCTTGATATTTGTTGCATGCGTAACAGACAACTTGATTTCGTTTCATTGGGGCCTGGTATTGTACCTCGGGGCTTGATATTGTTGTGTCGAATAATCTTACGATATCGGGGCTTGATATTGTTGCCTGCGTAAGAGACAATTTGATTTCGTTTCATTGGGGCCTGGTATTGTATCTCCGGGCTTGATATTGTTGTGTCGAATAATCTTACGATATCGGCGCTTGATATCGTTGCCTGCGTAAGAGACAACTTAATTTCGTTTCATTGGGGCCTGGTATTGTACCTCGGGGCTTGCTATTATTGTGTAAAATAATATTACGACAGAATATTACGAACCCGCTTTGAGAGGACTTTGTATTGCAGGGCTTCAAGGGGGTGGGGGGGGGTATGGTATGGGGGGACTTCTGCTAGGGGCCTTGTATTGGGGGACTGGTATGGGGGACCTGGTATGGGGGGCTTGGTATCGGGGGTCTGGTATGGGGGGCCTGGTATGGGGGGCTTGGTATCGGGGGTCTGGGATGGGTAGGGGCCTGGTATGGGGGGCCTAGAATGGGGGGCCTGGGATTGTAGGGAACGTTCCAAACCCTGCTCTTATCGAGGGTGCATCAGAGTTCACCTAGGAGAGATTTAAACACACTTCACTCGTGCGCTGAAAGGAACGTAACACCGCTAACGTTTTGCGAATAGGCAACGAAAAAAAATCGTTTGTGTTCCACCTACCTTCCGTTATGTTTCCTTTTCCTTCAACCAACAGTAATAACAGCGGTAGATAAATAAACATGCAGAGAGAAAACATTTTCAAAACACAACGACTCCCTTGGTGTGCGCGCCGCAAGATATCGTGTTTGAAATAATAGAAACATGACACCAAGTAATTTAAGTTAATCCTCTTCTGTTGACTTGGTCGCCGGGGAATTTCCACAATTGTCGGAACACGACGAACACAATAGCCTATTCTCAATTGTAGACTAGACACTGAGATCGTTTTGGAATGCTGCAATATTCAATAGAATGTGAGGTACACCATGTATATGGACACATAAGCAATACTAGATCAACGCTCGAGCTCTCGAAATTAGGTATAGACTTTTACATACATACACACATACACACTTTATTTAACGTGGAAAAAATACACTTAGTTATTCGCTAGTTTCCAGGTGCTCCACGACTTTGAACAGTCTTTATTCATGTTTTTATTTCAGAATAGTGCAAGCCGGGTAGCAAGAGCCCAGGCACGGGGAAATCCCGCGAAGATCGCCTCTATCGCCCGCTCCTTTGCCACGCCGCTATCCGCACACCACTACCCCGAAAAGAGTTTGTTCGAAGACTATCTATGTAGTACCCATCTTTATTGGGCTTTAGAAGGTGAGTGATGCGTATGGCCCCATCATCAATTTGACCTGAAATAGGATCCTCCTCCTCCTCCTCTTCCTCCTCTTCCTCTTCCTCCTCCTCCTCTTCCTCCTCCTCCTCCTCCTCCTCCTCCTCCTCATCATCATCATCATCATCATCATCATCATCATCATCATCGTCATCTTCACTATCGCCATCATCATCGATCATTCTATGCGTGTCGGCACATCAGCACATAAACTGGCCCGAATTAGCGAGTTACTGTTTTAAACTTGTTCTAGGTTTTGAGTCTGTGGATGAAATCCTAAAGTGTGACCATTTAAATGAAAGCTACTGAGCAGTACATTCCTGAGGTGCTGTTTATTATACTATATACGGTAGCTGGTAATAACAGTTTGAGTCTGTTCAGGAAAAACTAAATTGTGATGCTGGATTTACGTGAACGCTACTGAGCAGTACTTTCCTGTGGTGCTCTTTAATAATTATGCTGCACAAAGTTGGTCTAAGTTTTGAGTCCGTGAATGAAATGCTTAAGAGTGACCATTCTAATCCACTTCTCTTTCATTATTTTACAAAAAAAAAAAAAAAAACACAATTAGGACTTTTGAGTTTGTCATTGAGTCCATCAAAACGTTCTTAGGGACTGAAAGGTTAGCGTAACTGAAATTTCAAGTGTTTAGTGGCAAAAAAGTATGAGAAAATAAGTGACCCTTTTTTCTTCTTAGAAAAGAGAAAAAAAGGAATAGAAAGAGAAACTAGCTGAGAGAAAAAGTTAAAATCAATTTTACAAACCTGTTATCGACGATGTAGTCTTCAAATCAACACATCTCCTTCGGCATCCATCAAAACAGCAAACTTTGTCCTTTGAGCAGTCACTGGTGTCGTCACATGTAGGCTTTAGAAAACTCGCACAGCGGTGAGGCTGTGGACGGGGACACTTGACTGAAAAAAAAATCCAAGAGAGATGAGCTCTTTTCAATAGGAATATGGAATATCCCATTCCACAGTGGTGTGGTTAGCTACCTGGCCTTTGAGTGGAAGCCAGGCTGGAGTTTCTGACTTTGCTTTTATATAAACTACATGTAACTGTTTTTGGTAAATCATCTTGTTTTTATGGATATTTGTTTGTATTTACCACTGAAGGCACTGAGGTTTGTATCAAAACAAAGCTAACTTCAGCCTCGCTCCTACACAAGGCCCAGGTCATAAAGCACAGCACTAGAAAAAGGACTATTGCCACTTTGAGTGCGACGCACGTAGCATTGCTACTGGACAAACGTTTTGGTTTGTTTTTGACTATGTTTCCACATATTTTAACGATAGAAGTCACACCAGAAAGGTTTTCGAAGAGATGTCAAAAGCTCCGTCTGGCGACAACGGTTTGGTGCACAGTAAGGCGCGCAGTAAAGTAATCCCACGTTAGGGAGCAAAGGAGAGTCAAATTTGATCTTAATTCCGGCAAAATTCAACGGGAAATAACGTTGTACGTGAACGTGAGCGAACACATCGTCTTGAAATCTTGTTACTCGTCTCTTGATATATTACCAGCAAGACATAAAACCGCATACAGCAATAACTGTGGGCGTATCAGAACTACATTTCAACAATTGGATTTAACGAACTTACCTCGTGCCTCCTTCGGTAAAGCACGTCGCCGGCCCGTAAGTTCCGTGATCCGGTGCGGTGCTTAATACAATACATGACACTTTATTTAGTTACCTTCGTCGATATTCAAATCAATTCGATTTGCGCTGAGTTTAGCCGCAACTTTGATTCCTCTGCGCTCTGTGCCGGTAACGTTTGCTCACAAGCAAACCTGTTGACCTTGGTTATGCTACAGTCACGAACGATAATTTGAGCGTCACCCTAAGCGCTGCTTGTAGCGAAATTAAAAGGTTTTGTATGGGAGAAAAACGTTCCCTCTATGAACGCAAAATTACGAATGGTTTTTTTAAATAAAAATTTCCCAACGCATTTGCGCGGCTCTTTGTATCTTGTATCCTTCTGGAGTCGATTCAAGGCGGTCCCAAAGAGTTTTAGTTCAGCAATTTTTACCCTATATACCTAAAGGCCGTAACCAATCAGAATTCTTGTTCCTTACCTGCTGCAGCAGGCGCAAGGCTGTTCTCCACGGGAGAAACACAAACAGTGTAGCAGCCATTGGAGCAGCATTTCTTGTCTTTGACGCAATCGTTGTCCATGAAGCATTCATCCACGTCGGACACACAAGGAGCCACAGGTGGAAGGACTGGGCACGTGCCTGTCTTGTCTTAAAATCAAGTCAAAATAGAAATCATATCAAGTGGTGCTGTTGTTTCACAACTGATAGCTGATAACTGGCAAAACTCGTAAACTGTCGACCAAGAAATGCTTTATGATAGCTGAGGACGGGAGCCGATAAAATTAACTGGTAAGTCGGACAAATATAAAATTCCTACTATGAGCTAAGAAATGGCTGAGGGCGCTAGAATCTCACTTATCACGAGTAACCCCTCATCCATGGCTTTTGTCGGTATTTAAAACAAGAGACAATGTGACGTAGAGTTTCACAACACGATGCGGATGGCGGCCTTCGTTCGATGTATTATAACTACTAAATGCCTTCTATAGGCAACGGTATGGGCATTGGTATTCTATAGGTAACGTTAAAAGGTTTCGCTTCTAGGCGAATAGTGATGGCGCCTCAACGACTCCACCTCCCCTCACCCAAGCCACGGGCAACGTTGCTACGGTATCAGATTTCGGATTCCCTAACTGGTCCAAAAACACCGAGAATTCATGGGTCATGCAATGTACTGAAGCAAAATGTAAGCGGGATCGATTGAACAAGAACAGTCATGACATCCAGACGACTATTACATAGCAACTGACAATTCTGGCAAAAACCGGCAATGACAACATAACGCTATTCCGGACTGAACACTCTGACTAATAAGAACAGGTACAAGCAACACAATGACATAATTAGCCACCTGAAGTCATTGTAAATAGAGATTTAGAATCACGTCTACGGCAAACGGCAAGCGCCGGCAAAACTGACCACGTGACCCTGTTTACCCTATATTTGCCTCTCGCTGTTTTCAGTTTCTCAGTAAAATTGGGTAGTTTTGCGTTAGCATCAAAGGCCAGAATTATTTTGTACTATTCTCACCTTTGTACTTGTTTTTGAGAAACTCCAAAGTTTACCGTTTGCCTTTAAACGCACTTCTAAATCTCTCCATTACATTTTACCTCCGCTAAGAGCAGGAAGACGAATAAGAGCCAGTCACGATTGGCCTAGTTTTTCTTCTATATTGAATTTCTTTGAGAAACTGTAGCCAGCCTTAAACACAGATTAACACTCAGCAGTTAAACTGCTTGGAGACATTACTTAGTTTGGCAGACGATCGAGTGTCAGGATCCCAGCACTGTCTTCTGCAGCCAGTGAAACAGCAGTAGGTACCATTCACGCACTCATCATCGTTATTACAGATATGTTTAAGGCCCACGTGACAGGTCTTGGATGGTGTAGTGATTGGGCACTGTTTTCCAGGGTCTGTGGAGACTAAAGTAAATAATACGTTTTTTTAAACTTTAAAATGTGGTTAAATGTAATTTAGGCAAGATTAACCTCCAAAAATGCACCCTGTTCAGCGTTAAATTTCCATTAGAGCATGCAATGTTTGGGGGTGGCCCACGGGTTCCTCTGGGGCCTGCATGATCAAGATTCGCGATCGTGTTTTTTGAGTTTGACAAGTTACGTTGCTGACCTTTACAGATCATTCTTGTAGCAGACCTTATTAATTTCTTCCCTATGAAGAATGCTGTTGATTAAATACGCATTATTTCTTTCGCACGCACACCATTCAAAATGGTGTCAATCCAATTTGTACACTTTTTAATACTCGTAGTTTCAAAATGGGCTCTTGTTCTTACAAGCGGACGTAACAACGTTTCAAAAAACAGCAATGTTGACTTGTAAAATTAGGTTATTCCGCGCAAAGCGGCATGTACTAGCTATAGGATGTGCTATAAGGCTGAGTGTTAATTTTTTCAAGAATGGTAAAGTCGTACTTCTAGCCAAAGTGGCAACCTATTTCCCGATACTTTTCCCTTGCAAATTGAGAGAGGTGGGAATTACAAGGAAAAAGCCCTTGGAAAGAGGATGTTTAAAGTGGCCTGCATTGCCGGAGTAAAACCTAGCTTCTATAGTATGAAGCAACTAGGAGTATTGCTAGACCCACCCCCAAATGTGATGCTAGTTCATCGCAGGGCTACCCCCAGCAGTATGTCGCCACTACCCAAACATAACAGAATACAAATAACTTCGGTCATTCGGACGAACGTTCTTTAAGGAAAGAAGGCAAAGGGAGGGGTTACCTCAACTCTGGCCAAAGACAGCTTTTTGATATCGAATTGCTTATTTCTTTTCAAGGACAACTTGTTAGATTTTGAGAAATAGAATCTGCCCCACCCAGCCGGATTTCTGACTTGATTTATATTCAGCCCCTTTGAATGAAAACGAATGAATTGTTGTTATTGACAGGCCTGTTGGACAATTCTTAAAATTTTGAGATTTGTAAGCTTAGATTATTATTCGTATTGGGTTGACGTATTGGCAATTTCTTCTCACGCTCTCACGCGCACTTAAAGCCTGGTTTACACGTACGACGCAAGCATAGGGATAAGCACAAGAAACTTACGTGTAAACCGGTGCCACGCAAGCATAAGCGCCTTGTGCTTGCGCTTGTGCTTATGCTTTCGTCGTTCCGGTTTACACGTGCGCCGCAACGATGTAAGCATAAACACAAGCACAAGAGAATGGAAACTGAAACAGTGACAAGTTGTCAGCGTACATTCTAGTTACTCATGCGTTGCCATTTTCCGCCATGTTGGAATCAAAACTCGCGCCAAAATGTAGCCCGGCCGCGCGATTGCGCCAAGTTTTTATGCTTCTGTGCTTCCGTGTGTCACCTTATGCTTATATGCTTATGCTTATCGCACGTGTAAACATTCTTGTGCTTACGCTTATGCTCGGGTCGTACGTGTAAACCAGGATTAAGGATTAAAAAGGAATATAATCCAGAGCTGGAGAGGGTTAAAGAGGGTTCGATTTTTCTTAACTTCAGTTTCGCTTAACTCCTCACAAATAATTTATGCGTAACTTACCTGAACCAATATCATCAAAACTTGGAGAAACGCATCTTTTAAAGCAGCTATTACCGCAGCACTTCTTCCCAGGGAAACAGTCGTTATCAAACTCACATTCGTCATAATCCGCAATGCAGAACTCAGGGGGCTTCAGAACTGGACAATTGCCAGGCCTAGGAACTGATAACAAAAAGGGTAGACAGTCAGTCAGGTATTCCGACCATAAAAAGAGACCCATACAAGGGGGCCTATTTTATCTACCGACAAGAATCAAGTGACATACATCACGCGTCTTTTCAACGACAACTACTGGTGAAATGCGTTTACTTATGACCTAAATTACTGTTAAAAGAGTTGGAAACTTATATCACACTTTGTAGGGGAAATATTAAGTCTAAATTGACGCTAAATTGCATTTATTTCACAGGACGTTGAAGTCTACAAGATGCTATGACTCAAATGTCTAAATCTGCAATTTATATTTCACATTTATGAACTAAGGAGGGTGTCATGGCAGTATCATAGGAGATGATTTTGGGCAAAAATTCACTAGATTTAAACTTTAAACACTGTGTTAATGAATATCTAAATCGCTAATTTAAAGAAATATTAATAGTGATTCTACCTAGACGAAAGGTTGAACCAAAAAATAGTACAACCGATTTTAGTGCGTTACGACAGCAAAAATTGAACACGTCGGCCCTACGTTTTCAAATGCGAACCCATTTTTACTTTGGTCATCCCCCGGAGACGATATCCGTGGATAGTTTCTTTGCATTCTGATAGTCCTTTCATGGAATTTTGGTTATAATATCTTGGCTGCTATCAACGGAATAGCGTCTTTTCGATTTTCAATGTCCCTTTAACTTGTTTGAGATCTCTGTTGTCTTGAAACCCGAAAGTTTCAACACTGTGATAGGGTAAGGAGCTAAAAAGTATGATCACAAACACAAGCAATATATGGCCAACAGTTTTCCAAGGACTCTATATGATAAGCTCCAATTTGAAGCACCCTTTGTTAGGATTCCTTACTTCCTATTTTGCCTGGAAATCCGTCTGCAGTGGCACATCGTCTGCGGCAACCATCAAAACAGCACAGACCACCGGAGATGAAGCTGCAGTCAGTGTGATTGGTACATTGGCCTCGAAGCCCGATGTGACAGCGCGGGGGATTTGTCGGAGCTGGGCAATTATCTGGAATTTAAAAAATCAGGAACAAAGTCGGTTGCAAATAGAGGTTGTCATTTAACTTCAGATCTTTTATATTGTTTAATGTTTAATAATACTTTGTCAAAAGAGGAATTGAACTAAAGTTCCAGTCATTGACGTAACGATTTTACCTTGTTCGAGTAAACTCTACAGTGATTTTAAATTTTGAGATATAATTTACATTTTTAAACAAAGATTAAATGTTTCTTGTGGTTGTTGTTGTTATTGTTGTTAACAACCCTCCATTAAGGTGTAAAAATGAGAATGAGTAAACAGTTAGGGAACTTTTGAAAAATTTCTTTGAATTCTTTTAGAACTTCCATACCCTTTTCCCTTTCTTTCCTAAAGAAGCACCGAGCTAGTAAACAGTAAACGCTGTTGTTGAGCAAACCGAATGTTGAGCTTCTTGGCTTTGTTTACCCTTATAAACCTGGTTTTCGCTACCGACGCAGGCACAGGCGCAAGCACAAGCATGGGAGCTTTATGTCAAGTGAAAACGAACGCGACGCAAGCACAAGAGGAGGAAAAATTTGGATCATTGTGCTTGTGCTTTCGCTTGTGTTTATGCTTGCGCCGAGGCCGTTTTCATGGTGAAATAAGCATTCATATGTTTGCGCTATTGCTTGCGTCGCTAGTGAAAACCAGGTTTTACTGTTGTTGTATTTTTTAAGGCAGGTTTACACTTATTTCTCTAACGTATGACAACATAATATTGTACCGTTGTTAATATCCTAGTTAGTTTTAGTTATTGTTTATGTATCTATCTGTGTATTGAACGGAAATATATTTGTTTTGTATTGCAATCTTGGAAGTCTAATCTTTTTAACGACTAATTGGTTCTACTCAGTTACCTTTAATTGCACCAACAGCGGGCTCGGCGCAGACTTTGTAGCACGTGTTTGAGCAACATTTCTTCGTTGCTCCCTCGCAATCCCAATCAAATTTGCATTCATCAAAATCTGACGGACAGAACTCCGATGGCGGAGAGAGAGACGGGCAAGTCCCTGGTCGAGGTTTACCTGAAGATTAACCAACAAACGTTTTCGAAATGTTGGATAAAGTTTTTTTTCTCAATGTCAAACGTTTTCGTTTGAAAATAAGTACTAAAGTACAAAACGTAGTGGTCATTCTTCCAAAGTTGCTCGAGTGACCTAAAAGAAAATGTTCGGTTAGCAAATGGAAATCTTGGCTCACCCACGCAAAACATTCCAAGAAATGGCTTCATTTTTTTCATTTTAGAACAAGTGACTTTCGCGCAGCTAAGTGCAGAAAAGTCGACTTGGGCACCGGCTTTTCCTTAGTTTAGCGTCGTTGCACAAATGCCAGGAACTACTACTTTTCGATGGCTCAAAGTTGAAATTCGTGGCCAAAAAGGTTGGGTTGACAGAGATTTTTATTTTATTTTATTTTATTTGCAACACAACAATATACATAAAGAACAAAGTCAACTAATAACAATACAGCATACTATACAAGAGGCACGTACTAATAAAAAAAAGTATTAAGATTACAACGATTAAGACGGGGAGTGTTGCTGTCAAACAGAAGAGCAGTTTTCAAGTTTCAATTGCCATTCAATTTTCCTCTGTAATTCTACAGAGTTGGGCGTCTTAAAAAGTGTTTTACAGGTGTATAGATAATATTTTGTGTATAATAAGAGAATATCTAGTCTGTTGGGTTGACAGAGATGAGATCATTAAGGTGTATTTCCACTTTTGGTCAACTAGGGCACCTAAACCTTACCTTCCTTTGCACCCCTGCTAAAATGGGATGGGTCCTTGCAGCGCCTGCGGCATCCATCGTTACAGCAGAGAGTTCCCTTTACGCACGATGCATCGTCCACACACATGTTCCGCAGCCCGATCAGACATAGTAGGTTTTCTGCCGGTTTAGGACAAGTATCTTCGAAAAATTCAAAGTGTATTAAAGCTACGTAGCGATAAGCGTCACGCAAAACGTTCGATGACAAAAGAAAGATTTCGCTAACAGCAGAAATGACCTAGTGACAATGTTTATCCTTCATTTGCCGCTCGCTGTTTTCAGTTTCTCAGTAATATTGAGTAGTTTGACTTTAGTATGAAAGGCCAGAATTATTTTGTGCTACAGTCAACTCCCTTTATTGCGGACACCCACGGGACTGCTAGCTAGTGTCCTTAATAGCGAGAGACCGTAATAGCGGAAATTCATTTCAGTGAAATGTCTGTAACTTATTTTGGCCGGGAATTTAGTTGCTGTCCGTATTGCCGAAGTGTCCGTAATAGCGAGGTGTCCACAAGGCGCGGGTTGACTGTATTCTCATCAATGTACCCATATTTTCAAGAAAACATAAACGCGAATCTCACGTTTTCCGTAAACGCGATTCTAAATCTCCGTCTAATGATTATTTAATCACGTTTAATCACGTATCAGCAGCCACGTATAACGATGTGTTCCACCCGAAGTTGAGTTGTAACAGGCCGTTACCGAGTTGCTTTGAACCTCACTATGAAAGTGGGGCTTCGTGCATAGTTTTTATTATGCAAATTAGCAATTTTCGCATGAAAAACGTTTGGGAGAGCTTCGATTTCATAGTGAGGTTTAAAGCAATTCGGAAATGGCCTGTTGATCTCATAGTAATCAACTCAACAATGCATAGGGCATTTATTTGCGTAGTAAACTCAACTTGTACGGCAAGCGAAATGAAGGATCTGTGTAGTTGAAATCGTTTCACAAACACAAGGTACTCAATACGTGCACAGACAATGTCTTCATCTTCTAAGCACGTCCACAGCGCTTGCATTTCTCGGTTATGATCCAGACAGATATCAATGATGCAATCTAGCTTTCGCTCTTACTACAGGCAAGAGTTTGTTGGTTATGTCGTACAAGAGGTCAGTTGTTTCGTCTACAGACACAAAAATGCCATACCTGGCGACCCTTTAGGGGGAACACATCTTCGTCGACAGCCATCAAAACAACACACCGTCCCTGTTAAGCATTCACTAGATTCATCACATAGATGCTTTAGTGAAAAGGAACACCTGAAAGCGAAAGGCTCTGGACATCGATCTGTAAAGAAATACGTAGATGCAGGTTTAGGTTTGAGAAATACAACAACAACAACAACAACTTTCTACATAGGAAAAATTGTGTAAAGCTTGCGCAAAATTGACAAATGGTTTATAATCTTGGGGAGAAAGGCGCATGGTGGTGTTAAGTTCTTGTCTATCTAAATAAATAAATAAATACATACATAAATAACTGAATAGGTAAATAAACAAGTTTCTTGTCTATTAAAGAAAACAAAAGCCACTACAGAGAACAGTTTAGCGTTGAAACGCCTACCCTTCTGTAATGATGATGATGATGATTATGTTGATAAAGATGATGATGGCAACAATAATTTATTTGTTTTGTTTATGAAGCTTTCATCTTGATAACTATAAAGAAGAACTGACTAAAAGAAGAAAAGGAGAGAAACAACAAGAAAAACGGTAGAGCTTCACATCAGGACTTAGCTGTAAATTATTTGCGACCCACTAGACGCATCAATATTTCCGAAAAAATTAGACTTAAAAATATTTGGATAAAACACCACTACTACTGTCAATCGCAACAAAACGAAACAATTCGCATTTACATTGGTTTTGCTTCAGTTTCTAAATGCACATTTGTTAACAAAACTCGCACCACTTTCTCAACCAATGAGATACAAAACCAATCGTGACTTGCTCGCACGCCTGTTCCTGCGCTTGACACTGGTTACCTGAGTTTGCTTCCAATCTGATTGGTTCATTAACCTGTTTGTGTCAATCCTGATTGGCCAGAGTTATTACTGTGGCTTTGGTTTATTGACACTCGGATAAAAAACCACACTAATACTACTAAATAAAAAAAATCCCCTTATAGTAGCATAATCAAGCACACTTCGAAATTATGTTATCATAAGCTACAAAAAGTTAACTGGTCATCTAAAGTAATTTTAAGAGCTAAACTGACTGGATGACTTAAACTGATCGATAGTTAATTCGATCAAAGGTCCGATGTGCTAGCTACTACACAACCGAGACCCCCCCCCCCCCCCCCCTTCAACCCAACCTAACCACTCCGATTAGCAAATAACGTGGGAAAATAGAAAGAAGCATTGTTATGTTGCAGTTATCAACTGAACGTGTCCTACTAAGCTTCAAAAATTAATTAATAATTCATAAGCCCATTGACCAATCAAGTGGTCGATAAAACATCACGTGCAGTGGTTTTATATCCGAAAAAACCTCCTCCTTATTAGTATGCGGTGTTTAATGTTTTTCTCGTATGCTAATTTCAAAAGTTCACAAAAGCATCATTGTTATGAACTCTCTTGACACACGCTTTTCCAGGAATGTTCTTGAAGCTGTTCAAAAAACTCGCAGCACGTGTTTCATTGGGTCTAAAACCACTCGGCTGTGCCTCGTGTTTTTAAAGGCTGGTTTCCATATGATCGCGTATCGCAGATCGCAATAAGGTCTGCAATCGTCTGCGATCGTCTGCGATCATATGGAAACATACTTCTGCGATCGTCTGCGATCGTGCGATCACGATCGCAGACGATCGCAGAAGATAGAACCATGTTCTATCTCCTGCGATCGTCTGCGATCGCAGAAGTATGTTTCCATATAATCGTAGACGATCACAGACCTCATTGCGATCTGCGATCCGCGATCATATGGAAACCAGCCTTAACATTACTTAACGTACCTGCTGTTTCAGTTTGTAGCTGGCCCAATCCTGGTATTTGCACTGTAGGAGTCGCGCAAACCTTGTAGCATCCGTTAGAGCAACACTTCCGGTTCCCAACACAGTCCCAGTCAATAAAACATTCATCCACGTCTGACACGCACAGTTCCGGTGGTGCAAGAAACGGGCAAGTACCATTTTTAAATTCTCCTAGAAAATGATGTCAGTTAATAAAGAGGAGAAGCGTCCCTTCAGTTAAACGCTAAGCGGTCAGATTCCATTTTTAAACAACGTCATTCATCGCAGTGTATTTGTTGTTGTTGTTCTCAATGATATTTGCTCACAACGTTTAATGTCATTTATTTCAGTTTTTATCAGTGACAATATGAATAAATTAAGTTTGAAAAACTGGGTAACAAAACGAGCGTGGGATATGATGGAAATATTCCAGTTTTAGTTAGGCCATTTAGCGTCATGTATTAAACTCACATATAATCGGAGCTCATTAAACTAATCAAGAGTGCGTTTATTTGGGCGAATCCAAAAACGCATTTGTGATCTCAGATCACTCGGATCATGGTGCATCAAAGGAACTGACAAATCCTTGTCCAGAGTGAATTCGTCGGTTCCTTTGATGCACCATGATCCAAATGATCTGAGATCATGAATCCGTTTTCGGATTCTCCCATAGAAACGCACGCTAAGACTTCGTGCACATTGGAAGAAAAATGTATAGGCCGCTTTGAGTTCTGCCAAAAGTTGTCGCCCGACCAAAACAACGACAAAAACAACAACAAGAGTTTCAAATGGTAACCAAGCGTTATGTCAGGTTTCCACATTACCTTGTGCCCCAGCAGATGTGCCACTAGGCTCCAGGCACTTTCTTCTACAGCCGTCAAAACAGCAGTAGCTACCGTTTGGGCATTCTACGTCGTTGTTACATGTGTGCGCAAGTCCAATGTGGCAGCGATTAGAACTGGAAACAATGGGACATTTACCAGTTGCTGCTCCTTGGGTGACTAAAGATTAGACGATAAAAGATATGAATGTTTTAGGCAGAACAAGAACTTTTGCACTACCAAAAATGTTGAAAAGTTTGATTTGTGAAACGTTTTAAATTTTGCCAGCAAAACTAAACATCAAACAGCCAAACTAGAAAGCTGTATTTGCGTGTTCAGGCCTTAGATTTGATCAGGATAAAAGCGCGGGTTCGTTTCTGCGAAAAAACGGCTGGTAATCCAGTTTCGTACGTTACCCAGAGTCCTCAGGCTTTTTGGTCAATGGGTGGGCGACCAAGAAAGACTCTCTACTGGCAACCAACCGCTGCCCAACGAGCCTGAGGACTCTGGGTACGAGATTTCTGGTAAACAAAACTAGAAAATTACAAAGAAAATTCACATGAGAAGCAAAATAAAACAAACCAATCGTGCCTCGCTCGCACGCGTTTTCTCGGGCTTCACGCATGCCACGTTTATTTGCTTCGAATTCTGATTGGTTCGTTGCGCTGTTTACGTCTGTTGTGATTTACCAAAGTAATTGCTTTACGACACTCATTGGAACACTGCTCTAATGGGATGATGTAATGCTTCAGTTTAGCTTGCGTTTTGTTAACCAACTTACAGAGCATACTGTAAGGTAAAAGCCCAAAGCCAACACGAATCGCATTCGACAGTCGAAGTCAATTGAAAATTGTGAGTTCGTAATAGACCCGTGAAGGATGAATAAATGAGTGCGAAAGAATATTCCCATTTATTCATTTACCCATCCTTCACGGGAATATTACGAACTCACAATATGAACAGCTCCCAGTTGGCCTGATAGCCCAGTTGGTAGAGCACTGCACCGGCATCGCAGAGGTCATGGTTTCGAATCCCGTTCAAGCCCGAATTTTTTTGAGGCTTTCTTTTTGCAACAGCTGAAGTAGCGTAAGTAACTGTGAGGATCTTTCTTCTATTTAAGAAAGGCTTACTTGCAGCAATTTCTCCCATTGCCGCACCCAATGGATCCAAACATCTTTTGAAGCACGTGTTACTGCAGCACTTCTTCCCAGGATAACAATCCCCATCAAATTCACATTCGTCAGCATCGGCAATGCAGAACTCGGGATCGGGAAGATTTGGGCAACGACCTGGTCTCGCGGCTGAAAATTAAATGAGAATTGTCTTCAGCAGGTGTGAACTATAATTCATATGACTTTTAAGGTGGATAGTATAAATGACAAGGCGGAAAAAAAGTATGTGTAGGAGAACGAGCATGGGTACCAGTAAGCTTGTGTCATTACCGAATAATACATCATTCTCATTTATTCACCAGGCTTAACATATTCCATCACGTTTATTCCATTGCGCATATGCCACATTGACATTCCAATCCTAGCAGTATGCAGGATGTTTGTCCCATGAACCTAGTTTAATGGCTTTAGCTCCCACGAGTCTCCTGTAGCTCAGTGGCAGAGCATCCGAACTGGTAATCGGAAGGTCTTAGGTTCGACTCCTGATAGGAGCACTCGGATTTCCTTTTTCCGAGTATGCCTGTGTCATCACTGAAAAATACATCATTCTCAACATGTACTACGTTATGTTTGAAAATGATTATCCAGAAAAGATCAGTTGGGTTTGTTAATGCATGGCGAGGCGAAGACCATCACTGAAATGATGTTTGATAGGATGGAAATGTTTATAATGGCAAGGGTGATCGAGGTGAATAATGATGATCGAAAGGGTAATGGGTAGTGAGAATGACTGATGATGATAATGACGACGATGAGCGTAAGAATGATGATGACGATAACGAGCTTGGGACTGATAATGATGATGTTGTTGATGGTAATGATGATGATGATGGCAAGAGGAGGGTGAGGAGGTAACGGGTGGCAATATTCTCATTCCATGAAAAAGGAAAAAAAAAAAAGAAAAGCAAACGCTGAGTTTGAAAAGTCTTGGCTAAGTGGAGGTCCCAAAGTAAATATTTTATCAGATATCCTTACTTTCTAGTCTATCTGGAAATTGGTTGGCAGTAGCACATCGTCTGCGGCAGCCATCAAAACAGCAAACACCTCCTACAATGTAACTGCATTCCGAGTCATCTACACACTGGTTTTTGAGGCTCATGTGACACCGAAGAGATTTCTTGGTAGGGGGGCACTTGCCTAATTAAAATGCGTGCAACAAAGATTAGAACAAAACCAGATAAAATAAAGTAAACTTAAAGAATAATAATTACAAAACCTTCCGTTTGTGCAACATTTTTTGAAATTTGTAATTTTCCTACACAAACGACACGGACGATTTCCGTCCTTTTGAGAAACGTTTTTAGGAAAAAAGGACAACCTCAAACATTCCCATCATTCTCATAGACGTTTCTGGGTTACCTGATTCGCATTTCGGTAAAGCAATATTTTTTGTAATTTCCGCCAAAGCAAAAACACCTTGTAATTTAATTTTTTTGTGTGGTTAATCTATGATTTTAATCTTTCTTTTGCTTGTTTTAACGGTACTGTGGCTAAAACTTGATCGATGGGGTCAATAAAACCGTTGAGCAAAACTGTCTTAGTTCACGAGGTCTTAGTAAATGTCTTACTTAGCTTTGTTTCTTGTGCATAATTTTGTGCAAATGAAAACACCGTGTACAGGTTTTCTTATGAAGCGACTTTATGTCCGTATTGAGGTATCTGTAAGCAGGGTTCGTCCTCTCTCTTCCCCCACTCTCAGAACTCTTGTTCCAGATTAATACCTCGTATAGCAGCGCTCAGTGCAGGCTCCACACATTCCTTGAAGCAGTTGTTTGAGCAGCATTTCTTTGTTGTTCCTTCGCAGTCCCAATCAAACATGCACTCGTCTGAATCAGAAGCACACAGCCCTGATGGAGGCTTAAGCTGGGATGGACATGTCCCAGGTCGAGGAGTAGCTGTAGAAAACAAATAAATAATAAATATTAAAAAATTTGTAAATTTGTATAGCACATAATTCAGTGACGAGATGATCGAATGCGATTCACAGTATGGGGACACTCTCGAGATCGAATTGAAATTTTGTAGGTGGTTTTTGAGGAGACAAGGAAAATCGGAAGACCCGGAAACAAACTCAACGCACATTTCGCCGAGTCCGGGAACTGAACCCCCGGCCACATTGATGGGATGCGAGTTCTCTCATCACTGCGCCATCCCTGCTCCCCAAATCAATAATGTTGGCAGGTTGTTTTCCAATTCCCACACTCTAATGGGCCCTAAAATAATTAAGAGTCGCCTATTTTCCTGAGTGAACGTTGAACGCGAGATACCAAACTCCAGGAAGAGCTCAAGATTACGAGGGAACGGGATCGAGAGAAATCGGAAATAGCAAATTTTTCTCCCTTCCCCACTCCATGATATCTAATTCACACACCCTCTCTCCCCTCCTTCGTTTTCTGCTCTCCTTAAATTTTGATTTTAAGCTAGGAGTTCGACGAACTTTACCAACTCACTCTCTGTCAAGGCACGGGAAAATAGGGAGAGTGGACAATCTCACCCACTCTGAATAGCATGGGTTTTGTTTTTCAGCCAGTGTGCCAGTGATTATATCCCAACCCCTATGCATCACATTTTCCCCAGTGGAGAAAATATAGCTGCCAAACAATATTCTACCAACATTCCAGGAACGAATCTCGTAAAAATTTGACTTTGAGCGTGTCGCTAGTGTTACACCTTCAGTCCAATCAGAATTGCTATTTCACAATAACGTTGACGTCACGTTTGACACAACCCATCTCTGAGACCTCTAAATACTATCTCACCCGGAAGTGAAACCCCAAGGAAGCAAAATTGATTGTACCTTGCTCAGCGCCTCTGTTGTTTTCAGATGGATCCCTACAGCGGTTCCTGCAGCCATCGCTACAACACAACGTCCCTGCCAAACACTTTGTATCGTTGGTGCAAGTGCTCTTCAGACCAATGAAACAGAGAAGATTTGTCGGTGGCTTCGGGCAGGAGTCTGCAAAGGGTAAAATTAGTATTTATCAAGTCTTCCGTAAGACTTTGAAGTAATGAAATGCAAACTACTTGACAAACGCGAGGGGGTCATTCACCGGTAGCCTGAGCTCTTCTTGTTCAAACGGTTTTTGGTTGAATGTCGTTAAACCAAAATCTGACCAATCACAGCAGTCGTAAACAGCGTAATGAAACAGCCAAGCGCGGGAAAACGCGTGCGACCAATTGCAAGCTACTACTGGTTTTGATTTGGCTCCCATTGGTTGAGGAAATGGCGCGAACTTTGTCAAAACAAACCAAGCCTAAAAAATACTTTCGACATTCAGTTGAAAACTGCTCTAAATAATTAATTTCTTCTCATTATCCAAAATCTCAAATAACAAACAAACAGAATCTTGAGAAGTTTAAGCAGCTAGGCTCAAGATGCTTCGTTTGACGGTAATTAGAGATTACGATAAACTGGATGTGTTCCATGTAGCCACGCTGTCTTCGATGATGAGCTAATCTTGTTTGAAAGAAAAAAAGAAAGAAAGAAACAGAAAGAGAAAAAGAAAGTCTAGAAGTATTTTACCACCATTCCTTAAGTTTATTTGGAATTTTCATGATCCATGTTATGCCGTTTTACTCTTTTATACCAAATTTACTTCTTTTGTTCTTTCAGCAGGTTATCGCGAAACTTTCTAGACGAAAAAAAGCTTCTGTCAGGCAGCCTTGATTAGCTATTTTCGGCCATAAAAGAAAAATGTTACCTGGTGACTTTGCGACAACATTCACCAAGAAAGCAAGTAAGATGACAAATGTTTTCATGATGTTAGATGAGCTAAAAGAAAAAAACAACAAAGTTAGACTAAATAATGGCCGCCGCCACCGCTCATTAGCACAAGTGCAAAACGCAAGCGACTCAGTAGCGCTCAAGAAGAGGCACCTTTGTAGGATGCAGTTCTGAGTCCAGCCCAAAACGTCAAAAGCCTGTACCCAGGGTCTATTCGGTATCAAAATGGTGGTGAAAAGAACGCTGTCCAACCTCACTCCCAGGATCCTGTGACGAGAAAATCCCAAAATTGCTAACTTTTCCCGCCATTTTGACGGTTTTGGCTAGGAGTGTTTTTTTACCTCGAGTTGGGGTTGTCATAACAACCCTGACGCTTTGCTGCCTTACAGCCTTTGGAGCGCAACATTCCATTTTTTGTGTTTTTTTTCGCGAGCTTTCACGGCAAGTCGGGATAGCTTCGGGTTTATTCGGATAGTCAGGTGGCTCCTGCGATAGTTTATTGATTACTGTCAGAGGGGGATTGGGGAGGAGGGAGTTGAATTCTATCGTTTCTAAATAGAGGTTTTGATTGATTGATTGGTTACTTCATATGTGAATGGACTGTCTCTCAACGTGCTTTAGGGTGATCATGGAACCAAACTAAATGAGCATAGGCTTTAGACCTTTGTACTGTTTCATTCTGACTTCACAGGTTATCCATACCCTCTAAAAGTCTTTATAAGGACAAAAATATTTGTAAATATGTCCTTATTGTGTCTAAATAAAGGTTTTGATTGATTGATTGATTGATTGATTGGTCATGGAAATAAATAGAGAATGTGCATAGACGGAGTCGACGGCACGGGAAATTAGTTTTCTGCAGAAGTGAGCTATCCTTATCTTTTCTCTATTTGTAATTTATTTGTAATTACTTGGGCGGAGCGCCAAGTTATAAAATAGATTTCTTCGTATACGCCAAAACGCAGTGATCTACTGCGCGTGCGCTACATGTTGGCCGAGTCTGCGAGTCTGCATGTATTCATCATAAGCCGCCATTACGGGACAAAAAACAAGGACGTAAAATTAACACAACGAATATCGTATTCTTAAAAGAAAACAGCTAGTATGTGTGTTATCTGCTAACTCCTTCCATTGAACGAAACTAAGGGGCAACTTTCCTTTCAGGACGGATATTTTCCAAAAGTTCGACTTCAATTAACCTCAGACGCTCTTTTGGCTCTTCTCGATAAATCCCCATTCGGTGTCAAACGTAATCGATAAGATCAGGCCGTAAACACTGAATTTACATACAGCCGAGCAAAACATTTCATTTCTCTGTCTGCAATATAAAAAAGAAAACGTTCAAGACCATTCCGTGGGTGAAAGGCTTAGGGTAAAGTAGGAAACTAAAACTAAAGCTTCGAAAATAAATTTCATTCGGGGTCCAGTGTGAGCGATAAGATCTATTCACCAGAACAAATGTAAACACTGAAAGTTTGCTAATGCATAGTGACAATCAACGCTTGACGAATTAATTTCTTTATTTACGTTCACTTGGATAAAACCAAAATGTGATCCTCACGGGGAAACAGGGAAAAAGGTGAACGCACGGGCACGCCAAATTGACACGCTAAACGTAGAATCTGAAAAAAAAATCCCTCCTTCGGAGTCGAGTGTTAGCGATAAGATCGATTCATTGGAAAAAACGTAAACGCCGAAAATTTGCATATTCATACCAACAACAACTGAGTACCGCAACGCGAAACGCATTTTTATTTTTACGTTGGATAAAGCCAAAATAGCAACTTTAGCACCCGGGCTTTAGCAAAACTGAAAGCCCCTTCCGATGTTACAAAACGTTGAAAGAAGCCGTCGTTTGGATGCAGAAAGGAATTGCCACGCTGAAAACACCGGGAAGAAATCGGTCACGTGCTGGGCAACCAAAATCATTCACGTGTATCAAGTTTCATCCGGCAACGCGGCATTCAGAAAGAAAATATTTTCGGCTGTTCTTGGAAGGAAAACTGGACGGTTTCTGCTTGTTATTCAATCGCCACGGGAGCTGCAGTGTCTTTCCACTTTATAAACCCTGCTTCTTTCATTTAAAGCCCTTTTAAATCCTGGAAACACTCTCTTTTGTGTCATGATATTTTGTCCATTGGCAATCACGCAAAACCACTAAAAGAATGAACGTACACTAAAAGAATGAACGTACACTTCGACCTTTGCGTTGCCTTCCAGTGCGAGTGAAGTTTATTTTCTTTTTTGCGTGTTTAATAAACAAATTACTGTAGACATAATTTGAAATAGTTCATTCTTTGGTCACTCACAACGCGCTTTGATTTTGTCATTAAAGTTCTGTCCTATTCCAGTGATCATGAAATAGATTCGTTGAGTTAACTTTCTGCATTAAAATCGGATGTTCTGTGAGGTTTGTCTTATCCGCACGCGTCCCATATAGAACGCATGTCACGTTCTGCGTGACATTTTGCGATCGTGCGCTGTTACCAGTGAAAAAGCTGGAACATCTCTCATGGAAAGCCCAGAAAAAGGGTATCAGGGTGGAAAGGTATTCGCACTAATACCCCTCTGTCGCCAAACTTCATCATTACCACTGGAACCGCAAATACTCCTTTGTCACCAAAATCCATCATTATCTTAGATGCACCTCATGGTTACAAAATCCGACGTGTTTAATTTGTTTGCGTGACATTTTCGGTCGAACTACATCACGTTTATCGCAAATATGATGCCTTAGACTCTCAGCGAATCTTTTATCGTTCACCTGTCACCAAAGACTGAACTAACCTGCATGCACAGATACTCCTAATACAACGGCGCCCAAGTAAACGCTCCCACAGCATCTCGTTCTCGTAAAACTACGCGACAGTGATAACCCACCTAATACCTGCGATCAGTTTTTTTGGGGGGTGGGGGGAGTGGGGAGGGGTGGACGCGTGCAAACTGCAAAGGACTCCAATTAAAAAAAAAATAACACTGTTTGACCGCGAGTACCATCAGTTGTACGATTATTAAATTATGTTAAGTAACAAGAAGCGTTAAAACTCATTTTGTTTATGAAATAAGCAAGATAGTATACGAATCGATGACATTGGGGCTAGAGAACTCGAAATCGAAACTTCGATGAGGAAAAAATACTAAAGGGATGTAAATTATTCATCCCACCCCACCCCAGCCCTAAATAAGTAAGTAAACAACCTCAGGGGTCTACTGTGGTAACCCAACTTGAAGATACAAGGCTATATAGGTAGCTAGAAGCCGACTGTAAAGCTCCAACCCCACTCCACCCCACTCGAAAGCGGCAATGATATCGGTATTGTCGCGTGTCAAGAGCGGGGGGGGGATGATTGGAAAAGAAGGAACGACAGACGAAAATGTTTTCAGCTCTAAAAGATTAATGCATGTGCAGATTATAAGGGTCCGGCACCGGTGAGTTTGAAAGGTGCAGGCCTACTGATTAAATAATCACTCAAGGAAGGAAGTATTAACCCTGATTGACTGCTAGAACAACACGGTCATTGTTTTGATTCCAAGAGCTCGTGTAATAAAGATGTGTTCGACGTATTCGTATTTCTGGGTAATTTCGGGTTTTTTTTTTCAGTAACAGTAACCTGAAGAATTACCGGTTGTGAGAATAAAACGAGCATGCTGGATGAATGTTTACAATTTTTGTTACAAATCATCCGTGAACGGACTAACTTCGAGACAGCATCGCTTCGCGCTGCCATTTATTTTCCGTCGAATGTTTATGTCCTGTAATTAGACCCCCAAAACTCCCGTTTTAAACCAGATCGCTGAACTTTACTCTTTTATAAACATACACTATACAATGTATATCTTAAAGTTATCTAAATTCTGATTCCCCTTCTACGAATATTATGAGTGTTGCTAGCGATCATGTATTTATATATATGTGTTCCTATCTAATAGGCTCCATTTCCGCTCATCAGACCCGCGTTATAAGTTTCGAGTACACGTCCGGTTATAAAATAATGGTTTCTTACCCTGCTTTGATTCCCCCAAAGTCTGAAACTGTTGGAAGACGTCTCTCTTTATATTGACAAACAGCTTGGTCTACCGATAGCTTAACAGGATTGTGAATATTTTTAGCCGGATATTGCTGGTATTTGACATCTCAGTGTATGTATATTCCAGACGAAGGCATGTAATGTAACACGATATTACAACATGCGGTATATTTAACTCTCACAATTGTCACTGGTGAGAGCAGAGCCGGAAAAGGCTTTGGCTGCTCGTCTGCCGAATTATTTGATATGCAGCTTTAGCTAACGTAGCTATGTTGAGAAGGAATTGATTCCAGAACAGAAGTCATCTGTAGAATGGAAGAAATAGCCGAAGTGCTACCCACCTTTCCCCCCGGGGTACTCCATTGTAATGGCCAGGCTCCGCCCGAAAGGGGCACCTTTTTCACAGTTTAGTAGGGATTTCGCAAGTCAAAGTATATGCATATGTATGTATGAAAGGGTAGGGAAATCTGTCAATTAGGTATTTAAAAGGGCCTTTCATTATTTTCCAATGGAAGGTGTACGAAAGGCCTGGTACCATTTGTCAATTGAAGGTATACGAAAGGGGTACCGTTTCTGCTAAAAATGGTATATAAAAGGGTAAGGGGTCGGATCTTAATAAATTTTTTTTGAGTACCCCCCCTCCCTCGGATGGTTTTGTATTTTGACCAAACTCTTTAATACTTGATAAACTCGAAGATTTACATCATAACATTCCTTGAGAAAGAATTCCGCTACTCACGACGTACAAGATAAAAATTCCGCTACATTTAGAAGTAATGTTCCAGAGTTCCTTCGAGAGAAAAAAAGAATAATCCGAAAAATCCGATTACAAATGATCACGTGCAGGAGCCCATGAGTTTACTCATCGGCTCCTGTCACATGCGAATTTAACTAGTTCCAGTTCCTGCTCGTTTCCAACAGATGGATGCTTGTCCATTTGGCATAATAGCCCATTTTACAGTTGTATGCTAAGCGACCTGGCCTAGGATTCTAAGCGAGGCTGGGGGTGACCTTGCTTTGATACAAACCTCACTGCTTTTCATATGTAGATCATACTGTTCTTATGCTAACTATTTGCATTTACATATGAAAAGCAGTGAGGTCTGTATCAAAACAAGGTCAACCCCAGCCTCGCTTCCAATTCAAGACCAGGTCACTAAGCACACAACTGTAAAATGGCCTACAGTCGAACCTGTATTAAGCGGCACCGTATTAAGCGGTCACCCTCTATTAAGCGGTCAGTTGTCAAAGTCCCGAAAATTACTTCCCTTAATTACTGTAATCCTGACCTGTATTAAACGGTCACCTCTATTAAGCGGTCGCGGTCACCCAAAACTAAGTCCCAACAAGCTGATTTCTATTGTCTTGACCTGTTTCAAACGGTCACTTTGTAAAAGGAAACCACTTAAATATGGTAACAAATAGTGTGCCAGGCAATTGAGTTTCTAATGAGCTGCACAATCGTGGCGTTAATGTTTTACTAGTCCGTTTCAATACCATGCTCTCCTTTGTCATACCATTTTATCACCGAACTTTCTTAATCAAGTAAGTGAGGTATTCTGTGCAACCTGTATTAAGCGGTCAACCTGTATTAAGCGGTCACTTAGCCATTCCCCGAGGATGACCGCTTAATACAGGTTCGACTTTAGTTTGAGATGTTAAAACTTCTTAGCCTATTAGCAAGCTCTCTATTAGGTCAGTCGCGAAAGGATAAAGCGCGAGAGAAGACCTTGCTCGCAGGCTATTGCAATCGGAACGCCTTTGGTAGGAATCCTGATAGGAGCACTGGGATTTCCTTTTTTTGAGTATGCCTGTGTCATTTACTGAACAATACACCATTCTCATTCATTCACCAGTCTTAAAATATGCCATCACGTTTATTCCAAATCAATCTCTTTTGCACTGACCCAACAGCTTTATAGCGAACCGTGTGAAATGTTAACAATTTGGCATGGACATTCAAACAGTACTTCTTTGCGCGACGAAAATGGGCGAAATACGCTGCAACAACAACCACAACAAAACAACCGTTTATTTTTCTACAGTTGCTGATAAATCCAAAAGCTTTTGTATCGGGCTCGGTACGGTATATGATAAACTTAGTACTGCCAGAATCATCATTGAGTCATAATTAATTTCCGATCTTTGTGCGCTACAAAGCTGCCATGAGTGTCTATCCGTGCAATCGTTTGTTCACGCCCCTTGACATTTCCCTTTTCCTTCCCATTTCACTTGTCTTTTTATTCTCGCTTATACCCAGCTTTCTCGCTACTTTTTGACAGGGAGGGAGGGAGACTGACAGACGATTTTTGACCCACTCCACCCCGGCGACCGGGAAGCTTCCCATTGGCATCATTGGCTCAAAAATGGCGTCGAAGTGATGTGACCTGGGAGTGTGTGAGAGATTGAAGCTACCCTGATTTAAGCGACGAAATTGGCTAGAGGAGAGAAAACCAAAGAGAAGTCGACAGGGAAAAGGAGTTTACCGAATTACAAAATTATCAAAACTTGTTATTTGGGAGTCAATCCAGTCCTCAGAAATCTGCTGATCGATTACAACTCAACTGTTCTTGGAACGTGGATCTTTACGTCCCTAGCAACACAGGTCACCAAAGCGTATGTGACACAGGTTACGATGCAAGCGTGATTTAAGAGTTTGTATGGAGTTAAAATTAAATCAAAATTTAGACAACAATATTCCCACAAAACTCACCAAAAATATAATAAAGTCTGAAAAACCTTACCCGGTGTGTTTTGCTGTGTTTTCAATGCTTCTCAGTGCTTCTAAACGCTCTTTAGAGCGGTTTATCTCTCAGCAGCTGTTCCACGTGCATCACTGTATTATGTTAATGACAAGGTAGGAAATTTGAATAAAATTTGGCCCGTCATTTTAGGAGAGCGCTTCGAAAACCTCGCTAAAATTTGCTTGAAACTTAAGCACTCGCTTAACTGTCTCTCCATATGGCAAGAAGGATGACGTGCGGTCCCTCCTGGGTAGCTCATTTACGGAGGAGTTCATTTATTGAGACGCAGGCCTTCGTTGAAAACAAAGTTCATTTCAAATTTGCCGCCGACAGAGCCGTGTCGCTGGAATGTTGGAACAAACTCACGGTCAAACCTAGGCACGAGTACTAAAATGTGCCCAGCCGGGGAAATCCACGGGAAGCCTTTGGCACGTAACGAACCACACACACCCCCTCTCGGCTAAGTGCAGTTCTGTACCAGCCAGCAGACCTTGTTGTGGCCTTTTTCAGTAACGCGTAAAACATTATTTTGTTCATCAGTTAGCCTGCAAGATGGTATAATTGAGCTAGGTTCGCATTAACGTGACAAAAGAATATTTAAATAAATATACAACTTATACCGAATTACCTCGACATATTTGCTCATCCACGAAAGTGACTACATCTTGCAGCGGATGTAACTTCGTACCAAAATTTGATTATATTGACTGTGACCTACCGAAAACGACTAAACACTCATCGCCAGATCTTGTCAAACGACTTAGATTATTTTTTCTTCCTGCCCTCCTGCTCACAAGGAATAAACCGGTAATGAGAACTTCGAAATACAAAAGGTTTAATGAGCAAAACATTGACCTTAAGCGTTTTTTAAAAAATGTTGCCGTTCTCGGCAAAACAACAACTTTGCGAAATTCAAGGTTTTTTGGAGAGTGTGTATACAAAGACAAATTTTCAGTTTCTTTCAGTCAGCTTTTATTCAATAAAAACCAACTCGTAAGTTAACGAGTTGGAAAATTGCGAAGTCAATTCATAATAAAAAAAATTAATAACACAAAAACCAATTTATATTCTCAAGAGACGTTTCTTGCTGTCACGCCAAGCACGGCTGGCTGGTACAGAACTGCACTTAGCCGGGAGGGGGTGTGTGTGGTTTGTTACGTGCCAAAGGCTTCCCGTGGATTTCCCCGGCTGGGCACATTTTAGTACTCGTGCCTAGGTTTGACCGTGAGTTTGTTCCAATATTCCAGCGACACGGCTCTGTCGGCGGCAAAAATGGCACCCGATTTGAAATGAACTTTGTTTTCAACGAAGGCGTGCGTCTCAATAAATGAACTCCTCCGTAAATGAGCTACCCAGGAGGGACCGCACATCATCCTTCTTGCCATATGGAGAGACAGTTAAGCGAGTGCTTAAGTTTCAAGCAAATTTTAGCGAGGTTTTCGAAGCGCTCTCCTAAAATGACGGGCCAAATCTTATTCAAATTCGACTTTTAGTTTCCTACCTTGTCATTAACATAATACAGTGATGCACGTGCAACAGCTGCTGAGAGATAAACCGCTCTAAACAGCGTTTAGAAGCACTGAGAAGCATTGAAAACACAGCAAAACACACCGGGTAAGATTTTTCAGACTTAATTGTATTTTTGGTGAGTTTTTCAAGATTTAGATCAGAGAGACAGACTTCCTTTATATTTCAGCAAGTTTAGAGAAACAAGTTACGCGGATGGCGTCCTTCGAGATTCCGGTTTATGTGACCAGACTGGATTCCAAAAGAAGCGTTTTAACGTCTCGATAGCCTGCCTGGCCGGCGGAATTCTCGACGAGAGTTGCTCTGTTCAGTTATTGATAACACAGATTTCACATTTTGCTGCGGGCGAGTTCACACTGAAGAATTTCAGGTGCTAGCTGACAGGTAAGTTCAATGTATACAATTTATGCTAATCACGAATACTCTTCTTGCAATTTTAAACTCCTTTCCCTTCAAGCAGAGATCTCTTTGACCTTCTATACACTACTGTACTTTAATTGAATTTGAGCTTACCTGTAGCGGTAAGACCGTTGATCGAAAGCCGCATGGTGAAATCATTTTAACTATAAACGTAGTTCTAAGAGTTAAGTCTTAATTATACAGTAAAAATATACAGCTTTGATGATGAGCCGAAATCTTGAACATAAAGTAAGCTTTTAATGCGTCAGTCAATTCTAGCAATGCCCATCCCACCCCCCCCCCCCCCCAACTCCCCAGGCAACCGCAGGGCTCTTGCTCACGTTGTCACTACCGGGGGTGGGGCATTTCGCAATTTTATCACAGCCCCGGGGTGGGGCATTTGCGTAATTACGGTGACCCCGGGCATTTGACACACGTGGTTTCTAAGCCATGTACATACATGATGGAGGCACTAAAAGGCCAATACATGAACTAGAGAAATTTGTGGATGTTTTTAATGGTAAATGTTTTCTCAAGGTTACATATTTCTTCATTTATTGCATTGTTAAGTGTGTGAAAACAACAACTTGAACTATATGATATCACCTATCGAGATTGAAAACAATCAACGCATTGAATACAACTACAGTCGAACCTCCCGTAAGCGACCACCCATAATGCCAAGGATATGTGGTCGCTTACAGGAAGTGGTTGCTCACCCGAGGTCAGACCAGGTGGGGGGGGGTCTAAATTTCAGGTAATTTACATATGGTAATTGCAGAGACCCAACCCTTTCGCCAGTGTTTATTGAAACCCAAAGTGATATTTACTTTTCTTTAGACTGCCTGATTTAGGAGCAACCAGTAAACAGCATTTTTGCACTGTTATATTTCAAGCGTTAAACATCTACAACTTTCGCGTTTTTTTTTTGTTACGTAATCCAGTTGACATTCTTTATCGCTACAATTTTTCTGTTGACACGAGGAACACAAGGTTGAGAGAGTCATCACCGGTCATGCATGTACATACATGCTATTTACAAGATAAGAGAGTTTCTTTCCTACAAGGGATTCAACCTGATTAAAGTTTATTTCAGTGTACACTATAGTGCATGTGTAAGTTGTTATCAACTGTTTCAATGCTAAGCTATTTCGGGAGACACTTCCAGTAGCTCCGGCTGTGAGATTTTAATACGGGGTCTGCTGTTATGATGTGGGCCAATATGTTACAGCGACACATTTTTCAATTTCCGCCCGTGAGAGATACAGCAGATTGTGTGTCAAGTGGTCGCCTAAGGGAGGCTAAAAACAATTGAAAATGCTAAACAATCATCTCTAAACGTGGTCGCTTATGAGAGGTGGTCGCCTACGAGAGGTTCCATCCATAGTGATTTGACTTGAGAAGTTTTGGTATTTTGGAAAAGTGGTCGCTAATGAGAGGTGGTCACTTACGAGAGGTGGTCGCAAAGAGAGGTTCGACTGTATTAAAATATGCATTCTGCATTCAATAATAAACATGAAACTCAATCTGGAGTGCGCTTAAGAACTTAGGTTTGGGAATTAAGATGATGTTTTCTTCAAGATGGAACTTGTGATCTTAAAATGTAATGAATCTTTTTTAAAATGTCATGATCGGCTCCACAGAAAACTTTGCATGCGAATACTGGCGTCTTTCATCTCTCCCAGTTGGGGTGCACGTTCTCTGCAATCTTTTTCTTTTTGGTTTTTGATTCAACGAACTGTCAAATATTCAGGGAAAATTCAGCTAAACAACAAGTCAAAATGTTTCAGTTCATTAAGCTATCCACTAGTAAACCGTTCAAAGCAAAATATAAATAAATAAAAGAGTTTGACCTTGAAGTCTTGTCTGTGTTGACAGGCGATGATCCTGGGGGCAGGATATTTCCCCTCTTTCTTTGTCCCCACCTCGGGGCATTTGAACAGCTGATGTGTCCCATCCCAGGGAATTGGAATTTGCCATTTTTTAAAAAACAATGCTAATGCCCAGGTGTTAGCTGGGAAGGAGGGGGGGTGGGTACTGCTGGAATTGACTAATGCATGACTAAATAAGCAAGTTGGGAGTCTCAGAAATATGGGCGCCGGCCAGGGCATAAAAAAAACTGTTTCCCTCATGGCCACACTAGCGAGAAGGCAGTTCCTGTCGCATTTGTCCAAATTTTCCGTGTTTAACAAGGCCAGTTCTCTTCGATCTATGTTCAGTATGTTTGCCGGATGTTTGAGATTTCCTGAAGTTTGTATTGTCTTTCTGCCAATGTAGGCTGTTGTTTAAGTGTGGTATATAGCTATCTTGAACCTTTGCACTGACCTAGCTTATGGCCAACATTTTGCCGCAGCGACTCAAAGCAACTGCCCTTAACCACTTTTCATTTGAAGTTCTGAGGTTTGAGTTGTTTAGATTGTATGCAGATTAACTTTTATGAACCATTGCAAACGAGATAATAAGGGGGTATAGACCAAACAAGTCAGTCAAATATAAGTTGATGTGTGAAACTGGGAGAAATAAAATGTGAATTCTTGAAGACTTTGTTGGTTTCAGTATTGAGCCTTCCCACCACCTAAATTCCTGGCAGCTACTCAGCTGAGGCCTTGTGTATTTTGGTCTATGGGGAAGCTGGAAAGACACACTTCCCAAATGTAAAAAATACTGACAGAGGTGAATTGTAGACAATCTCTATGCAACTTCACAAGAATGTTTATGCAGGATGCCCTGGGGCAGACCACCTCAAGGGTCCTGTCAAGTATCTTTTTTTTCTTTGTCGTCATACTTCTCTTCCTGGTAGTCACAAATTGTAATTGTCAAACCTTGACATGATTTGGCTGCCCGCAACCAGGCGTAGAGTGACTTCATTAAATATTCAAGCAAACTTAAATACACAAGCTTATAAAATTTGAATAATGCTAATCTGTAACAACGTCACATAGCCCTCCACAAAAACTTGATCTTGCAAATTGGTGGCCATGTTGATTTTCTCTAATATGCCATTTTCAGAAAGAAAACAAGCCTGTTTGAACTGAATGGTAAATGGAAAGAATAACTTCTCATAGAAGTACTCGACGGGTTAAAAAGCCAAAATTGGAGTGTTTACAACGAAGAAATTAGACTTTGAGTGACAGATGTGATATCGCAAATATGCAAAGAGGAAAGGTCATATGATTAATATCATCACTGGGACTGCACTTGCAGACTTTGTTATACTGCTGCTTGAATTGATTGTCAATTTTAATACTAAAAGGTTTCATTTAGGAAAGCTTTTTGTCTGTTTGTCTTTACATTATAATTGATGAAATGATCTAGGATACTTCGTAAACCTACGCTTTCTGACATTACATAACCAGAATATAAATAGCGCTGACGATAAGGTTTGTAATCGATGCTCATAGCTTTTCAATGTTCTGCTGTTTATATTTATAAAATAAAATACAGGGGAGAACATTTGTTAAGAGAAATACCTCGAGCTTTACACGAAAGTTTTGATCCTTACATTATCACCTTTGATTTGGAGACAGGAACTGTTGAAAGACTATTAGATTGTTTACTGTTTCATTTCCATTTGTAGGTTTAATTAAACAAATTCTGACTGTGGGTTCCCATCCCGCGTTGATGGCCATAGAGGCGTCTTGTTACACTGACTTTCTTACAATAGGTGGCTGGCACTGGTTTCCATCATTTTCCAGTACTAAATAAATATACACTTTGAAAGATCAATATTACACTCTTTAATCTTAAAGAATTTAAGGTGGTTAACTGAACAACCTTCCTAGAATTTTTTTGAACTTTGCAAAAAGTTGTGTATTTGAATATGCTAATTACAGGTGAACAATACAAAATGGAGATCACCCAGGTCATTTTGGAGTTATAACCACTGTACTTATAACAATAATTGGGAGCTATTTTTCGTAGGTTATACTGTTGCTATGGTAACCTAAATGTATTATGTAATGTTGGGACAACCATAATATGTTCAGCAATGTTTAGGCATTTGTTAGATACTGGCCATTACTGTTTTACATGTACATGTATTAACTTCTAAAGAGTGGTAGTATTAGTGGCCCAAGTTTTTTGGGATAAAAGTAGGTGACCTCAACAGGTTATGTGAAAAACAAAACTTCCATGTTTGAAATTATAAATTTTTTGCAGTTTTTTTTTCCAACGATACGCCAAGTCCCACCTACTTGTGGCAGTTTGGGATTTGGAAATGCCGGACTCAGCGGCAAAATGAGTGCGCATGCTCCGCAGATTTGTGATTCAAGCGAGAATCGATTACGAATGCTCCACAATCGCCAAATTCACACCTGTTACCGCAATACTTTTTTTGTTGAATAAGATATGTGATGGAGGAAGTTCGAAGGAACCTTTCGTGAAAGCGGCAACCTTATCTGTTTTGATTTAGGCTTATCCCCGCAAAAAGAAAACAAACAATGAGAATTTTAAAAATGCTGCCATTTTGCCGAGTAAGATTGTTCACGCGTGACGAGCATGCGCTGTCATCTTGCCGCTGTGTCGAAATGCCGCACTGTTTAAAAGCAACTTGTTCCTGGTAGGATAAATGTGTTAAAAGTCCCATGCACTCATATAGAACTTGACAAAGCAAGTTGCACTCCTGTGATTCCTTTACAATACTTTTTCACTAACAAACACTTGAGCTATTTCAAGCAAAGAATAACAGATCTTGAAAATTGGGGTGGTCTGTCACATGCCAATCCCCAAACTGAAGTCAGTGTCCCCCCCCTCTCCTCCCACCTAGTGGTAGGGAAAGGTTTATGAAAAAAAATAGTGTTAAGAGTTTGCTTTGGTTTCTGACGTAGCTCTTCTCATGACAGATTTTTTAAAGCATTATATAAAACATCCTTGTATTTAATTTACTGATTTTCTAAGGGAATTTTTCTTGTATCTAGGAACCTCTGCAATAATGCAACATCAGCACCAAGAAGAAACAAGTGTAGCTTTCCTAAGGACTGCCCCGCCCAATCTTAGCATTAAAGTGCCCAAGTCTAGAGATCTTCCAAAGAAGTCTAAACCTTGGAGTAATGTCCAGCTGCCAGTGGACATTCTGTTGTTGACAGTAGAGGACTGTGAGTTTCTGGCATGCTATGCTTACATGAGAAATTCCTTTAAAAGTTATCACAAAGACCTTGGTTTTGTGTACATTGGAAACATGGGTGAAGATAAAAATGAGCCATTGAAGATTGCCCTGATGAAATGTCTCGAAGGTTCTTCTGGTCCAGGTGGTTCTCAAACTGCTGTCAAGAACGCAGTGGTTCAGTTGAAACCCAAGGTTGTTTATTCTGTTGGCTGCTGCATCGGTCTGAAACAGGAAAAAACCCAGATAGGAGATGTGGTGATATCTTCTAAACTTACCACCGAAACCTTTAGAGCACCAGTGGGTAAATATATGGCCAACCTTGTCAGAAGTGCAGCTGATGGATGGGAGCCCCCACTAGAAAATCCAGAAGCTCGAGAAATACATGTACACAGTGGTGGTGAGATTTTGAGTGGAGTAGATCAGGACACAGCCAAACAACACCAGGAGTTATATCCCAGTGCATATGCTGTTGAAATGGAAGGAAAAGGTGACAATAACTGATCATCATTGTCATAATAATTTTCCTGTTATTTACGCTGAATGGAAAAGGCTTATAATAATTTTCTCATCCCCAGTTTAGCTACAGGGGTAGTGTAAAATAGTTATTATAAGAGCAGGATAAATTATATGGATGGTCAGTGTTCAGCCAGTAAGATGGCTGTGTTTTTAATAACTCTGGATTAATGTATAAAAAATAACTATTCTTTCATTTACCATAATTAACAATTGTAGTAAGAGGCACAATATTAGTTAACCTAGATGTGCCTTCCTGCTCTTTTGTAATATATTCACTTACAAACGTAATATAAACATAATGTAATTATGTGCTAAGTGGAGGAAATAAATAAAATACTCAAATACTTAGTTATATAGATAACTCATGAACTACACTATTATAAACATCAGAAGCATGTAGTCAGAAAAATAGTTATTATTGTTTCAAGTTCCAAAGTCTAAAAAAACTAGTGGATCCCAGAAAACAGAAATAGACTAATTATATCAAAAACTGTCAGTTGCAACCTTTTGATGCCACGTCTTCTCCACAAAGATTTTACTTAACCATGTAATTGTGGTACAGTATTTAGCATTGAGTCGTGGAGGTCATGTGACATTGAAAAGGCTATAGAAAGCAGCAAGCTACACTCCCTGGGTGGGTGCGTTGAAGTTCCTGTGTTCTGTTTAATGTCTTCCATTCATAATTAACTGACAATAAAATTTATTATACATAATTATTATGTAGGGTTACAGTGTAGCTTTCAATAGGAGTTCATTGCTTCTGATTGTTTTATGCTTTTTCTTAGGCATTTTTGTGGCATCCCATGACCTGAAAATTGAATGGGTGATTGTTAAAGGTGTTTCTGATCTTGCTGATGGTAACAGAATTTCTGATGTGACATGGAAGCATTTTGCTTGTGTGATGGCAGCTTCTGTTGTATCGCATATGCTGAGTGACTCAATTGTTTTTAGACAATGGCCTCACTACCCAGGTATGTGACGCGGGCCTGCTGTAGCAAATGCTCTTACAAGTAAGTTATAAACCAGGCTTCCTGGAGCAAGTGCGGTTCCATGCCAGGTTGATTGTAATGATTTGTTTGTTGTTAGCTCCGGGGAGGGGGAGAAGGGGGGAGGGGGCAGGGCAGGGTGTCTTAGGAACTGAGGTGTGGGGTTTGCATTTTGAATTTTTTTGTTGGGGAGTCAGTGAGGAAGGAGGAAGGACTTCAAGCACAAAATATTTTCAGTTTACACACTGAACTAGTTTTAACACTGAATTTAGTGAGCAAAAGTCACTTGGCTTTTTTTTACTAATGCATTTTTTAACTAATGTGTTAGAAGCACACTTAACCCCTTGAGCCCTAACAGTGATCAGCATCAAATTTTTCCTTGTAATATCAGTGCTCGTTCAACCCTTAAGGTCATGAGAATTCAAGGAGAGTTTTGATCACTTAGGGTGACTTTCTTGATATTTTAATAACTTCTCCCCAGTATTTTTATAAGAAAAGTAATAATAATGATAATGATAATGATAATGATAATGATAATGATAATGATAATGATAATGATAATGATAATGATAATAAGACATTTATAGAGCGCCCTTTCCCATGAGTCCAAGGGCGCTATTTACAAAGTCAAAGTTAAAAAATAATTAAATAGTTAGATTATAAAACACCCAAGTATGGGGACGTTAGACAGGAGAATTTGTTCTTTGATATTAGGGATTAAAGAGTTATGTCCAACAATGAATCTGGTGTAAATTTAAATGCATGCGCATACACCATGGTACAGAGAAAGCTGCAAAAGTTGACAGCAAAAATTCATCTGCCAAATCAACACTGTCAGTTCCCACGGAATCAAGGAGTGTTTTCCATTGAACTAATTTATTCATGTTTTTCACATTGCCATGTTCCTACCAGTAGCATAGCCCCATTGCCAACTACTTGTATATAAACCACATACAACCCACAATTCCTTGATTCGCTCTGCTGAAGGGCTGTCGTTCAAAACGTCAGCTCTCTTTACGTTGGCCAAATTACCATGATATCAACTCATTGATAAAACCAAATAGTTGTTTCCACTTCCCAACCGACGCAGCACCACAGGTTCTTTACAAACTAATGAACCCCTGTTATCTATTTCTTGAAGCAGTCTTGACAAAATGTAGGAGATGACCCATGACGAGATTGATGAAGAGGAAGTTCTTAGTAGCATTGGTAAATGCTACCAGTTCTCATGGGCTACTGTAGTTGCCCTATCTTGAGTTTGGAATTTTAATTTGGTTTTTACAGACCCCTCCAGTGGTAGTGAAAAGATACCAACAGTTGAGTACCCTTTCAGACAGCAGTCAGCTGCAATCACAGAAAATACGGTTTGTACACCCCTTTCACACAAGCAACCTTGTCTTGATGAAGAAAAGAATGCTTCTGCAACAGTTTGGGAAGATGAGCCATCGACTAGACAATCTCACAGAAAAAGAAAAAGCAGTTCAAGTTCCACTCTTGTCTCAGGTACAGAACCTCATTTCTGTCATAATATATGTTAATTTTTGTCATTCCATGTAATCAAAGGGTACCTTATACATGTACATTGGACAGAAGCAGTCTGGATACACAAACGGAAAAAGCTTTACATTGAACGGCGGTGGAGGGTTGGTTTGGTGGTGTTGCCCTAGCTTACATACATAGATTACAGAAAATGGAGTTTTTCCTAAGACGAGTTTGACCATGGTTGTACCAGGCTCTTCGATTTGGATTGTAGACTGCTTCTACGGCTACAGCTAACTCCACCGTCCACCAAACAGCAAATTTATCTATGGATAAAACTATTATCGGATCAGTTTCCACTGGGTGCTTGAAGTGTAACCCAGACTTTGTAGCATATAACGTTACTCTACTACTGTTTGCAAGTTCAAGGCAAATTTACGTAATGGCTTGTGATTCACCAGTACCAATTTTCCCTGTGAACAAGGACAAGCGATGACCAGACTAACTAAAACTTAAACCACCCAACTTCATATGGAAAGTTTGACATGTTAGATGCTGTGTCACAACACTCTACAGAAGCATCTTTAGACTTTTCCTATAAAAAAATCCCTCTAAATTCGCTTGTTTAACCACCCTACGACTTCTTACTCTTATTATTTTCTGGTCAAACTTGCCAGGGTAGGTAAAAGGATCTTCACCAAGTGAAGTTGTATGTACATTTAACATGACACTTTACTAAAAATGTAATTTTTGGCAACAAATTGCAATCTTGCAGTTTCCTGTTAAGATATTTATGTTTTGCGAAACACGCACGATTGTGTGTGAGAGCCTTCAAATTAGGCATGGTTACAACGCAAGTGTGTTTTGAAATAATCAGAAAGATACTTAATATGGCCTTAGCATTCTGGGTCTTTCATAGCCTGCGAGCAAGCTCTATTTGGTGAGCTGCGAGAGGATTGGGGAGCTGGCCGTTCGCGCTATATCCTCTCGCGGCTGACAGGCTAGGTCTTTCAGAAAAAATATATCTCTTCGTGATGAAGAAACGAATGGTTCTAAAACTACCGATTTCACGAACCCTTGAAAAAAATCACAAAGACGCATCCAAACCTCCAGTTAACCTGCCTAACCATTCTTACAAATACAAGGCAGTCTGTGGCATCTCTCTAAATCATGGTAACACAGAAACCTGCGAACGTTTGGGTTAAATATCATTTTTTCAAATTGGCACTTGATCTTAGTCCTCACGGAAATATCGAGCACTTTTTATTCGACTAATTTGTTCCATGTATACCCCCCCAGGGGGGGGGGGGGGGGGGTTACTTGGGTTCAGTTTTGCTGGGTATGTGCCGCTGGCCTCTCAGAGCCCCTGCCCCATTATAGTCTATTTTGTGGCCAGTTATAGACCCCATCTTAGTCACTTTTGGGAAAATGTAATTTTCGCGATCCCAACTAAGTCCCTTTCTATTTATGCATCTACTTCGTTCTGGACCGGGGGTTTTGTGTTATTGTGTAACTGGTTAATATTGAAGTTGTGGTTTCAAGAACGGAATGTAATGCGAGGTGATTGTTACATTTAATAAACAACACCTTTCTGAACTTTTTAACCGAAACCATTTTAAAACCCCAAAAATCGGAAAATGTGCAACCCCATTCTAGTAACTCTATTGAAAATTCAACCCCATTATAGTCAATCCAGTCGTGAAAATGCGACCCCATCCAGCGGCACATCCCCATTAGCCTCTTATAAGGAAGTACCCCCCCCCCCCCCCGGGTGTATACCGTGCTTCCACAAATAGGGTAGCTGCACTGCTCAATACATAAACCACACACAACTCCACTGTTCCATCATTTGCCTGAAGAAAAAGCTGACGTTCGAAACGTCAGCTCTCTCCAATTACCTTGTCAACTCAGTTCCTAAAACCAAATATTCGTTTCCACTCTCTCACCGACACAGCACCACGGAGCTTTACTTTACAAACTAACCCCATAGCTACAATTAGTTGCAAATTGATGAGACACTTTCGCCAAAAACCCACCCCTGAGAGTCAAATAGTCGTCCAACTCACAATACAAGGAAAATATCTAGTAAAATACTCCTCCCTCATCCAGTGTTGTCGCACTATCTTTCGAATATGGTTCGCACAGCAAGGCAACATCAGGGACCTTAAGATTTGAGTACGAGTACGACTTTGTGTGGTTTAGAGAACCGCTTTTCACACCCTTTTTTTTCTAGGGTCTTCTTATCTGCTAGTAAACAGCGGGAAGGGAAGAAGACTTCTGGAGATGGGACTGATTTGAAATTTGAAAGTCGTACTTGTACTCTGAACTGAACGTCCCTATTGTAGACGGGGGAGGGGGGAGGGGTGGTGAGAAAGACTGAGCGTGGGACTTGAAATATTGCGCGTGCGTGTAAGAGCGTTTCAGTGGTTTTTGCAATAAATATGCATTATTGACCAAGCCTGAGGTCAAGATGGCTGGATATTGGCCAAGTTCTTTTTTTGCGTTTTTATAAAAACTTTTATAAAAACGCAAAAAAAGAACGAGGCCAATATCCAGCCATGTTGACTGAACAAGCTTGGTCAATAAAGGATTTATTATATGGCTTTATCTTCAAGTTAAAACTACAACAACAAAACAAAACAGGACATGAAACTGTTCTGCTCGGAAAGAAATTCTTCATAGCCGGCCGGTGCAAGATTTATTTTCAGTGCATTTTTGGATTAGCATGTAATCGTGGAAAACAAGGAATCCTAAATTATCTTAGGGCTCTAACTTTATAATGGCTTAAGGGGAGTATACAATTATTGAGAACGAAAAATTTAGATTTTCGCAAGAGCGGGAAGATTTGAATAGAATTCGGCAAACTCGCCATTTTCAGCCGATCGCGCGGTGGCGTAAATAATAAACATTTTTACACAGTTTTCGGCTTCCAATCATTAATTCTTGAATGAAACAATAGATTTTGAAGATATATGCAAACATAAGCCGAAAAAAAGAGCGGGTGAATCAGAAAACTGGGCGAAACTTTGATAAGATTTTGTTTTTTGGAACTCGAATTGAGACAATAAGTTTTACAAAATCAACTCTATCTAAAATACTACACACAGAGCAACTCACCGAGAAAATCGAAGAAAAGATTGCATTGTTGTTGGGATTAAACTTTCGATGCCAAGCGGACGGGCAACGTTTAATCCCGAGCGGGCAAGATAGCTCCATCTTGCCCGCTCGGGTAGCCAATCACAGCGCAGGATTTGACTCATCTTGCCCGCTCGCGGAGCCAGCCATATAATAAATTGTAGTAAAAACATGCAATCCAATTCAGTACACGTAACATGCATAAATAATCTTGTTTAGAACGCTGATGGCATAATCAAACTCGACCTATTTCTTTGCCAGAAAATGTTTTCTTGCACAAGCGCCTTAGCGCGATAAAAAAGCATGACCCAGCGCTATTCAGAGCATACAGATTGTAGGGATGCTTTACACCGGATATTAGGGACAGTTTCGTTTGTCCCGACGAAAAGCTTATCTATTTTCGTTTAAATTAACCCGCTTAATACGGGCACCGGTTAATATGGACAAATGACACTTTCCTGTCGTCAACCCCGCTTATCTGCGTTCTTTCTATTTTCATTGTCACAATTATATGCTAAACATAGACATTGTTCCCCGTTCAAATAATGACAGATTTTCTTTGGGATAAAACGATTTTATTACTAAAAATCAGCAGCAAAATAGCGTGACATGTTTGATCAGTCTGTCTTTCTTCCGGTGTTTGACCCTTGTACTGTACTCCTTAATAACGTTTTCTGCCTATAATGCCTACACAAAAGTTTCACTTCCTTGGTCTTTAATTTGCTGCAGTCATTGCTTATAGCCTTCTTCCTCTTTAACGTCATTCTTACTGCTATCAACATCAGCCTCCGCTCGGAGGCTGATGCTGACTTTGATTCCGTTGTCGTGTTGCAAGAACAATAACATAATTTTTAGTCCGAGGATGTGATAAATGAGCGTAAGGTTTCTTTAGTTTGAATTTGTTACAGTTAAGAAATTAAACAACGTTTTGTTACTGTAGAAATGTCTCCTAAAGTCTTTCTATCGATAAAACATGTGTCCGTGGCGTCTTTTTCTGAGAGCCCACTTAAAACGGACACCCGGATAATACGGACCCTTCGGCATTTCCTTTTCGTGTCCGTAATAACCGGTTTCCACTGAGAAAAAAGCTGAGCGAGGCTTGTTTCAAAAAAACGGTCATGAACGCTTATTTGTACGAGACCGGTTTCGGTTAAGTTCGTCTGTAGCGAAGTTTTTGTTTATGAACTGCTCTTGTAGGCGAGCTAGTATGAATGTCGTCTTCTTAAGCAAGGTCTGGCTGTATTTATAGAATTGTGCTCTTAAGCAAGATCCAGCTGCGTCGAGTGTTCTGTAAAGAACCGTGGTTATGTAAATTAACAACATTCTTTTGGCGAAAATGCTTGACCACTTGTGGAAAATCCACAACACAAAAAATTACAGGTTTCATTGTCGATTTTTACTGAAATATTATTTTGAATGGACGAATCCTCGTACTGCTGACAGTTTTCGCGAAATTTTTGATGAAACGCATATAAAGCACCCTTGTACACAAACACATTTTCCTCGGGAACGGATCAAATATCCTTCAACCACAAGTTACCAAAGCGTAATATAAGTGAGTTTGTATGGCGTTAAAATTTGATCGCAAATTTTAATCTTAAAAACAACAATATTCACTCGAAAACTTACAAAAATCACACTAAAGTCTGCGTAATTGGAGGAGAGCTTTTTCAGACGTAACTGTAATTTTTGTGGGTTTTCGAGGAAATATTGTTTTATTTTCGATCGAATTTTAACGCCATACAAGCTCTTATATTACACTTTGGTGACCTGTGGTCAGGGGCGGATACAGGGGGGGGGGTGGATAGGGTGGATATCCACCCCCCATTTTTCAGTAAAAAAAAAAATTCGAAATGTCACTTTATTTGAAATAGAAAAGAATGAAAGAAAGAAAAATTAGCTCTCGCTCATGTCTGATTGTTGTTACGCCACGTTTCGTTGTCTGCGGCCACTTTTCGCGCAAAAGTTCGCAAGGAAGCCATTTGACAACGCCTAGTGAGACGAAGTAAGAATCTGATTGGCTCATCAGAGATAATAATAGAAATGACAGGCCTGCACGGATCACTGCGTTATGTGGTGTACATTTTTATGAACGCTGCCTTTATATTTTTGCCCTAACGAGCATGTCCTTAAGAGATTGTCCTCTCTTGTAGGATATAATTGGCGGATTTTTGAATATGTTTCTCAGCAAAGGCTGATTTTGTATGAACTTCCAGGTTTGCATCAATATATTTTTAAGGTTACGCACCGATGGGTGGTACGTTGTAACAAAAGGCAAGATTTTTTCGAGTTTTTTTCTTTTGCTGTAGAGCCGACTGTCTTCCGGCGAAGTTGACTTCTGATAACGTTGTCTGTATCATCTTGTGGGGGTATCCGCGCGCTATGAGGCGCGATTTAAATTTGCAGATACTTTTTTCGAACGTTGTTTCAGAAGAATTTGTTCTCAGTAGTCTGAGTGCTTCGCCTTTAATAAAACCTCTTTTAACACCCAAGGGATGGCTCGAGGTAAAATGTGTATACTGAAAGGTTTCAGTAGGCTTGCAATGTGTACGGATGTCAAGGATCGATTCATTTCTGAAACGTTCTCCTTTAAAAATTATTGTGTCGAGAAAGCTAGTCTCGTTCTCTGAAATTTCGGCTGTAAATTTAATAGTAGGATGGAATTTGTTAGCTTGTTCAATGAACAGGTTAATTTCCTTTTCGTCACTATCCCACAGTGAGAAAATGTCATCAATAAAACGTTTCCATTCTATTGGTTTTGTTTTGCTTTGACTTATCATTTTTGTTTCAATATCGGGCATAAAGATGTTTGCAAATGCAACGGCCATTTTTGTACCCATTGCAGTTCCATGGGTCTGAAGGTAATTTTTTCCAACAAATTGGAATGAATTTTCCTGAAGGATAAGTTTAAGCATTTCTTTGAGGTAGTGTGACGGTATAGGAGGTTTATTGTTGTGGAATGCCTCGTATGCTGTGCATACTATTGTAATACCCTCCTCCTGTGGTATATTTGTATACAAGCTTGTTACATCCATTGATACTAAGATAGTATCTTGAGAGACCTTTGTCTTTTCTATGAAGTTTACGACTTTTAGATACGATTTCTGTTTTTGTGCGATGGGCTGAAGTAATTTGTCCACAAAAGATGATAATCTTTCTGTGGGGCCTTCACAGCCCGAAATTATCGGTCTTCCGACCGGATTTGGTTTGTGGATCTTAGTAAGGGTGTAAAATATTGGTATTCTTGGCGGATCTCGCGTTTGAGAAAAGCATTTCTTTGTCATGTCATCAATGAAGTTATTTTGATGCAATTGTGCGACAAGCTCGTGAACTCTTTGTAATGTTTCCACCGTCATGGGAGCTTGGAGAGGTTTATAATGTTCTCTGTTTTCGAGTTGAATTTGAGCTTCTTGTTTATTTTTTTAGTCAGGGCATTTTCTCTACCACCTCTCAATAAATATGGTCTGCCATCCACCCCCCCTTTTGAAATCCTGGATCCGCCCCTGTGTGGTCTGCACGTAGTCTAAGACAACCACTGTCTCGCACCTCGTGCTTATTAGCTGGTGGTTTGTCCACACTATACAGAGAGCTTGTATTTCATTTGTCACAACACCCTTAGTTGAAAGTCTCTCTCCAGAGAGTGCTTGTAAAGATACAAACACTAGAGAGGCTAAGAGTTATGGGGTAACTGTTGTTGATTCAAAGGAACATCCAGGCTATGAACCTCTTGACTGGTTGAGCTTCCCGCCTCAAGATCTTAGCATGCATGTTGTTGTTGGCCATGGTGTGAAGCTTGGTAGGCAAGGACAGGTCATACGAGATAATTCTACTCGATTTCCCAATTGCAAATGGGTTCAAGTGGTGCATACTGCTCCTGAAGACCTCAGTAGGTACAAAGGCTACTCTGATCCAATTTCAAAGGGTGAAAAGAAACATCAGGTTGAAGTTGATCTCTGTGAAATGGCTGATCTGGTTGTGCCTGTTGGACCAAGGCTGGAAGATTCTTACTCTTCATATCTCCAACGATGCAAGGAGAATCAGGATATTTTCACTGTCACGCCAGGTCTTTTTGAGAGGGAATTTGGGGACTTAAAACAAGCTCCTAATGAGAGTGGTGAGTTTAAAGTGTTTTTATGTGGTCGTGGTGATGATTACGACTTTCAGCTGAGGGGACATGACATAGCTCTTGAATCATTTACTCATCACTTGATCAAGAGCAAGCCTTATCATCTGATCTTTGTGGGTGCACCTGACGGAAAGCAGGACGAGGTAAGAGATAAACGTCTTCAACGTGGCGTCACTGAAGAGCAGTTGACTGTGCGAAAGATTGTGCAAAACAGAGAAAAGATGAAAGAGTTACTGAATGAAGTTGATCTTGCCATTATGCCATCCAAATCAGAGGGATTTGGTCTTGTTGCCCTTAAAGCCCTTTCAGCTCGTTTACCCATTCTTTTTGGTAGTAAGTCAGGATTTGCAAGAGCATTAAGAACATTCCTTACGTGGATTCATGGATAGTTAACTCAGATGACCCCACCAAGTGGGCAGCGGCAACAGAAGATTTACGTGTCAAACACAGAAATGCGGCTTAAAGAGATTAAAGCACTGAGAGCATCTTATGACCAGGAGTATGAAGCTGTGGACGATGGTTCATGGTATGGCTTATTTGGTCACCATGTTTGTTTGGACGTTATGAAAATTGGGATGTGCTTGTTGGCACATTCTTGTATTGACTCTCTTGAGATGTATGACTACTAAAATTCCATAGAAAATATTATCCTTTCATATTCGAAGCTGTGGTGGCTTAAATTTGTATCACTTCGTTTCCAGAATTTGTATCAGCCAACCGTCTTGTTTTAATTGGACTTGTCCTGATTAGCAAAATCAGAACTTTCCCATTTTCAATAGAAAACAACATAGAACTGAAAATGTTTTGTTTCTCTGGCGCGGGTGTGTGTGTGGGTGGGGTTGATTTAGTTAGTTTGGTAGGCATGCAGAATGAAGCCCCATAACATTGTTTATGTTTATTTGTCTAGTGGTACACTTGTCGTCAATGTCAGCAAGATAAATTTAATGCGTTAGCTGGGTACCATGTTTGCAACCTTTTTTGTTTCCTTGCTTCCAGAGCCCTCTAGCAGGCAGCCTGCAATGCAAGATGTCCTTGGACAGCGCCCAGCTGTAAACTTGCCCGAGATTGAGCCTCATTTAACTAAGCAACCTTCTGAAGAAGGCACAGTGACCTTGAGCACAAGGACTGCTAAGGCGGCAGTGAAGAGAAGCCTCTCAGATTCCACTACTGACCATGGTACAGTTGTTTTAATTTACATATACCTGTGACATTTAAGCTGCTGCCACGTGTATATAAGTACAGTTAAACCTCCCATGATATCGTGCCCACTAACAAAGTAACAGCCGGGGGTTGGTCGCTCACTTACCTGTGGTACTTGATTCAACTCGCGACTTGAAGTAATTCAAGTCTGAAGAAGGACGGTTCAGCGTTTCGAAACGTAACCTAAGAAAATCCCACTGAAACACACATGTGAGGTTTTAGCTTGTCTGATAAAATTTTGGTATTTTTGGCCGCTGATGAGAGATGCATGATTCCTTATGGTGGTGACAGAGTGAAGTTCGAGTGTGTCAAAATTTTGATTTCTTAGGAGAGCCTCATGAATATAAAAATATCCTGATGAACAGATTTTAACATAAATATAAAAAGGGTCCCTAAACGGAGTGTTATGACAAGGAAACATGGTTGTAAATTGTGAGATTAGCCTAGTCAGGTGTGCGTTATCAAATGATTCATTTGGTCCATTAAGGTGGATTTCTACTGCCGCTTAAACTTTGGCTTTACGAACGTCAGTAAAGTTAAAGCCTGGTTTCCATATGCACGTAACAACGTTGCAAACAGTCGCAAATGGTTTGCGAAAACCCGATTGCAAACACCTTCACTTATTGCGATTGTGTTTACGATTCTGTTTTCTATATGCGTGGTTGCTTTACCCAACCTCATCTCGTGACATCGTGAAAAAGGACGCGAAAATCAAAGATGGCGCTTGTAAACAGAAGGTTTATGCGTCGTGCTCAACGTCGTCTTCCTCTTGACGCCACTTCCTTCCAAGTATTGGCCTTCTTATTCTTGTGTTTAAAATCCTTAGATTTCCTGTCATTTATGGCGGGGTATTCCCTAATGTTATTCATCAAATTCTGACACTGTTTTGAGCGGTATCCTCGTCATTGGCACAATCATACTAGGACGCCATTTTCATTACTTTTACTTGCCTCTGATTCGTCACAACGTATCTCGTGCACAAAAATCGTCGCCGATTGATCGCAAACAATAAGAAACAGTTTACGATTTTATGTCCATATCGATGTTCCCTCGCTTTTGCGTTGTTGAGACTTTCCACAATCCTTTCATACATCTCTTCTTAAACTTAACATACTTGTAAACGCCAATTAAATTCACGTCCATACACACATAAAATTTACGCGACAGCATTGAGAATTCACCTTTGCTGTAGTACGGCCAATTTTGCCAAGAGTTGAGCCACTTGTTGTGCAGCAGTCAGCTGCATCCACACCGCACACAGTTTTTGGACCTCGGGCCTTAGAGCAACAATCTCCACCTGGAGAAGAAAAGGGAGTTTATGAAGCGTTACCCTTGAGTGAAGTTGATGGTTAGTGAAGCATATCAGAAACCTCGTCTAGCTTTGAGTAGAATTTACACAATGATTTGTTGTGGACATGCAATGTACAAAGGTCTCGGAATAAAGTTAACTACAGCTGTATAACTTTTTGATCATTTCTAACCGTTACTGTTTTAAAGAACAATTTTAGCAATGCAGCACAATTTCGTATTCGTTTTGTTCTCGAATGGGTTTGATTGGTGAATCAAGTTTTAACTTCTAAGTTACCTTTTTTTGATTTTCAGGTACTATGTCACTGAAGCTTAAAGTCACAACGCGAAATCTAAATGCAGAGCAGGAGAAGATGTTTAATGAGCAATTTAAACAACTCATAGATCTCTACATGAAACACAATACGCTTTGTCCAAGTAACAAGCCACACGAAGGAGTGAGTGGGTTTTTCAAGCAACTAGAAGACTCTCACAATGTACTTGTAAAGGCACTTAATCTGGGCTGTTTGGAAATTATTGTTCAATGTCCTACTCTGGAAAGCCTTGAGAGTTTGTGGAGTGACTATTGTTCTGGTCACCTGAATGAAGTAGCTGAGCGGTTCCTGGTCACCGACGAACTTAAACGAAAGTTGAACTTGGAAACTGTGAAATTAACGACAACGATATCAGAAGAGAACTATTTCATGTGCAAGAAGGCAATCATGGAAATGTCACGTAAGTTTCTGAAAAAAAAATATGAGTCCAAAAGATTTGTAAAAGAGGGTTATTAGTCTAGTGCTCAATCTTCAAGTCTTATTGATTTATTTTGCCGCACCACAAACACAATGTAAACAAAACAAAAAAAAAAAGAAAAAGATAGATGTAACAATGGCGAGGAGACCTAAAGGAAACTATGAAGCTTATATTAAGGACGGTGCTTACTGATACCGAAGTATTTTTGTCCGGTTTATGACTATGCGGGAAAAGCAGATCTTGGCAAGGGCTATTGGAATCCAAAAAGAAAATTGGGGGTAACCATGCATTTTTCAGAGATAACTAAGCAATAATATCTCTAAAAACCGCCAAAATATAAAGCAACGTGTGGGATTTTTTCCTAAATTGAAGCTTAATTATCTCTGAAAAATGCACGGTTACCCCCAATTTTCTTATGAGATACCAAAAGTATTTGCTAAGTTCTGCTTTCTCCGTATAGTTTTAAACCGCGCAAAAATATTCCTGTATTAGTAGGCACCACCCATAGGACACCCGAGTATCTCAAGATGCGCAGAACGTATGTGCAGTAACAATAGTAGGCACCGTCCTTAATTAGGTCTCCTCAGTTATTATTTTACAAGATGAAGTCAAAAAAGAAGATAAGAACATGACGACGGATACAATTACAATGTCAAACGGAAGGATATATTACGAAAAGAAAAGCTACAAGAAAATGAAAATTACTAATAGTTATTATAGAAAAACGCCTTAAGTGCTTTCTTAAAGGAGATAGAGGAGGACGAGTTGACGATTTCGGTACACAAGGAGTTGTAAAATTTAGGTCCCTGGTAAAAAACGGAAAATTGTTTGATGTTAGTTCGACAAAGAGGCAAACGATGTAAATGAGAGTTTCTTGTATGATACGAATGAATTTCTTTTTGTAAGGTGAATTTACTGTCAAATTTTAAAGGAAGGGTACGGTTTTGGTAAGAGTACATGAATGAACCTAATTGAAATAGGTGTTAGTCTTCTAGTAGCTTAGCGATTAGAACTTCGGACTGGTGAACAGAAGTTCCCAGGTAACTTGATTCCCGTAGAGGACACAGAATATTTTAACCCACGCTTGTTCTATGATAATCAACCAGCGGTCAACTAATCAATCAATTCTTAAATATACACGATTAGTCATTAAAGTATAAGATTATGATCAAGGGGTTGTGTATTTACAAAAAGTAAAAGTTACTTAAAGGTACAATAACGTAAAAACTACATACATCTGATAGATGAGTTAATCGTTTGTCTCACGATTGAGTCACAAAGATGTGGATCGCGACGTTTCGACCGCTATACTGCTGGTCTTCATCAGGTGATGGTGTCGACTGATTGCGTGACAGTATAAGTAGCACCTTGGTTTGTGTTGATTGGTGCGTTTCGATCCTCTCTTAGGCTGTTGTTGATTGGAGGCTTTCGATCCTCGTCGTTCAGAGTAGAAATTGTTCCCTCGGCCGTCCGCCTTGGTACTGATCGGTTGCTGTGTAGTTTGATCGTGGGCATCCATGCTTCCGGAATTTCAATTCCATTATCCCTATTGATGTTGTCAGGGTGAAGCCTTATGTGAATAGCCTCTTTAACCCTACGGGTGTACCAATGTGGGTCTCGGTCAATAAACTTAACCTCATCCCAGAGCGGATAGTGGCCCGTCGCATTGCTGTGTTCTGAAACGGCGGAGGATTGTGTTCGAGCAAGCCGTATGTCTCTATCGTGTTCCTTAATCCTTTCATGCATAGATCTTCCCGTCTCTCCAATATAGACCTTGCCACACTCACAGGGAATCTTGTAGACTACTCCGTCTTGTTTTGCAGGGTCGACAATGTCCTTTGGTCGCACTAGGTGTGATCTAAGTGTTGTGTCAGATCTGAAAACTGTCCGTATGCCTTGCTGTTGTAGGCAACGGCGAAGAGCCTCTGATAACCCTTTGACGTATGGTAGCACCGCAGTAGATTTAATTTCAGGCGCTGGTTCTTTTGTGGCTGTTTGTTTCTTTGTTTTCGTAATGTTTTTCACAAACGAAAACGGATAACCGTTAGAAACAAGAACTGATGAGAGGTGTTTCTTTTCTTGCGAGATAACTGATGGTTTAGTTATGAGGTGTTTCGATCTATCGTACAGGCACTTGACAATACCGCGTTTTACAGATTGCGGGTGGTGTGACTCATACGCTAGGTATTGGTCAGTGTGTGTAGGCTTTCTGTAAACACTGGTAGAGAGGTAGCCATCCGAATCTCTAGTTACCAACGTGTCAAGAAAGGGTATGGTGTTGTTGGTCTCAGTTTCCATAGTGAAGCGGATCGTTGGTTGTTGACTATTGAGGTGTTGCAGGAAAATGTCAACTTTGTCTCGACTCAAGATGGTAAAGGTGTCATCCACATAGCGTTTCCAAATCTTAGGCATACAAGGCGTAGAAGTCAAAGCTTGTTCTTCAAAATCCTCCATGTAGAGGTTAGCTATGACAGCGGATACTGGGCACCCCATGGCTGCTCCCTCTTGTTGCTCGTAAATTAATCCATCATACTGGAAGTATGTGGATCTTAGAACAAAATCCAAGAGGTCCGCAATCTGTGCAGGTGTTAAAGTCGTGCGGTTAGCAAGACACGGGTCAGCTTCTAGTTTCCGTAACGCGGCCTGTACGGCGCCTTCGATAGGTACGTTTGTGAACAGTGATTCTACGTCAAAAGACACCATGATCTCGCTCTCTAGTACCCTCTCACCGTTGATAGTGGACACGAAATGAGCTGAGTTGTTAACTGTATACTCTGATTTCCCTGTTAAGGGAGATAACACATCGACTAGGTAGGAAGACAGATCATAAGCAAAGGTGTTCACACAAGAAACTATAGGTCTCAGAGGTGTATTTACCTTGTGTATCTAAGGAAGGCCATAGATTCTAGGTGGTTGCTTATGTTTGGGCCTGATCTTATTATATACGGACTCTCTCAGGTGCCCACCTCGCTTCAGGTTCAGAAGCTTTTCAGTCAACTTTCGGCTCAAACGGTCCGTTGGGTCTTTATTAAGAAGTCGGTATGGACCCTTCTCAATCAGTGCTTTCAGTTTATCGTCATAGGTGTTTTTGTCTAGCACTACACTGGCACGACCTTTGTCTGCCGGGAGAATCATAATGTTCTTATCCTCTTTTAAACCTTTGAGAGCTTGTTTCATCTCCCTGGGGATATTAGGTTCAGGAGGCTTAGCCTTCTGGAGGATAGAGTTTACGTTTCTCCTGACAGTGTCTGCCTGTTCTGCGTCAAGTGGTCTTATTGCAGATTCAACCTTGGCAACTATCTCAGTGGCTGGGATGCTTGTAGGTGTTACAGCAAAATTTAACCCTTTCTGTAGTAAAGATACCTCAGCGTCGCTTAAGGACCTGGAGGATAAGTTGATAACCCATTTGGATTTGTCAACTTGAGGTGTTCTGTCAACATGAGGTGTTCTAGTCGTAGAAACAGAAGACTGTTTCTCGATCAACAGGTTATCGAACTTTCGTATCTGTCTGTCTCTGGTCTTATTAAACAGTCGTTTTGTGTTGCAACTGATCTTTTCAAGTATCTCAGAAGCATCTTTAGGCGAAAGAGTGGCTGTTATACTCTTCGCTGGAGAGTGGCTATCTTGCATCGCATTTCCCTTAGCCCTCTGAGCTAGTCTGATTCTCTCTCTTAGCAATCTCAAGGATGCTAGTTCGGCTACTCTGTGACCGCCTTTGGTTGGAACTGGCGAACGGACCCGAAGGTCTCTAGGAACAACGTGGTTCCTTACGCACCTTATAAGAAAGGTGAGGTGGTTAGCATATCGCGCGAGCTTGCGTGAGCAACGCTCGTGTCGACGAATCAACCTTAGGGCTGTGCGCCCATATTTCAGGTCAATATTATGAAAGGTGTTTGTCATCGTGGTTTAAAATGATAGATGAGTTAATCGTTTGTCTCACGATTGAGTCACAAAGATGTGGATCGCGACGTTTCGACCGCTATACTGCTGGTCTTCATCAGGCGATGGTGTCGACTGATTGCGTGACAGTATAAGTAGCACCTTGGTTTGTGTTGATTGGTGCGTTTCGATCCTCTCTTAGGCTGTTGTTGATTGGAGGCTTTCGATCCTCGTCGTTCAGAGTAGAAATTGTTCCCTCGGCCGTCCGCCTTGGTACTGATCGGTTGCTGTGTAGTTTGATCGTGGGCATCCATGCTTCCGGAATTTCAATTCCATTATCCCTATTGATGTTGTCAGGGTGAAGCCTTATGTGAATAGCCTCTTTAACCCTACGGGTGTACCAATGTGGGTCTCGGTCAATAAACTTAACCTCATCCCAGAGCGGATAGTGGCCCGTCGCATTGCTGTGTTCTGAAACGGCGGAGGATTGGGTTCGAGCAAGCCGTATGTCTCTATCGTGTTCCTTAATCCTTTCATGCATAGATCTTCCCGTCTCTGCAATATAGACCTTGCCACACTCACAGGGAATCTTGTAGACTACTCCGTCTTGTTTTGCAGGGTCGACAGTGTCCTTAGGTCGCACTAGGTGTGATCTAAGTGTTGTGTCAGATCTGAAAACTGTCCGTATGCCTTGCTGTTGTAGGCAACGGCGAAGAGCCTCTGATAACCCTTTGACGTATGGTAGCACTGCAGTAGATTTAATTTCAAAATTCAAAATCAAAATTGAAACTGATGATGGAATTTAGAATCTGATGTCATAGATCATGGTAGAGATCGGACACACCAAATTTAAGTTCCTTTAGTAGAACATCCTTCTTTGCCCTTCGATAATGCATCTTAGTTGTTTCATTACCGAGCTTGAAATGTACGATCATTCTTTCTTTTGTTATATCGCCATAGTGGCCATAGTCAATCGAATTCAATGCAATACAGAATTTACCAATTCGACTATCTCATTTTGTACAATTCAACGGACTGACTGGCAATTTATTGTTATCTAACCAGGGGAAGCAAGTAGCAGTGGCTTTCTGCCTGAACACACTGATCCAGCAGGAGTGGATTCACGACAGGCTGGCGAATTTCAGAAGGTAGAACTATTTCACTTTTGCTGGACACCATGAGAAACCGATGGTAGTGAATATATGCATGCGCAGGGGACCCTTTGGCAGAGGTGTTACACGAGGAATTGAAAACCACAGTCATGTTAGCAGTTACCTGCTTTGTTGTATGGATGTCAAGAGGTGTTAAACATTGCTTCATTCGGGCGAATGATGTATTTGTTTATGTCACGTAAATTTTAAGAGAATTTAGCATGGTGATGTCTCTTCCTTTTCTTTACCCTGTTTGTAGGATGGGAAACAGGTTACGAACTGGATGATTAGAGCAGAAAAGGCCAAGGTAAGTGTAGAGTTGGTATATGTATACATAAATTTTTACATTACTAGGACCTTAATGTCAAGGACGAGTTAGTCTTCAAATGAATGAGTTACATTGAATTTCAAAAGAGACAATGTAGGGCACATTATAATGGCAACCTCCAGTCTTTAAAGTAATTGGCCTTAAATCTATGGAAATAACGCCTCATTTCAAATTTTATCTGAACAAATTGCACGAACACTTTAAGGTGCAAAACGTGGATATACTATTGTCCATTTTTCCCTCCTGTCGCCATTTTGGACTTTTATTGTGACGTGGTTGGGTTGCTGCTATTGGGCAGGAGTAGAGATTCACCTTTGTGAAATTATGGGCAAGCAGACAACGTTACGAATTCCACAATATTTGCGGGCGAGAAAATTAAAGGTGGATCTAAAGCTGATAAAATCCTGTTTTGTCTGTTAATTGAAATATGGTTTTGAGGTTTTCGAGGTCTGCTTGAAATACATGTAATACGATATTCTCAACAATTTAAGGTCAATTTATTTGAGGTTGAAGGTTTCTAAAGCTCTTCACGTGACAATTTACTGCGCTGGTTACTTTAAAAGATGGAAAACATAGGATGGCCTTTGCTTCTGCATTGAAGAAGAAAAAGAACTCACGACAAAAAATCACAGCAACCATCATAAAAGGCCTCTTGTGTCTGCCAATTAATCGCTACCAAGGCAATTTCCCTATTGCCACAAACCGGAATCTTAAATACTGACAAAATCACTCAATTACTTCTTAACCAAGCCCTCAACAGAAATACTCTGATCAGTTTCCAACAACCCACAGTTAATGATTTTCAGGCCAAACTGCTAAAGTTTATCATAAACTCATTGTCTTAAAAGGGCAGTATCACCTATTTTAGTGTTTCTTTGAGTGGCCGAAAAGCATATTTGAATCGTTGAAACAATGGTCCAGTGTTGTTAACAATATCCCTTTTGGTGCACAGAAACTATTATTAATAATTACTATGTTTAGCTGCGGGTGGCTAGGATAGAAGTGGACTGCAACTTGAAAAGCTTGTCCAGCTTTTTCAAGTTCTTCTTGTGTCTTTCAGAGAAGTCGCTAAGAACTTATTATAGGTCGTTCTTCCTTGGAGAAATCCCTTAATATTTTCTTCCCGGTATTCTAAAGCAATTTTATTGAAAGCAAAGAGGCTTTTCGTCAACTATTTTACCAGTTTTGGCCAAAATACAGCAAACTCCCCGTGACAGTTCCGCTTTGAAGGGTATTATCATCATGTATTCCCGGAGTAATTATCACTCGAAGGTCGATGGGTTTTTATCAACAGGCATCCAGAAGTGCTCTGCACAAAGCGTCGATCAGTGGACTTTCTGAAACTGTCAAAATGCTTCTTGATAGTGGTGAAAATGTGGACCAAAGAGACCAGGTTTGAAATCTATTCCATTTGTGGAGATTAACGTGTACCCATTCTTATTAGTTGTATTGTTTTGCATCGCGTTGTGTTGCGTTGAATTGTATCGTGTAGCATTGCATTGCATGGTGTACTAGCTGTTTTGTATTTAAATGTATTGTTTGTGTGGAAAACCTGCATTTAATGAAATGGATAATTCTAATGACGCACACAACTTAGGAAAAAACAGTAGTATACATGTAGCGGCTCTCGTAACCTTATAATTGTTTTTATTTTGTAGCAGCTGCTATTGTTCTTAGGATTGTGCTATTGAAATAAATGTGATGTTATATTTCAAGCCTGGTGAGTGAATGAGAATGATGTATTATTCCAGTCAGTGACTGGAATAATACATCATTCTCATTCCTTCACCAGGCTTAAAATATAACATCACATTTATTTTATATACCACATGTTCGAAATTCAAATCCTAACAGTATGCAGGATGTTTGTCCCATGAACCTAGTTTAATGGCCTTAGCTCCCACGAGTCTCCTGTAGCTCAGTGGTAGAGCATCTGAACTTTCGACCCCTGATAGGTGCACTCGGATTTTTTTTCCGAGTATGCCTGTGTCACTTTCTGGAATGATACATCATTCTGATTGTGCTATTGTTCTTAGGATTGTTGTGGTGCTATTGTGCTGTTTTTTGTTGTACTATTTTCTAGGAGAGTTACAAGCCAATCACGCCTTTATACCATGGGTTTAACCACGGACTGGTTATATGACCTTTTGCAGTTTAGTCTGTTGTAAATCTGCTTTCTGATTGCAATCAAATACAGCCATTGCGAAACACCATGTAATTTTTTCTGCGCTGTCTTTATTTTTGCCAGTTTTCTCTGACGCCTCTTCACCTTGCCTGTTGGTATGGACAGGAATCTGTTGTCAGACTGTTGTTAGAACATGGTGCAAATGTCAATGCTGTAGACAGGGTGAGTTTGGTGAAAAAGCTAAATTATTGCATAAGAAATAAAGTTAATTCTTGTCTCCGGAGACTAGAAATTACAACTAAACACTGGGTTGCACTGTTTCAACACTGAGTACTTCACTGAACACCTGAACAGCATCAACCCGCACATACAATTTACCATAGAAATGGATAGGGAGGGAGTCTTGGTTTTCGAGGATACCCAGATCCATGTGGAAGATGACGTGAGCATCAAGACCACTGTCCACAGGACACCCAGTCACACCGACCAGTTGCAGAATCTTAACTTCCACTCCAATCATCACATACAACACAAGAGGTCAGTTTTCCACATTTAATTGAACAAAGCCGAAATCCTGGTCACTGAGAAAGAAGACAGAGAACAGGATCGTGAACATTTTAGAAGGCCCTCGGAGCCAATGGTTTGAGAGGTGGGCCTTTCAAACTCCATATAAGTAAACGTGTAAAAGCAAGATATAACGTGCTGTGTGAAAATATGCTTCACCGTCGAGGACTCGTTCCATATAATGTCCGGAAGGAGGAGAAAAAATGCAGGGCAGGGGATAAAATTTTCCCTGTAGACCTCCCTTGTACCAGCAGATTGACAGAACACTTGTCTTGCGTCTTTAAGAAGTACGGTATTTCCACCTACAGTAGACCGAAGAACACACTTTAAGTCCCTGCTGGTCCAAACATACGCCGAAGACGGGCAAGGTCTGTGATATGGTAAATGATATCGAGTGTGACATCTGCAAACAAGACTACACCGGAGAGACATCTAGACCGTTAGCAAAGAGGTTAAAAGGAGACCGCAAGCACCCACATCCGCCGTCCGGGAACATCTAGACGTCCTGGGGATGTGACGTAAAATGGGAAAAACACTTCATTCTTGCTAATTAACGAAGCTCTTCAGAACGTGTTTAATTGTAATTACTAGTCTCTGTAGAAGTGAGTTGTCACTAACGTTAAAGACTTAAAGATACATGTTTTTTCACATACTGACCAAATTTCCCTGAATACAGATCTGAAAGGGTCACATTTGTGTGGCTAAATATTGTGTTAGTATTTCAATTATAGAGGGTATGTATATTGACCTTGTAATCTTTCTGTTTTAGTTTCAACGCACAGCTCTTCAGAAAGCTGAACGCCAAAATCACCGATCCATAGTGCAGTTGCTACGGGAGAATAGCGCAACTCCAAGTTTTCAGCGACCGGTAAGTCACTTTCTGTCGATTTTTCTGGAGCTACCTTGGGAAAATTTAGACAGTAACCAACTTATTCATTTATATATTTATTTACTTATTTATTTAGGTGTTCATTTATGGACTTATTTATCCATGTTAATAAGATATGTAATTCAGTCTTTCTGACTGCAATATGGTTTTCGATTTAAACGATTTATCCATTTGGTTATTTTGATGTGAAAACCGACCGATAAGAAGATCAATAAGAGGAAAGTAACCAATGCATTAAATAACAAAATTCATCTTAAAACTTTTTACATTTTTTAAATTGTAGTCCAGTCTGAAGGTATTAGCGCGCAAGGCCATCCTTAACGTGGACAGACGGTCGGGTTTTAACCTGCTGCAGGCGGCTGTCTTAGAAGCGGACTATAGCATCGTTTCGAAAGCAAGTGTCCTTCTCGATGACTTCGTGAAAGAGATGAATGTTGAAACAACAGAAAACGACGCTAACGCGTTTTCTGGAAAATCTGCTACTGAAATTTTGTCAAGTCTGGAAAGGAGTAGTCCATGTCATGTTGGTATTAACAAACTTTACCAAGGCATGGTCGAGAAAGTCAAAACGCTAAGTGAGCTACACTGGTGGGTCAACAGCGACGATGCAGAAAAGGTCGTAGAGCTTGTGTTGCATGACGGCATAGATATCAATATCCCAGCAGAAAGCAATTGTACACCTCTTTTGTGGGCAAGTCAATCATCTTCAAGTACGTTGATCAAGACCCTGATTGATCTAGGTGCGGACGTTAATGCTCAAAGAACCGATGATAAAGCAGCACCTTTGTTGTTGGCGGCTTATTCTAACAACTACATGGCCACTCGCCTGCTTTTGGAGCATGCAGCTAATGCGATTATCGCAAACACTGACGGATGCACACCATTGCTGTTGTCAGTTCATCAAGGCCTCTTTCACATAATCCATTTGCTTATTAAGTCAGGATGCAACATCAACCTGGGGGACAAACATAGCAAAACCCCGCTTCATCTTACAGTCGAGAAAAACGATGAAACTCTCGTCAAGCTGTTGCTTAAAAACAGCGCGGATATGAACGTCCAAGACAATGAGGGTGATGCGCCACTTCATGTATCTGCACGTGGAGGATTTTTAAACATTTCTCAATTACTTATTGAGTCAAGATGTAGCATCAACTTAAGGAACAAAGATGGCAAAACCCCACTTCATATTGCAGTTGAGAAAAATGATGAAACTGGCGTCAAGCGTTTGCTTGAAAACAATGCGTATGTGAACATTCAAGACAGGGCGGGAAATACTCCACTTCATATTGCAGTTAAGGGAAATGATAAAACTGTCGTCAAGCTGTTGCTCGAAAACAACGCGGATGTGAACATTGAAGACTTGGATGAAGATACACCACTTCATATTGCAGTTAAGAGAAATTATGAAAGTCTCGTCAAGCTGTTGCTTGAAAACAATGCGTATGTGAACATTGAAGACTTGGATGAAGATACACCACTTCATATTGCAGTTAAGAGAAATTATGAAAGTCTCGTCAAGCTGTTGCTTGAAAACAACGCGGATGTGAACGCTGAAGACTGGTATGAAGAGACACCACTTCATATTGCAGTTGAGAGAAATGATGAAACTCTCGTTAAGCTGTTGCTTGAAAACAATGCGGATGTGAATATTCAAAGCGAGATGGGAGATACACCTCTTCATATTGCAGTTAAGAGAAATGATGAAACTCTCCTCAAGCTGTTGCTTAAAAACAACGCGAATGTGAACATTGAAGACCATGAGGGTGTTGCACCACTTCATGTATCTGCACGTGGAGGATTTTTAAACATTTCTCAATTACTAATTGAGTCAAGATGTAGCATCAACTTAAGGAACAAAGATGGCAAAACCCCACTTCATATTGCAGTTAAGAGAAATGATGAAACTCTCGTCAAGCTGTTGCTTAAAAACAATGCGGATGTGAACATTGAAGACAATGAGGGTGATGCGCCACTTCATGTATCTGCACGTGGAGGATTTTTAAACATTTCTCAATTACTAATTGAGTCAAGATGTAGCATCAACTTAAGGAACAAAGATGACAAAACCCCACTTCATATTGCAGTTGAGAAAAATGATGAAACTGGCGTCAAGCGTTTGCTTGAAAACAATGCGTATGTGAACATTCAAGACAGGGCGGGAAATACTCCACTTCATATTGCAGTTAAGAGAAATGATGAAACTCTCGTCAAGCTGTTGCTTGAAAACAACGTGGATGTGAATATTAAAGACCGGGATGGAGATACACCACTTCATATTGCAGTTAAGAGAAATTATGAAAGTCTCGTCAAGCTGTTGCTTAAAAACAATGCGAATGTGAACATTAGAGACCGGTTCGGAGATGCACCACTTCATGTATGCGCCCGTAGAGAATTTATCAACATCTTTCAGTTGCTAATTCAATCAGAATGCGACATTAACCTACGGAACTTCATTGGCAAAACCCCACTCGATCTTGCTATCAGCGAAAGTAATGAGACTCTCGTGAAGATGTTGCTTGAAGAAAAACGCGCAAGGCTCAATGTACCAGAAAGGGTATGCACCAGCGGAACAATCTTTAGAAGATCCACTATTACACAAACCTTTTAAGCCTAGGCATTATGGCGAGGTAAAGAGAGCATTTACAGCCAAATCTACAAAAGGAGATCCACTATTACACAAACCTGCTGGGCCTTCGCGTCTTGGCGAAGTGGAGAAAGAAAAGCTTGGGACGGTTACCAAAGATCTACTATTACATAAACCTGCTGGGCCATTGCGTCGTGGCGAAGTGGAGAAAGAAAAACTTGGAAAGGTTACCAAAGATCTACTATTACACAAACCTGCTGGGCAATCGCGTCTTGGCGAAGTGGAGAAAGAAAAACTTGGAAAGGTTACCAAAGATCTACTATTACACAAACCTGCTGGGCAATCGCGTCTTGGCGAATTAGAGAAAGCGGAAGAAGAACGAATTACCAGTGGTACAGACACACAGTGCTAGAAATGCTAGAAATACTAGAAGCACTGGGGAGCGACAAAGAGACCATTAGCGGCCAAATTTACAAAAGTAGATCCACTATTGTACAAACTTGCTGGACCTTCGCGTCTTGGCGAGTTAGAGAAAGCGGAAGAAGAACGAATTACCAGTGGCACAGACACACAGTGCTAGAAATGCTAGAAATACCAGGAGCACTGGGGAGAGACAAGAAGCAGCAGAGAGTGCGGCAGTCGGTAGCAAGACTATAACTGCTTGTGACATATTATTAGACTTCAACAACCAGGCCCCTGTTCCTGGAAGGCCGATAACTGCTAGTCCACAAGTAAAACACCCTACGCTAGGGTTTAAATACCTTGTTCAATTACGTTCCTTTCGCGAAAACACGATTAGCGCTAACAAGGGATAAACAGTTCAATGTTACTCACCTAGCAAGGTCAATTGACTCATTAATTGAGACAGAATAACTTTGCGCTACAAAGTCTGCAAAAAGCAATTTATGTTAGTTATAGGGGAGTTTGTTTTGCCAAATGGAAAACTTCAAGGAAGAAAATGATCCTCGAAAAGTCGTCCTTTGGCCCTTACCATTCTGGTTTGAGGCTGTCCGAGGTACATTTACAAAGTTTGCAAAGGAATTTTCATATGGAGGCTCCGCGCACCATTGGACAAGAACAACAGAGTAGATACATTGTAGTTCCACTGCACTGCGGTGGGTTTCATCCAGAAACGTACAGACTTTGCTGGAAAGTTTGTGAAAAAGAATATCGTAATCGTAAAGCGGTGTTTACACAACGGACCGATTTGTAAAATACGTTTATATATAAGAAAACAACTCTTTTATTCTAGATTTTTCACGTAGCATGTCGTTTTTATTGCATTTCAATGGAACACATATCTATTGGCAACTTTTCTGAGTGGATTTTCACTTTAAAAGTATAAGTATTTCAAGTGTCTGTCTATTTTGGATATTGTATTGCAACATTAGAATACTCTTGATTGTCCATTACTAAGGGATGGATAGGACTGTATAGTTTTTAAATAATGTTTTCTAGATCTAGATCTATTAGTTGTACAAAATATGTCACTCCACTTTCAAGAGGACTGCATACGTTCTTTAATACCCTTCAGGTTCGGTTAACAGTACAAAACACTCACATGCAGTCACAGTCTCCTTCGGACTCTAACACTCGATCGCACAAATCCTTTTTTGCTTGTTACTTGATACTCGTCAAAGTCATTCGCATCATTCAAGCTACATGTCAATCAAGTTCACGGTGTACATTGTGCACATTCCATTGTCGCTAAATATAGACAGATAGGTGAAGTGTGACCAGTTTGCGCGTGTAATTTGGTATTGCGTGACGCTAATATCCGGTTTCCGACATTAGTCTCAACCACCCACTGTGCGTGGTGTAGATCTACTTCAATAAATCACTTTTTTTCTCAGTTATTAGCCCTGTTTATATTTGATCACAAGTGGTACCACACGATTTATTTTTTTGTTATGATTTTTATTATTATTATTATTATTATTATTATTATTATTATTATTATTATTATCAGTGAAAATTGTTCTTTTATCTTCTGAACCAAAACCATATAGATTAGCTTTTATATATAAGATGTTGATATTTTACAATTTTATGACAGCAAACTGTGAAATCACTCAGGTTTTAATAGAATCAAGCTGTATCTAGTAGATTTTATTCTTGTAAATAATTAAGTTATCATTCCATTATAATAATAATAATAATAATAATAATAATAATAATAATAATAATAATAATAATAATAATAATAATAATAATAATAATAATAATAATAATGATGATGATAATAATAATTAACAATTATTCCATGAGCGCGCGTTGGATATGAGATGGTAAATAGCCAACGAGGCGCGAAGCGCCGAGTTGGCTATAACTAATCTCATATCCAACAAGCGCGAATGGAATAATTGTTTTATTAAATTCTCCGCGTTTGGACATTGCTGTTGAAGTTTACCGAATTTTTATATTTTAAGAAAAAATTTCTTTCAAGTTTAAACGACCGGATGTTGAGGCAAACTCCGACCAAAGCGCGCGAAACCTGATGATCACATGACACGCGCAGCGCTTTGCAAACGGAGTTGAATGAAAAATCGAAAGCGAAGAAAATCGGACACAGCCGGACATCTAAAATTCAAGAAACGTTTAAATGTACGAATTATAACCTTTCTGAGACCAGCATTCAAGTGCTTTTGAAGTTCCAGCTCATCGAGAAGCGTAATAGTTGTGCACATTTGAGCAAATGTTCTGCTGTGTGGTGCCGAGCGAAGGAAGAGATCAGGGCAAGGACGGCTTTTATCATGCTGAACTAAATTCCTCGCGGACGATTTAAAACACTTTAGGCACGTCCAAGTGTACGGGGTACAACCTCACTGAGACAAGCATTCAGTGCAATTTTTTGAACTTCAAGCTTATTTGAGAAGCGTAAGAGCTGTGCACGTTAGTGCAAATGTTTCGCTGAGTGGTGCCGAGCGACGGAAACGAACATTATGGCCGCCGCTCGTACGGATTTCATAGATGAACCATCTGAAGTCCTCGTAAATTCGTAAAAACATAAAGGCAGGCATGAAGCTCTTCCTGAGAAATTTCTTCGATTGGCTTTAACCTCTTACCGCCAGGATTTGCAAGCCATCCTGAAATTTTTGAAGGTAACCGGTTGTTATTGTTGTTGTTATGTGATCTAAAAAATCGTAAAATCTTGCAATTTTGAAGATTTTAAAGGAAACTTCAGAGATACGTACCATTAAATAGTGTCATACCGAACTTTGTGGCTTTTATTGTTGTTATATTGAGATGGCATTGTTTGGTTTTTCTTTCGTTTCTTTTTTTTTTTTTTCTACATTTTTCCGAAGAAACTTTTGCTTCCCGCCGAAAAAAAAAAATTAGCTTAGTGAAACCTGGGGCTTTCGTTTTCCATATAAGGTCAAACTACGGTATATGAGCTTATAACCGAGATTTAGTGAACCAATCAGAACGCTAGAAATGCAATATCCGAGGCTGAGAATTTAATAATTATTATTATTATTATTATTATTATTATTATTATTATTATTATTATTATTATTATTATTATTATTATTATTATTATTATTATTATTATACAACCGGAAAATGACCCACGGTGGCGACAAACGAGCTGTATGGGCCACACCACGGGGATGGTACGTGTGCCTCAGTGCTGATAAGTGTTGTTTCAATGCCCTACGGTATAGGCAAAAAACAGTTGATTTCTTCGTTTCTGGGCAAACCTTTTATTATCCCAATGGATGCTAATTCGTCCCAAACGAAGTCTCTGGAGTCTGTGGATCTACCATGTCACTTCATTTTGTCCTCCGTTGACATAATTAACATAAATCTATCGTCTTTGGCAATGAATTGATCCTTGAAAGGAAGTGGCAGCGCTGTGAGGTGAAAATCACAGGGAGGTCAATTGTTGGGGGTACACTAAAGCCCGGCCACCAAGACAGACTATGAAAAAACACCCAGGGAGATCGGCCTTGCTAGAATTGACTGATGCGTTTTTCCTCTCATCCCCTATGATAGTTTGAACGACTTTCATCCATAAACATAAGAAAAGAGAGGTCTAGCTGAGAAGTGGATTCGGATCCTATTTAAACCTGAGGGTTAATGTGATTGTGTGGTCAGAGTTGCAACACACTCTTCGTAGCTAACCAACCAAATGATATTACTGGATACAGTTTTAAGAACAGCAAATTACTATAGCGGGGTGAAAGAGAGAAACTTCTATTTTTAAGCTCGAAAAGGGGTGATTTGAGTGTTGGTAACTTTGTGAGTTCGTAATATGCATCCGCTGAGAAGTAAAAAAACAGGAAGTGAAATGCATAGATTTGAACTAAGGGTGGAAGAATAGATAAATGAGGGACCGTCACAGTTACGTAAATAACCTGAAAAGAAAATCCAGGCTTGAACGGGATTCGAATCCGAGAACTCCACGATAGCTGTGCAGCGCTCTACCAACTGAGCTATCAAGCCAACTGGGAGATGGTCATTTTGTAAATACGTATTACATTGTATACACTCCGTATATAAAAATATAAAATTTATATATTTGAACTGAGGGTGAGAGAATCAATAAATGAGAGAAAATCTCAGTTACGTACGCAACTTAAGTAGCTATAAACAGAACGTCAAAAGCTGATTTAGATATGACTCTGATGGCACGTTTCTGTAAAGTAACAAGTTGTCAAAGAAAGGGAGAAAATGGAAAGGAAGTCGAAAGAAAGGAAAGACAACCCAGACTGATAATTGTGGTGTAAAGCCTTTATAGAAAAGAATTTTGACCTGTGGGACAAATTTTAAGGAAAAATGTTGTCTATTTCTGTTGCCTAAATATTTGTTTGATTGCACGGCCCCTCATGCCAAGTTGCTAGCTTTAAATCTAACCGTGCGCAAAATAAATTTACTTTACTTTTACCTTATTGAACAGCTGAGTAAGTACTCCCGGACGAAGATCTGGATCGTAAAGAAATTGTCTTAGGGCTCAGTCATTAAATTGGACCTAAAATAAATCAGGATCCGCGACTATCGCTTTACTTCCAGTTTAGTTCCTTAACGAAATCAGACAGGGTTTAAAAAGATCATGATAGCAAAAAAAAAACCCCTAGATTAGGGGGATTACATGAAAGCTGTGTTTGTCCTTATGTTGTGAAACCTAGGATTTCTTCCAACACGACTATCAGTACTGTGTAGATCCTAAGTCACACCCGATGTAGAGCTTGGTCACAGTAAAATATTTCTCATATTCTTTATTCCCTTGTTTATGATTAGCCTGTGTACAGCCGCCTCCTCCGCTCATGAAAAATCTCCCCGATTTTTCCTTAGGGTAGGGGCCGGCTGTACACAGGCTAGTTCATGATCTCTCACGGTTCTGGCTCACAAGTTTTTTTAAGCACAAAAAAACCGTCTCATTTATTACAAAGAAAAGTGCCTAAATAAGTCTGCGGTCCTTATAATTCTATTCATCGACTGGCTAAATTTTTAACCTTTTATTTTGAAATAATGATATCGTGATTACCGTGAATAATTTCATTTCTGCTTTCGGTTATCAGTTAAAATCACCCGGCGCTTAAGCGTCAATCGGCTGTACCGACTTAAACAAAAAATTCTGTAAATAATTGCAACATTTGGTTTCAGTCTAACTTCAACATTATCGCCCTGAGGTTTCACTCGATCCAACAATGTCATCATACGTCACTGGCTGTGCGCGCACCCGCTTGCTCTCCTTTCGAGATTCCGAGACTCCGATGATTTTAAGCAGAGTACGTGGTATTCAAAACTTTTTTCCGGAAAGTATTCTCGAGGGAACTCCCTAGTTACAAAGAATTCGACAAGCAGTAACTGAAAATGTCTAACCTTAGGCAGTTTCGATGAAAGATCAATTTTGCTGACTTGACCCATTAATTGCCTTAATGACCCTTCGTGTAACTATGGACAAATGTCTACTCTGTCTCTGCTTTGTTCCCTCAATACTGACTACAGGCCTGTACTAACTGATAAGTGCTAATGTGTGTCAGTGGCCTCACTGCATGGGCAGTAAATTATTTAGATAAATTAAATTAATGATCAATAGCAAATGAAAATATGTAACAAAGCTAAAGTATATACGGGAGGAAACTAACAGAATCAGAAATAATCCTACCCTAATCCTATCGTGATCCTTAACTTTCAACCTCCTCGTTGAACGTCATCGAAAACTTCATTAACGGTGAACACTGATAGTTTTAAGAAATCTTTATTTATACACGGTAAAAATTCATTAGGTCTAAAAAAGTACAGAAGCTAGTATAAAATGTTAATATCTAAGGCTAAAATACATCATATAAATAGTATGTTAATTACAATGTTAAAATTTACTTAGCCTGATAAAAACCTGTTTTCCATGAATGCCGTGCCTTATTTTTTCTGTAGTATTTGTTTAAAAGTGTTTTGAAATTACTCAGAGATTCTGCTTGCCTTAAGTTTTGAGGAAGACTATTCCATAGGACAGCACCACTGTAGTTAAAACTATTTCGAAGGTAGTTTGTGCGTGGGAGTGGAATGGATAGATTATTTTCAGAATCTCGGAAAGTATAAGGATTAGTCATGGATCGACTTGTAAATTTGGACCCTATGTATTCTGGGGCAAGGTTATTAAGAGACATTAACACCATGATAGCTTTTTGTATGTCACGCTGAGTGCTGAGATTTTCCCAGTTTAATCTTTCAAACAGTTGAGAAGCATCAGTGTCATAATTTGAGAAAGTTAGGGCCTATGCTGCATGATTTTGGAGCTTTTGGAGTTTGTCAGCTAATTTGATACCACAGTTTCCCCAGGCAACGCTGCAATAATCGAATTGGGGTTGAATTAGAGCCTTGTAAATAAGATGCAGCGTTGATGAGAGAACAAATTGTCTAACCCGTTTGACTGCTGCAATGCTAGAGGGAATCGTTTTAACCAGCTTATTGATGTGGTTCCCCCCTGCCAGGAAAGGTTTGAGTCAATAAATATCCCCAGGGATTTAGAAGTTGCAACTTCGTTTATGTGGGTACCATTGATGGTTAAAATAAGACTGGCAGTTAGAGTTCTTAGCTTTTGTCTGGAGCCAATAAGCATAAACTCGGTCTTGGTCATATTCAGTGTAAGTTTGTTTGCAATTAACCATTCGCTGATGTTTTGCAAATCTTCGTTGAGACAAGATTGAATGGCATTCACATCGCTATCAGCATATGTAAGATGTGTGTCATCAGCATACATTCTAGGTATTCGATTCGTTCCAAATATTGCGAAGAGGCGGGTCTGGTTGGTGTTAGTTCGTGTTCCTTTTTGTTACCTGTTTTTTGCCGGCGAAACTGTGACTTATTATAAGTTGTTGCTTTTTTATTCTTTTCTTTTAGCCCGTAAATACGACAATTCGAACCTTCTAATTCAACGGGATTAATTTCCTCGTTTTTATGCCAATCCATATTCCTCTCTGTCCTCTGTGCTTCTCTGTGCACACATTCGGTTTGATTACGGGCTGACCGTGCCTCACACCACCCACCTCAACGACAACTAACCCCCACCCCCACCTCCAGACGACGCTTTTGTTTTATTCGTACCCAGATCCCTCGCTACTTGGAGGACCCTCGGCTTCGTGTCTCAAGATGGCCGAACTAGGTAGTGTCTAATCTGTCTAACAAAAGGCTGGATCCTGTATGGTTTATGCGGCGACGCTGGCCAAAGGAGAGAAAAACACAGACAGGAAGTCCAACTAAAAGGATAGATTAGTTTAACTGGGAGTACACTGTTTGAGAAGACACCAAAAGATAGTAAAATATCACACTGTTGGTTGTGGAAGCTTTATAACTAACCGCTCTCAGAAAATTCAAGAATTTGCTGATCGATTGACCGTGCACATGAGGAGAGCTATTGCCCGGTAACATTTGGATTACCAGACAAAGGTTTAGAGGTGCAAATCTTTGCTCAGTTTAATTTCAGTGAGTTAAATTAAATGTTTTTGGAAGTTAATAGACTTGGCATTCGATCCTTCGATTCACTTCCGGTTTTGGCAGGCTAAGAATTTCTCGACTCTTTGAGACCATACAAGATTTAAAAAGAAACTAATCATTTGACGTTTTGCCCCTTCACTAGGAAACGTACTCCGCCCCCAAGGAGACGAGGAAGATTCGACAGAAAAGATTTTATCAGACTCTGAAGCAAATTTCAAGATCAAAGACTGTATAACCCTGACAACATACTGCAACATAGTAAGTTGAAGATTAAATCGAATTCTAGCTCTCAATTCGTTAGCTTGAATTAAGCTAAATTGTATTTTTCACTTGCAAGCTGCCCCTGGTATGAGTGATGTAGTTAGAGTCCTAAGTACAGCTTAGATCATCAACAGAAAACTACACATTAAAAGTCAACTCAGGACAGCTTATTGCTTTGTATTCAGAACAACAACATCAACTAACTTTTTTGTTAAGTGACTTATCAATGACGAAATTATTTTGTAAGGGGTTATAATGTTATTTTATTGATAATCAATCAAGCAACTTTTAGAACCAAGCAAGAATTTTTTTTGCTTGATTGTAGTTGATACCATATGCCCAATTTAATCCAGAAACCTGTGACATACTGTACAGTATCTGATTTTATTTAGAAATCTTTTACCAAACATTAATTGTGCTTGTCAGTGATTAGCCAAAATGCATCACATGACACTTACTCAACTTCTTGCCCCAATAAGAAAATATCAGATATTGTCATATAGGACATGTGTGGCTCCATGCATATGCTTTATTGCAAAAATAATATTATTGAATAAAAATTAATTTCTGTATCAAGGCTGTACACTTCAGTGCGAGCTTAGCAGATCCGGGGAAAAAAAAGCAGTGTGCAATGTAACTACCGATTAACTGCCCTGGGCGCTTATTTAATTTTGGGCCCATGGGGGTGGACGCTTATTATTTCCCCAACATTTTCAGCCAGTGAGGACATTTTTAGAGAATAAGAAAACAAGGGATAACAGGTTTATTTCTCTTCAACAAGACTAAACAAAGTACAAAAGTTCAGATAAGCAAGCCATAAACAATACAAAAGTTCACTGACTACCATAGTTGCAACACAAATGACGCTCTCTTACTTCATGCTGGACTAGTACCGAAAATGTTTTAGGGGGGAGGGGGTGGGGTGGGCACTTATTAACTTTTTGAGCTCTCAGGATGGGCGCTTATTCAGAGGTGGGCAGTTGATGGAATAAATATGGTAATGTACAAATGTACAATCCTGGACAAAAATGATGGGATGATTTCCATAACTCAACACAAAATACACCCTGCCCCCATGCAATGTTGTCACGTTGCTGTGTTTCTGTCTGAATGATCCTTGTGGCTAATAAACTTCCAAAATACATAATTACTGATGACAGCACCACCAAGCTAATATGGTGACTGGTAATAAATGTCCAGAACACAAATTTCGTATCTTTCTCAGAAAATATTGGGCATGATTGTCTGAGAAAGTGGTTTTGGAAAAAATAGAATTCTGTTATATCTTTAGTAAGTAGTTAGTACATGTTAGTAAGTAGCAGTTGAGCTGGAGTATATATCACCTGAGAAAATACTAAATATATATATCTTATTCGATGGTTTTACATATAATACGCACGGATATTTTGCGAGTTGCATAGTATTTTTCCGAGCCCCGAAGGGGCGAGGAAAAATACGAGCAATGAGCAAAATGTCCGTGAGTATTATATGTAAAACCATCGAATAAGAGATTTATTATTCCACTACAAAAAGAGTTTGTTATTTTGGCTTCTCTGTTTTGGTAACAGTTTTCAAATACACCCGGCATCAACTGTCCATCGGTATATGGCGCGTACGAATGATGTAAACAACACAGAAAGCCAGTTAAATGTCTTTAATTTGATTAGATAAAATGAAAAGATAAATGACAAGTGATTGGCATGCTAAAAACTTGTTTTCGAGTCTGCATCGTTTCAAAAACTATTCTTCGTCCAGTCCGGACATTGTTGCTCCTTTTTTCTGCCTTTTCCGTCCGTATTCGCTCTGTTGTAAACCGGTCAAACCGGGACACTACAGTGTATTACGGTCTCATATTTTGCGCGTTCTCTTGACCTTATTTGGTGAAATGACATAATAGTGGAATAATAAAAAAGGATATTGCATGGTTCTTGCAGCGTTGATCAACAAAGTTGAGTTTGACAAGTTTGGCCTTGCATTTGATCATGAGAATACTGCCAGATAAAGATTTAGATCCACAAGTCATTGCGTTGGGCTGCAGCAAGTTAAATCAAATTTTTAGGTAGTTTAAATGGCCAAGTTGTACCGCTTGCATCCTTCAATTCACTTTTAGTTTGGACGGGTTTCTATCTGCAAGCAGGCAGGTTAATTCTTTATTTAAGAAGAAACTAATCATTTCACATTTCATCCCTTCACCAGTACAGTTACTCGGCCATCGAGGAGAGAGAATAGCTCTGCCCTATTGAATTTCTGACTGAAGCTCATTTCCAGACATACATAGAGTCATACAAATCTGACAGGTGAGTGATTTCTACCCCATATTTCAATAATTTTGCTTGAATTTAAACTTATTTACTGGTATACTGTTTCTTAAAAAACTCTGGTTAAGGAAATAATTTTTTAGTGACACAGTTTAATAGAGTCTTGTATATGTTGGCCCGTTTGGGGTTCAAAATGTTTATAATTTGGCTTAAACCAGTTTAATTTTTATTTTCTTTTGTACAGTATTCATTACAGTGGAACATCGATTTAACGAACCTCTATTTAACAAAGTCCTGGATATACTGAACAATATTCTATCTCCTGGCCAAAGTTACAGTAAAATGAATGGAAAAAAAAATGCATTGAATTGCGTGACAGAAGTCACCTGTGTTGAAAATCAATCATTAACTATGACCTCGATATAACAAACATTTTGGTCGTTTCCCCTCAAGTTCGTTATATCGAGGTTTTCGATATAATGAACCCTTGATTTAACGAACAAATTTGGCCGGTCCCCAGCGACTTCGTTGAATCGAGGTTCCACTGTACCATAAAAATCTGAGACAAAAACAAAAATCAAACTGATTTGAAAATTTTTAAACCCCAAAAAATTTAAACCACAATGTATATAGTTCAGCACTGGGCTTGAACATATAAATACTTTTAAACTAAGCTTTATAATGCTTTATAAACATACTGTAACAACAATAGCCATTTCCAATTGAGTGTCATAAAACTAAAACCAAATCAATTACTCTGGCCATTCATAGGAGATGTAAACAGCACAATGAACCAATCTAAATAAATAAAAAAAGAAACATATACATGTACCTTTATCCAGCACCAAGTGCAGCAAAGTAATTTATGTGCGGCTACAATATTAGGCACAATTGATTTTGGTTTTTCTTCTGATTGGTTGAGAATGTAGTAGGAGTTTTGCTAGGCAATCATTCTTACAATATCAAAGTATACTTAGCCTGCGTAGCAGACGTTTCCGTTTCCTTCAAGCCAAGCGGGGTAAGCGCGCGAGGGCATTGGGGGAAAAGGAGCAAAAAAGTAGGAGCGGGGAGGAGGGGCGGGGAAGGAAAGGAAACGCCTGCCGCTGAGCCCAGACATTTTACCGAACGCCCCCAAATGGCTTCGCTCCCTTGGGGCCTACACTGTCACGTCAAATGTCACATGAGAACCAATCATTTTTTAATAATTGCTGGTAAATCTCAGCGAAAACCGCGGCGGGCAACTTGTTTACTTCAAGTTGCAGTATTTTAGAAGATTTTCTCGAACTTTACGTCGCTCGAACGAAGCGTAGATAAAGTTACCCAAGACAAATTTTACTTATGTTTTATAATATCAACTCATTTGCTTGCAGCTGGAATTACAGACAAAATGAGCTTGTCCCACATGGCTAAAATACTTCCTCGCGTTTCCAGGATAAATTGGTATTTCGCCTAGCGTGAAATACAACGTCGTTCTAAATATTGAAAACTTCCTTTTCAGACCGTGGTTAGAACTGAAATTTTCCTGCAAAGTATTTACTTGAGGCCTCCTCAATCTATTTATGATTACAGAGCTTGAATAAAAAATTTCTTTGTTCCTACGCTTAGATCAGATCTAGGAAGATCGAAGAGAGTCTACTCACAGGGCATTCGTACGGGAAACAAGCTTTCAGACCAGCCAATGTTGCTTCCAGCTTTTTGTGTCTTTGATACCGCCGACAACCAGAACAAATTTTCTTAAATTTTTAACAATTCCGGCGGGATTTCAAAAAACGAATGACACCATGTTCATCGGTTGAGACGATAATAGGCTACCAACAAACCAAAGCGCAATGAAAACTATATTTTGAGCGTGACCGAGAATTTTGATTTTGCTTGATGTTAATAGACATTCGCTCTTAAAGCAGTCCTTTGCTCCGGTTTCAACTGAATTAACGTATCTCCCTGCGAAAGTAGTTTAGTCGTTTCCAAAGCAAAGCAAACTCGAAATCGAAAGGACACTCGAGAGAGTTGTTTTCCGCCTCGGCCATATTTTCATCTTTGATAAACGGTTAACCGGATGTCGTTTTGGTCGATGAGTTTGATTGACAGACGATTGGCCAATGGTAATACATCATTGCCTCCCGTTCGCTGACGAACGGCGTTCGGTAAAATGTCTGGGCTCAGCGGCAGGCGTTTCCTTTCCTTCCCCGCCCCTCCTCCCCGCTCCTACTTTTTTGCTCTTTCTCCCCCAATGCCCTCGCGCGCTTACCCCGCTTGGCTTGAAGGAAACGGAAACGACTGCTACGCAGGCTAAAGTATACTGTACATTAATTACTTTTGACACTCAACTGAAAATATCAAGAAGTAATCAAATTATAATCAGTAATTACATTGTAGCTGTTGACATGTAACTATATAACCCATCAAGTAGGATTGCTTGTCAGCAATTATTTAGAAATATGGATCCCATGTTGCCATGTTAAACCTAAACTAAAAGTGGGACATATCTTCAGGATAATTTGAACAATCAATGACATCAATCTTCGGAAAAAATGTCAACCTGCCAATCAGTCACTGACTATCAATACTTGTTAGTTCATGTTGGCATTTTTTGGCGATGTCTAACAATCATTGATAATCATGCAAAAGTGGTGGAGAATCAATTGTCATACACTGTAGATTAAAATTAAGAAAATAATTCTAGTTCCAGTGTCTTACATAATGTGTGGTTCCAGAAAATATCCATACCCCCACCACGGAGGGAATTGGAAATTCCCGGGGGGGGTGGGGGGTCAATGGCCCAGGAAATTCCAGAGGGGAGGAGGGGTGAATGGTTGGATAAGTTTCCAGAGGGTCAACTTCACGTTCATGTCAGACATAATTGTTCAAAATTGTAACTTACCAACTTAGCAACTTCGTAGATCTTTCTTGAAGACGTAACTTTGTTTAACTGTTTTAAAGAAACCCTTGTTACATCAAAAACATGTTTTTTTTCTCCGATAAGCCTTTGTAAGCGAAGTAGTCCAAGTGAGGCAAGAAATCTTTGTCTGCGTTGCATGACTCAGTTATTATAAAACTGTTGTTTGTGAAACTTTCTTGCGTAGAAAAATATTGTTCACTGGCTACAATTGAACTTGTACCAATGTTTTTAAGGGAAACTTTTGTATGGCTATAAAGTGAAAGCCCCAAACATGACATATGCAAATTAAATGAAAACACATTTTTGCATTGCCGGACTTATTCCAACAATTTAGATTTAAAATCTTCAGCGAAGCTAATGGTAAAGGTTGATGTCAATGACCACAGGTAAATATAAAACACAACAATTATTTCAGTATCAAGAGCTTTTTGGCAAACTCTGCCGCTGAAATTGAACAGCGCGCGTGCTCTTCGATAACGCATATTTTCTTGATATTTCTAAAATGTTCACATCAAACTGACTTTTGAGGCGTTCTTTTAAAATAAAACTTTTCCAGAGGGGGGTGGGGGTGTATTCTGTATTTGAGGAATTTCCGAAGGGGTGGGGGGGTTAAAAAAATACCTCGAAAATGGAAAATCCTGGGGGGTGGAGAGATTTCCTCCGTGGTGGGGGTATGGATATTTTCTGGAACTACACAATAACATAATATTATTATTTGCTACATTGTACTTAAAGTTGAATGTTTGGGATGATTTGAATTTGGTTACTGGATAATTTGTATGTCTGATTTCAAACTAATATTATAATTATGCACATTATACATGTTCTTGCTAACAGGTCCCTGTCCAGTCATGCCATTTATTTGGCAAGTGAAATTTTTTGCGTAGAAGTCATAGATCAGAGTGATAAAGATAATTTGACAGCTCTGCTGGAGGTTAAAAGATTGAGTAGCAAAAGAATTAATGTCGACAAAGTGGTTGTTGTTGTTCATCATGGTAGATACAATAATGATAAGTGTATTATTAGTTTCATGATGTAGTAACAATGTTTTGACTGCTTACTGCTAGTCTTCATCAGGAGATGAGGTCGACTACTTCTTGCTGGAACAATGACGATTGAAATGCACCAATCACAGCCAACCATCATGATATAAATGGTGCCGCATAACTGGTCGACCTCATCGCCTTTTGAAAACTAGTAGATATATAAGCAGTCAAAATGTAGCCATTTACAACTCAAAGTGACTACATCGTGAGACAAATGATAATACCCTTATTATTAGCAAATGAATTAGTTCCCAAGAGATTAAGAACATCCTCAATAGTCAATATTAACGTCAGCAGCTGATAACTACAGTGTATTGTTGTTAAAATTCAGCTAGTATTGATATATGTAATGTAATTACCAGACTAATTAATAACAGTATCAAGTCATAAATGGTTTTGTAATTCAAGGGCTGAGTACACAGCAAGGGTCAAGAGGCAAAGCCATTAGCTGCAAGTAGTGCAGGTGCCGGAAGACCTCCTGGCGCCCACAGTGCTACTCCACACTTTGCTGCCTGCGTGTGCAACTCATGGCTCATGGAATTGCTCCTTACCCTTAGGTCATATCGTCCTCTTCCAGTTTTTTTGTTTTTCTTTCCTGTGGATTTTCGAGTAAAAGAGAGACTACTTGCAGTCTAAGGGCTAAGAGCATAATTAAACTTTCTCATGTCAAATTTTTCTTAAAGTTTTTTTTTTCACTGAAAAGTGCTTGGTTTTTTTCATTTGGCCTAGCAGTGAATCAGTTAAGACACAGGGTGTGTTTTTTTCTCTTTTCACTGTTTTTCTGCTTTTTTTTTCTTTTTTGCTGACTCAGTATTTTGGCCTTGGTTTATCTGACAACTAAGCATAAACTAGGTGGGGGGAGATTGTGAAAAGCCTCTGGATTGGAAAATCCTGGGGGCTGGGGGATCCCAATGAAAAAAATGCCCTTTGAGGTATGGATATTTTATGGAACCAGCAACTATATGTAAAGTTTCTCTCCAATTGAGCTTACCGACCAATGTTTGTCCTGACATGTCCCAACCCTTTAATGTAAATAACCAGAGTTTTTAATTTGCTGGCCATTGCTATGGCAGTGCACCCATTCTATAATTCTTTTTTTAGCCCTTGAAAATGAATATGAAATAATAACAACCAATCAAGTTTCATGGCTCACCTGCTATAGCTAATCAGATTGCAGAAAAATAAAGGGCAAAAAAAGTCATTTTAGGGGAAATTTTGCTATTTCTGTTTCCCAAATTTCCCCTTTTCCAGAAAAAGACAGGTTTCATGAAGTGGATAAATGAATATTAATATTGACAAAAAACAGTATGATTTCAAAATGGGCGTAATAAAGTGGTAATTGAACCTCGTGTCATGCAATTTTGGTCTAAAATCATACTTGTGATTTCAAATCGAACTCGCGGTGCGCTCGTTCGATTTTGAAATCACGGATATGATTTCAGACCAAATCGCACTCCACTCAGTTCAATTACCATAATTACATATTGTTGTAAGAACATTTAAATCGACTGTTCAGTTATCTAGCCTGATGAATTTCTTCAAGAATTATATATCATGTCATGTTACATTCAGATCAGAAGCTGCTACTACTTTCTAGGAATAGAAGCTGTTGTTTTAAGATGAAACTTGCTCTGCATTTAACAGTTGTGTGAGTTATTGTATTATGAAGTCATGTCATGTATGGATGGATTTTGGAACAGTTAGGGCAAAACGTCTAAGCATACATTGTATGTGCATGTAGTGTCTTCAATTTACACTACTGATATTGCATCAATATAGTTTTTTTTTGTATTTTGGTATTTTTTTTTTCACAGCATGCTGCTAGAAATTTACAAGACTGCATCATATAGTTGTGCAACACACCATATAAGTTTCTTAGTGCAAACTACTGCACCTGACAATTGATATCAATCAATAACAATTAATCAACTAATAGTCATATTATCACAAAAATATGTATATGTTATCATCTGTAAGTCGTGCTAAATGCACACTGTACGCAGGCAAAGTGTTGTCTGCATTGTCTGTTAACCGTGTTTGTATAATGCAATAATTAATTTGGGATGGGGTACAATGGTAACCCCCAGCTGGGTCTATAAATCCCAACTGTTTCTTAAATTTATCCCTGTTGAACAGCTCTTTCACAGAAGGTGCGGTTACACTGGCCATTTTCCCAGGGGTAAGTGGCTGTTGCCCACAGGGAAGTAACTTTTTGTGTCCGATTTTCCCAGAGTGAAATTGCCTTCAGGAATTTTCCATGGATACCGCTACGTCAAAAAGAACAAAAGAATTCCCATGACAGTTCCTGAGGTAACTTCTATGGGTAATAAGAACCCATTTCAGAATAAAAAGTAGTGATATTGAAACATGACGTTTCGGCGACAACATGTCACCATTATCAAATGTAAATTATAATAAGATCGGTAACGTTATATAAAGAAAGGAAGGTGTGAAATTACATTAGAATAAAACGAGATGGAGTAAAACAAAAGAATGTGCAAAATTAAATGAACAGTTTTACTGCATCTCGTTTTATTCTAATGTAATTTCACACCTTCCTTTCTTTATATAACGTTACCGATCTTATTATAATTTACATTTGATAATGGTGACATGTCGTCGCCGAAACGTCATGTCTTAATATTGCTACTTTTTATTCTGAAATGTTATTCCAAATCCTTAATTATCAGAAATAAGAACCCAAAGTGGCTTAACCAATCAATCAATCATGAGTGAGTGAAATGTGCCAAATATTAAAACTTGCGTGTTGTTTACGTGCTGTGTTCATCGTAAAGTCAAATCGTACCTGCTACTGCATTTCAAGCTCGACAACAATCACAACATGGCTCACTCTTTCCACCAGTGGCCCAGAACCCTACATTCAGGAGTTGTGGAAACCAAAATTCTTTTGTGGTCGCGTTAATACCCAAGTTCATCCATGATGATGAACAATGTGTCAGCATTTTTAATGTAAAATGAAAAACTGCAAGCTCTGGAAAAAGTGTATTTGTTGTCGTCGTTGATGTTCTCTTCTTGAAATAAAGTCATCCTGTTTGAGGTGGAGGTTGTAATAAAAGCAGCAGAATTACCAAAAACCAAAACTAAAACTGAACACAACCCAAGCTATATTCCCAAGGGGAGCTTTGGAGAAGTGGTCTAGTGTAACCGCACCTATAGCCTATCTTTTTAGCACCTGTCAAGAATACATGGAATATTTAATTAATACGATTGTAACTTCATTGAGGGAAAAGTACTTGCCATGCATACATTTTATAAAATTGTACATAACTGTAACATACAGCTGTACACTTTTTTCTGCATTCGTTGTTGGAAAGGTTGAATGTACCTTTTACGTAGTACATTATCACCTCATTTTCACTGTACGTGTTTTAAATTCTTATTTACCAGAGGAACAAAGCAACATTCAGCCTGATTGAGGGACTGGGAACAAGATGGAGCGATACCAGCACCTTTTATAAAAGGTACACCCTAATGTATCTTTTTTACCTCTGGCTGCTCTTTATCTTCTACATCCCAAGAATTATTGCCTAAAAGCTCTTCACTATAAAGCCTTTCAACTGCAGTCCTTATCAGATGGTTGGGAAACTTGGAGCGCATTTCCTCTTCTCTCAAAGTTGTTATATTGGTACATGTATAATTAATTTTTTGTTAAATCTCATCAACAACGCCGACATCTGTACTGCAGGCTGTCTAAATTATCCCTCCCCGACCCCTATTCATTGTTGAGCACGAGCACTTCTAGAGTTGACCGATGTGTCAATAATTATTGTTGGTGCTTTCTTTATGGTCCTCTTGTACAGGGTGGGAGTGGGATGGGAACAAGGGAACAAATGCCTACACTGTAGAATAGCTACATTGTCCAAAATAATTCACGCACGATTGTATGTTAAGCCACTAAGTCAAGAATTAAAACACAGGGTTTAAATGGTTGAAGAATTCAAAAGTTAGACCATTAGACATCAATGAATGAGCATCTGAACTAGTAATTGGAAGGTCTTAGGTTCCACTCCTGATGGGAGCACTCGGTTTTTTTTCCGAGTATGCCTGTGTCTCTTACTGAATAATACACCATTGTCATTTATTTACCAGGCTTAAAATATTCCATCTCATTTATTCCATTGTTAAGTCCTCCAGGGGCTTTACACCTAAGAGGGGAGGGGGAGAAGGAGTTTTTTATACATTTTGGATGGGGGTGTGCCACTGGGATTCTAAAACCATATAATTTCTGTATACATGTACAGTGTAGCTATAAATATATGGGAGTCCCCACTCTCAAGGCACCCTCACCTTTCTCACTCCTCCCCCCCTCCCTCCAGCTATGCCTAAAAACTTTATATCACATTTCCTTGTATTTTAAAAATATTCAAATACATACATTAATTTTATTATATCTCCCAGGAAGTACATGTAATGTGATTGGTCAATTTTGTGGGCCGTATTTCACTGTACGGCCTGCTTAATTTCAACTAGTTTCCCACACGCCCGATTAACGCCAGAGATTTAATAAATATCTTATTTATCTCGTTTTCTTGGTCCGTACTGTGAATTACTGATTGTTGTTTTTCTTGGTGATTTATGGCCCACACGCTTCGTGGTTGGGCCATAAATCAACAGGAAAAAACTTGGTCCGTAACTTACAGTACGGACCTCAAACTCGGTTAGTAAGAGATATATGCAATAACACTTAACACTGAATACTTGTTATATAATTATAAAGAAATGCTTAGCAGTTAGATACCAGCATATACCATAAGTCTGTTACTTTAAAGGTTCGAGTTATCTGCTTCTTATCTGCTAAAAGCACCAGCAAACTTAAGTGTCCTCTTGCTGTCTTTATACACTGCATTCCAATTGTATTTGGTACATTGCATTTTTCTTGAGGGACATTTTGAGGGACACTAAGATATAGAACTACTAAGTGTTAGGCACTATTATGTATTACCCTCGCTAAATCAAACTCTAAGTACTACTATTACTACTACTACTACTACTACTACTACTACTACTACTACTACTACTACTACTACTACTACTACTACTACTACTACTACTACTACTACTACTACTACTACACTAAAGGAGTCAGTTCCTGTCTGAGAGATTGATGCCTGTCTCGGGTAAACATTCATTCTTTCAACCATTTTGTGCTGTTCTGTGTATTTTCAGTCTCAATTTATGGTGTATGTGTATCATGATGTTGGATTCATTCTGCATACATGTGTACAGCACAGCACCTGTAAATCAGTAACTTACTGTAGTTAGGCTGGGTATCTAGCACTTCAACCAGTCTTTGGCATTAATTTAAGAACAAGGCTACTTTCAATTATGAACTAGGGCTCAATAAGATCTTTTTGATGTGCCTGCAAATACTGTAAATAATTCTCCTTTGGGCTTGTTAGTAGTCATATAGCACACCTTAGGGCGCGACTTTACCGCGCATCCAAAAGGTGTGCTCCCAACCCCAACAAAACCCAACCTAAAAAATCCACCCAAACCCAAACCCAACAAACATAATTCAGTTAAAAGTGTAAAAAATATATAAAAAAAGTAACCTTGGCGCACAAGCTTTTGCGCATGCACGAAAAATGATATTAAAAAGTAACCTTGGCGCATGCGCATAGCACGCCTTTTGGCGTGAGTCTGTGTGGAAATTTTTAATAGCCGTAGGGAAAAGTATCAAGTCCTGATTCAGTCTTTGCGACCACCAAAACAACTAAATGATGTGTTATTCCCTTTGCGGCTTTCCTGTTAATCAATATACTTATGACCAACATCCGGTTGTGAGGAATTTGCATACATGTTCATTGAGGTGAAACGTGCAGTCACGCTAACCACAACCGCTCATGTAAAAATATCCTGTGATGTAAACGAATTATTTTTCCTGTTTTCACCAAATACACATGCGTACTAAAATTTAACATGAGTGTTACCGGTATGAAATACCACATGTAAAAGCTTTTTTAAACTGTAACATATAAATAGGCTGTTTGGTTGTGATATAAATTGGTTGTGTATGCTCAGTAGTTAACCATTGGAAAAAGCAGGGGCCTTTGGTTACCGAACTGTATACACAACCCCTATAGAATGGTGAAAAACCCCTGCCGTCATTCTATAGGTTGACTAAATAATAAAATAATAAAACTGTCGCCCTAAGATCGGTGGCAAGCTGTTGGGTAGAGCTTAGTTGGGTTAATCCCTTCAGAAGTGCCGGTTCAGCCCACACCGTAGGGCGACAAATACAAAATATGGCTTCAATCAAGGAGTCTGATAGTGCTCAAAAGAGCGGTGTGGTGGAGGGCAAAGCCTTGTAAAGTGGGTAAAATAAAATAAATAAAAAATAAATAAAAAAACCAAAAAAACCTCTCATGAGGGACAGGGTGGGAAAAATTAAAAAAGAGTAAAGTCCCTCATGAGAGGTCTGGTGGCCACCAGTTTTGGTTTTTTATTACATCTCGTGACGATAGCTAATTTGAAGATTAATTAAATTAGCTGTTTTTTCTATTCACGGTCATGAATAGAAAGTCTGTTCAAAATATCTCACAACGCTTTTACGCAAAGATCATATCGTATTTTTTCTCAAACTTGTCAACAATCGGCGAATTGTCGAGAATGAAATCGTCATTTTGTTGAAGTTTTGACAACAGTTCTGACTTGTTGAATTGACCAGATCTGAGAATGTCTTTTATCTGAATCAACAGATGGCCATACGTTTGAAAAGCATACTGAACTTGGTGCAGTCTGATTTCAAGGTTTTTGTGTTTCATATACGCTTGAATAAGCACACTCGCAGACGCGATGGCAATTAGACTGACTCCTGCAGTCGCTATCGAACTGGCTAAACCACCGGTGGCAAACACAATGCTTGAGATATTGCCTGCCAACTGCCACGCTTTCAATCGTTTGTAAGCAGCCTTGTACATCCACATCTTTTTGTGGTACGTTCTGTAATACGATTTCAGTTCAGTTATCTGTGATTCGGTCAACTCTTCAGATATGTGGTTGAAATTGATGACCGATTTTTTTGTTTTTACCATCTTTATTATTTACTCAAGATAAGATCTATTTCTTTTTTCCTCAAGCAAAATCCTGTGAAAGTCTAAACTGTCGACGTCAATAAACTTATCAACCAAACCGATTTTATTGACGAAGCCGTCATAGTCGATTTCAAATTGGTTACTTTGAAAATTAATAGTTCCGCTTAATGTTTTGGTTGCGTGAGCATTATAATTGCTTAGCGCCATCTTGTACAGACGTTGGGTGGCATCATAACATATCCAAATGCACAACTGTTTATTTTTGAAATCGCTTGTGAAACTGATTGACTGTTTTCCTCTTAGAAAGTCGATCTGAATTTGATCAGCGGTAATTAAAAATCTTGGATAAAATTTTATGTGAAACGCTCTCGTGTTAGACCAACTGATTGTTCCTGTTTTGGTTTCATCATGCAAAAAAGACATGAAGAATGTAAAGCTGCTTGATTGATTAAAAACTTTTGTTGTATGGATATGTGTTTTTGTACTGAGTTTCAAACCATTTTTGACGTCATAGTCGTTGATAAAACGATCTGTTTCAAGGATAAAATTAGGTAGAACACTATTTATCACAACACCAGTGACACCCTTGACGAAACCAAAGCGTGATGTTTCTAATAAATCATAGAATTCGGAAAATATACTTCTGTAAGCATGACCTTTCGTGTAATATGACACGGAATCCAAACTTAACTTATTGACAGCGTCTCCATCATCGATCGGGTCGGAAAGATGTATTATTTTTTTGTTATTCATGTCTAGTTCAGTCTGCATTTTCATGTCTCCATTTTCGTATTTGAACATAACATTATCCAACCCATCGTAAATATCTGGATACACACTATCCGACCAATCTTTTACACCGTAAACAACCAGATGGCACTGCACCGGTGTCGCTGTAGCTGTTCCGTGCATCGTCAAATAGATGTAATCTGGAGTTTGTTTGCTGTTGTTATTGAATTGAACCAATAGCTTGCTATAATCAGTGAAATTACGTTGTATTGATTTGTGAATATACGCAGAAGATGCAGTACATGATAATTGAATATTGGTCATTTCCGGTGGGTAGAATTCAAACATGATTGTGTATGTTCCTATAGCGAGAGAATAAAGATTAAAACCTATCCTTGATCGATAATTATTTGTGCCTGCATCCTTTGTCAAATTTATGCTGTAAGCCTTTTTATTTTGATGTGGGGAGCCATTGAAATCAACAATACCATTCACCGTGATATTGTACTCCGAACTGCTCTCGTCACTATCTATAAGATATTTGAATTGATTTGTTTTATGACTGCTTATTAAATGTGATTGAGCCATGTAATCCTTATATTGTTGGGTTAAATTGGCATTGGAATCATTTATTTCTTTGACAACAAAACCAACATTAGCAGATTTATCTGATTCATTAGCTTTTGGTGTTTTGATATTTTGAATATATTGGTTATTCATATCAAGGTTTCCAGTCATTGCAACACTTCCATCTTTTTTCAAATATACACTCAAATCACTTCCAACAGATGGTATTTTAGCTATTTCATTATCAACATATGCTTTAGTGGAAGCATCATTATTATCAACAGGTTGAGCCATATTTTTGATTCTATGATTGTCCATATTGAGGTCACTGTTGGATACTTTTTGTAAATATTTTGTATCACAAAAACCTAAATTGACAACATCAGATGAATTTTGAATATTGTACCCAAGGTTGGTGATTTGTTGATTACCAATATTAAGATCACCAGTCATTTCAACGGTTCCGTCTTTTTTCACATACACAGATAAATCAGTTGATGGTATTTTTTTAATCTCATCATCCACATATTTTTTATTCGCCGCTTGATCGTTATTATTGGGTTTTACCACATTAAGATCAAAAAATGTTTTCCGCCCGGTAATATGTTGTTCAGTCGATGTTACCATAATTTCGCTTTTTTTACGGCCACCATAGCCGTCAAAGTTTTGCAAATCCGGTACATGAAGGTGAATATCGTCATAAGACTGATGTTCAGTCATTAATCTAACACTATTGAAGCTACCAGCACCGTCTGGTATGTCCTGCAGATAGACACTGTTGGTATGAACGCTACCCATGTTGCTGTAAATTACTGCTTTATCGGCTTGCACATTACCAGGGGAATTATCTAACGATTGAATTTGACTATTTGTGACTGCATCATTGGGATTGGTTCCTTGTTTGACATTTACAAGTTTTTTGTTTTGAATATCGTAATTTCCATTTTCGTCTAACTTAAAACCGACCCCCGGAAAACCCCTCTCACCTCTCTCTCCTTTTCCTGAAGAAGAATCGTTAAAATTTAAAATACCGTTGTAAAAACTCATTTTATTTAATAACTAGATAATTTGTGTAAAATTTTTTGCGTTAAACTTTCGAGGTTTGTCGGAATACAAAAATGTGTGAGGCTCATTCGTTGCGTATTCGTATATTTTTTCGTTTATCCCCAAATCTCTGCAAATTGAATTCTTTTCTCTTGTGTTTGGAAAATCGTAAATGCAGTAATGTGAACAGTTTAATCTAATTGTTTTATCAGTGTTGTAAAAAGACTGAGAAAGATAGACGCAACTACAGTTTTTGTTTCGAGAATTTGTGAAATAATTACGAATTTCCCTATCATTAGCTGTTCCAGTGTTCAAGTAATCGTCGAAAATTACCAACTTTTGATGCTCGTCGTTCATTTCCGATAATGGTAAAATATCACCGTTACTTGGTTCAATCATATCATAACCGTATTTTCTTGAAAAAGGTTCAAAAAACTTTAACAAAAATCGATACTTATCCTGTTCCAAGTTTTTTGCGTACAAGTATATCTTATCGTAATACAAAAGTGGTTTCATTATCATGTGAACCAAAAGGTTGGTTTTTCCACAACCACTGGGCGCACAAATCAACATTCTGAAACATCTATCGGGCATGAATTCACATCCGGGTATCTGTCGAAAATTGTTATCACTGTAACCTTTGACATCGTAGTTTGGTATTTCCATTTACTAATACCAAACAAAATATTTGTTTTTGGTGAAAATCATTTAAACCCAACGACTCGCTATGCTTTCCTTTTCCTCCCCATCCAAACACCAATCCCAATATCTGTCGGGATGCCAAGCAACCGCTATGATTTCACTCTCCAAGTCTTTGAAAAACTTGCGCTTGTGATGAAATCTGAAAAGTTCCTCATGAATCGCGTCCCAACCGTCCCACCCTCTAACCAATTTGAGAATCTCAAGATGTTTATTAAAAAAATCCTCATAAAACGAACAAATAAGCCTCCTCCTCGCTCCCCATTTTTTACACAATTTTACAATCTCAACATGCCCGTTTTTGGCCGCATACAACATTGGATAATCAAGATCCCTCGGCCCCCACTCTTTGAATAATTTTACGATGTCAATATGACCAAATTCAGCCGCACGACACATTGCCAATTCAATTTCCCTCGCCCCCCATTGTTTCATCAATTTTACAATCTCAATATGACCGCTCTCTGCCGCCCACTCCATTGCCCGATCAAAATCCCTATCCCCCCACTCTTTCATTAATTTCAAAACTTCAACATCACCACGGAAAGCCGCACCGGAAAATGCCCAATTAAAATTCGTCGGTCCCCATCCCTCAAACAGTTTAGAAATCTCAACATCGCCATTTTTCATTGCTTTCGACACAAGTTCATAAGAGTGTTCCTCCAAATTGTGTAAATACATTTTATCTTTACACAATAAATTTTTCAAAAATGGAAAATTAAATATGAAAATGGTCGTATTGCGTTTTGTATAGCGAGTCGCATAGCGTGTTGCATAGCGTGTCGCAATAAAATTATAAATAAAAAATTTCGTCACGTAAAATAAAATGAGTTTGCAAAAATGGAAAGAAATGGCCGAAAAAAGGACGAAAGCCGGCCAAACTGCCAATGCAATTAGGGAAAGTATTAAACAAAAGAAAATCGCTGATACAATGGGAGAAGCTGAAGCAGAAAAACTTTTCAGGCCCATAACATCTGGTTTGAAAGACTTGAAACTGGCTCAGACCAAACCTGCAAAAAGGATTCCCAGAAAAAAAGCACCAGGAGGCTTTCCCCCAGATTATGGAATTAACATTGAGGATGAAGGAATTCCAGATTACAATCTAGAAGATTTGTTTGATGAGGGAGTTCAACCACAAAGCACAAAACAGCTTGTTCCAAAGCCACCCTCTTACGACGATTTTTTGAAAGATTTGGAATCCGGTAAAAAGAAAATATCAATCGATCCGGAGTTTATGCCACAACTAGAGGCAATACCTGAAGAAGACCCTCCAGAATACGATGAAGATGAATTTCCGGATTATTCAATTTTGGATGAAGACAGAATAAATGAGACTTTGGATCAACTTGGGGTATCAAATTATGCTGATATTGAAGCACAACTCAGCAGGGCCGATATGACAGCAAAAACTAAGCATAATTATTTATCAAAGAAAATCAAAGAGGCGACAAAAGAAAGACAACGATTTTCAGGATTCAAAACAGACATCACAAAGAAACTGAACAAAGGTGAGATTAGTCAGGCTGAAGCTCAGTTTGGAAGAAAAATGATTGACGATATGAGAACAGTTTTAAACGACTATATTAGCTACCATAAAAGCAAGTTGAAAAGTATCAAAGGTTCCGGTTTGAGGAAATCCAAAACCAAACGAGGCGGAAACGCCAAAATAGGCGGAAACGCTTTCTTCATAAATCCAGACGACGCTATAAAAAAGTTGCAGTTAATCGTCGGTTCGATTGAAGCAGGAAATAACAGTATTGAGTTGAGAAACATGGGTGTAGCAATTTTGGATATTCTATTGAAAAACAACATTATCAACAAGCCTGTGTACAATAAATTTTACAAAAACTTTTTCGGATGAATAAGTAAATATGGAAAGACAATTGGTTTTATCTTCTCACAGCGTTAAAAAACAAGGTAAAAATAAACCCAGTGATTTTACAATCAGATATAATGAACCGATAAGGCTCAACCCAAACAACACGTATGTTCTTGGTCTTGACAGAATCATAACAATGTCGTTCACTTGGTTCAATATCAATTCGGATTTGAAAAACCAACTCATAAAATATTCTTCCGACGGAGGAAATACATGGAAAGATATAACCTTTCCACCCGGAACGTGGAACTATGTTGATTTTAATGATCACATCAAGCAAGAGACAAAAACAGGAACCGCAAGCAACCCCTCGTATCCAATAACTCTGGAATTTGACAACACTACATATAAAACAATCATTACATTGGCAGCAAACTACCAACTCGATTTGAGGCCGTCAAATTTTAACGACTTGATCGGTTTTAACAAAAAAATTTTGACAAGTACTGAAAATATTGGTGACTACACACCAAATCTGAGTCAAGATACGGAGATTCTCAACATTCACTGCGATCTAATTTCAGAAAGTCTCGTAGACGGTGATGAAACAGACATCTTGTATTCTTTTGGAACAAACGACTTGACACCTTCATATGCTTTTACTAAAGAACCTTTGAGGGTTCAATTCAGTCCAGTCAACAAGTATTTAATCAACAACATACGGATATACATCACAGACGGGCAGAGAAGGATAATCGATTTGAATAATGCAGATACCGCATTTTCGTTAATTTTGAAAGAAAAAATATAAAAGGTTGTAATAATAAAAATGCAACCATATAATTACAAAAGGATTTTTCATCCAAGACTTGGAAGATTTGTTTATAAACATAAGGGATCGGGTTTGATTGTGGATAATATTTTCAAACCGATGAAAAAAATGTTTGCAACAGCGACCAAAGCTGTTTTGAAACCTCTTGCTAAAAAAGCTTTGAAATCGGGAATAGAAAGTGCCGGTGACAAAATCGGAAAGAAAGCTGTTGACGTTGCTGGTAAAAAATTTTCCGAAAGTCCAGGTTTAACGTTTTTGAAAGAGATGGGTAAAAAAACTTCTAATGCTTCACCGACGGTCAGAGATTACAATGGAATGTTGAATTCAATGATTCAGCTTTCACAACCAAAAATAACCCAACCAAAGGTAACCCAACCCGCCGAAGAAGATTATAATTTAATTCTGAATCGAATGATTTCCGGAAGCGGGATGAAAAAAAGACGAAAAAATAAAAAATAAAAAATAAAATTTTAAGTATAAATAAAAAGGATGAGTTTCAGAACTAGCGAAAAACTTCAAAGATACGAAATGGTCAGATTTTCTCTTGACAATTTTATTGAGGTGCCTGGAAACAACAATACCCAGAAAAAAACAGGTTATAAATTTACAATCAGCGATAGATCAACTTTTTTCGATTATTTTAACGGGTATTTTGAGGTTACCAAGGAGTTACAGAAAAAAGCTGACGGTGCGGGTTTTGCAGCCGCTGACAGAATCACCATGATTAATGGATCACATTCTCTCATCAAACACATGGTCATCAAATCCGCAGGAATGATTGTTTACGAAAGTGACAACATTCACAGAATCACAAATGCTAAAAATTTGCTTGAGTATAGCGACGATTTCAGTAGATCGGTTGCTAAAAACAGTTTTTGGTATCTTGATACAAACGGATCAACGGCAAACACAAATACAGGTTTTGAAGCAAGACGAATTTTAACTCAAGCTACAAACAATGATGGAAGTGGCGGCGCAAAAAGCATCAATGAAATCATTCCATTGAATAGGTACAGTTTTTTCGAGGAATTGGAAGACAAGATGATTCCACCCATGCAGCTCACAATCGAAATTACATTGAACGATGATTCTGAATTGATTCACAAAGCGGCCGCTGCCGACGACGGTCGTGTTGTTGTTACTCAATTTTATCTTTGGCTTCCAAAAATGGTTCCAAAGGATAGTGAATTTAATGAATTTGTGAAAGATTTTTTGAAACCGAGCAAATGGGTTTACATGAGAGATTTATACAACCAGAGTGCGAACACAAGAGCAGTTCAAAACATGTTTCAAATCAATCCCGCAATCGACAATGTGAAACATGTATTTATTTATTTGCAGAGAACCGATGGTCCAAACAATGAGGAATCTGAGAGAACGCCGTATGTTTACGATACGTTCAAGTTGAATTCTGCAGATTCAAACTCCAGTCTTGCATCTTGCCGATTAGAATATGGAAACAGCACTTTTTATCCTGAATTGGAGTACGATGCAAATTCAAAAGTCAGAATCTTTAACGATTTGATGTCTTATGCTTACAGAAAAAATGATCTGAACACTGGAACGCAGTTGAATCTCCACAATTTCGACGCTCTTTACGGTCTTATTTATTTTGATTTGACTTATCAAAAAGAGACTGCTACACGAGACCCAAAACAACTTGTTTTGAACTACAGATTAAACACCGCTCCGACAGCTAATGTGAGGGCACATGCCATAGTTTTTTATGAAAGTGAAATAATTGTGGATAAAAGAGGAAACGAACTTATGTTTGTAGTCAATTAAAAAAATATCAAAGATGTGGAAAAAATTTTTTTTTAATTTTATTTGAATCAAATAAAATAACGATGACACAATTATATGAAATCAACGTTTCGCTTTCTGAAAATCAGAAAAAAATTTTGAGTAAAGCCTATCATGAAAAGGAAACGATCACATTGCGTTTGAAAAAAGACGCTCTATCCGGGTCTGATACTCTTTTAGTTCCAAAAACAACTGTAACCAGGTTGGAAAAGAATCGAAAACTAAACAAGGGAATGGATATCAAACTCGCAAAGTCAAACATACGAAAACAAGTTGGTGGATCGCTTTTGAGTTCAATCTTGGCGTTAGGACCACAATTGGCTAAAACTTTGGGGATGTCTGCTCTTTCAGGTGTTGTTTCAGAGGGTGCATCCCAACTTGTCAAAAAGATATCCGGCGGAGGGACCCAAACCGGAGGTTTTCTGATTCCAAATTCAAAAATTCAACAATTGATTGCAAACAAACATTTATTGACTGATAAACAAAAAATGGATATCATAAATGCAATGCAAACGGGTTCAGGAGTACACGTCAAACCAACGAAAAAGCAGCAAGAGGGGGGTTTTCTTGGAACACTCTTAGCATCAATCGGAGTTCCTTTGGCTCTTGAGGCTTTCAAAAAGATGACAGGATCCGGCGGTCCGAGAATGGGTAAAGCACCACCGATTTCAACCAAACAGGATGGTGGAGCGGCTCCGAGACTGGGTGCATATCAACCCCCACCTCCGTTTTTCGGAACATGGGAACAAGTTCCCGGAACAATCGGCGCCGGTAAAAAAAAAAAGACGAAAAAAAAGACTGGAGATGGGTTACTTTTAGGAAAAAACAGCCCATTCAATCAAATACCATTGTGGGGGGCAATATTTTAAAGTTTGAAAAAAACATTCCGATGAGTAATTTCGATTTGGAAAAATGGTGTCACCATTTGAAAATACCAATCGATACGGGTGGTGTTTTATCAAGAGACCAAAATGTTCCACACAATCATAAAATGGCGTTATTCATTTACAACCTTGAACCGTCATACATGAGTGGAAGCCATTGGGTTGCAACACATGTAAAAAATGGTGTGATCAATTATTTCGACAGTTTTGGATTACCTCCTTTTCAGGAGATCGTGAATCACGCAAAGAAAAAGAATTTAACTCTCATTCACCAAAACGAACAGATTCAAGGATTGTTGACAACAACTTGTGGATACTTTTGTTTGTACTTTTTGAATGAGATGAATAAAGGCGTATCCTACTTTGATTTGTTGCAAGTATTCGATGTAAACGATACTTTGAAAAATGAAAAATTCATTGAAAAATATTTTGAAAAAATAATATAGTCTAATATTAAATGAAATCTTATTGCGTAAAACAACGAAAACAAACTGAATGTGTTGAACCTGCAGGTTACAAACGTGCAAAGAACGGTCGACTCATGTTTTTCTGCACATGTGCAGAATGTGGAATCACAAAAACCAAATTTGTAAAGGAACAGGGAAACTAGATGGCCCGTCCAAAGGGGCGGGCATTTTTGACACACTAGCTTCGGCTGGAACAGATATGTTGATTGAACATGGCATTCCATGGCTTGGAAAAAAAGCTGTTGAGGCAGGGCGTTATTATGCAAGTGAAGCTTTGAGGAACCCAAAACTGCAAAAAAAGGCACTCGATTATGCTTTGGAAAAAGCTGCACCGCTGATTCAAAAAGCCGGTTCAGAAGCGTTGGATGAATTGTCAACAAAGATTCGACCAAATAAAAAATACAAAACCGATAGAAAAGATTTGGATCTTCAGAAGGGTGGAGCCGTTTTAGATACAATATTGGAACAATTAGGAACTCCGGGAAAAGCTGCATCAAAGTCGATGGATGTTGTTGGCAAACTCATTCCTTCAACACAACATGTTTTTGACGAATACAAATCCGGAGAAATAGCAAAAAGGGCGTTCAGTACGGACACCGGTGTTTTGTCAAGTCAATTTTGGACAGGAAAGGCTGGTAAAAAAACATTGGAAAAATACAAGGATTACCCTTGCGATAGCATGGTAAAAATAGGAAGTAAATTTCACAATACACCAGCTTGTTCAAGTTATAAAAACATTGGTTGGCACCCACCGACTTGGGATGAATATGAGAAAGGAATGAAGGGAAGACCGATTTCCGGCGGTTCGATTGATATTCACAAAGCGATCGGAAAACTACCGAAACCAAAAGGCGGTTGGACACTTCCTGGACATAAGTATACAGGTCCGTATAACGATCTTGAAAACCAAGTCAAATGGGATCCAAAAACTGGTGAAATTCTCGAGATATACGATAAGCCGACTGGAAAAACGGATGCGATTGCAATGCAGCACGATGTTGATTATTCAGTTTGCAAAGATGATAAAAAATGTAAGAATGAAGCCGATAGGAAAATGGTCAAAGCGCTGGACTCTGTTCCTTATAATGAGAGACAATGGGGTCACTGGATGGCTCGAAATATGATTAACACAAAGCAAAAACTTGGTCTAGGTCGTAGACCTCCTGCGGATCTCAGCGTTTCAAAAAACGTCAAAAGCCGTCGGGTAAAGACATTGGGTGGCAAGAAAAATTAGCAGATGAACTGCATAGACCCATAAAAAGAAAATTCACCCGACGGCGCGTCATTGTGAATCACATCGATGAGATATGGGCTGCTGACCTTGTTGAGATGCAGCAGTTCAGCAGATGGAATAAAGGTTATAAATATCTTCTCATGATAATCGATGTCTTTAGCAAATACGGTTGGATTGTACCATTGAAGGATAAAAAAGGTGAGACCGTAACCAAAGCATTTCAAAACATCTTTAAAAAAGGTAGAACACCGAAGTTTGTGTGGACTGACAAAGGTTCAGAGTTTTACAACAAACATCTGAAAGACTTGTTAAGAAAAAATGAGATTGAACTGTATTCAACAGAAAATGAAGAGAAATCGTCAGTGGTGGAGCGTTGGAACCGAACCATTAAAAATAGAATGTGGAAGGAATTCACTGCTCAAGGCAATACTGTGTATCTGGATATACTACCCGAAATATTAAAGCGGTACAACAACACCAAACATCGTTCGATAAAAATGACGCCGGCAGAAGCGTCGAGGAAAGAAAATGAAGGAACCGTTTACTTCAACCTTTTCGGTGATACCCATTTTGCGCCAACCTCAACAAAGCCAAAATACAGAGTCGGTGATAAGGTCAGAATTTCCAAGTACAAACGTCCTGTCTTCGACAAAGGATACACACCCAATTGGTCAGAAGAAGTTTTCACAGTCGATAAGATACAATACACCAATCCGATCACTTACAGACTCAAAGACCTCAGTGGTGAGGAGATATCTGGTTCTTTTTATGAACAGGAGATGCAAAAGGCTGTTCAAGACGTTTACCGTATTGAGAAAGTGATTCGACGAGATGCTCGAAAAGGTAAAGCGTTGGTGAAGTGGAGCGGTTACCCAGAAAAATTCAATTCCTGGGTGGATATAAAAGATCTGATGTAAAAAATTAATTTAAAAAATATTTTCTTAAGAATAAGAAAATGACTTCATATATGACTCTTGAAGAGCTTCGAAAAATGGCTGTTGGAAAAAAAATCAAATACTATATGAAGCTATCGAAAACAGAGTTGGTAAAAGCTTTGAATCTTGATGAAAAACTGGTATGCAAACCATCAAATGTAAAGAAGGTGTTGGTCACCAATGTTGAAACTCAAGTTGCCACAAGATGTAAAAGTATCACTCAGTGTTCAAAAATGTTGAAGAAAAATATCGGTTCGGTTCATTATTACTTAAAATGTGGAAATGAGTTTATGGACAAGGATGGAAATAAGGTTAAATTATCTTTTGCTTAAAGTTTTTGAAAACTTTTTTCATTTCACGTTTTTGAGAAATGAAAAAATAAATTTAAAAAATATTTTCTTAAGAATAAGAAAAATGAAAATGGATTCAAAGAAATTCACAAATTTTAAAAACCTTGCAAAAAATCTTGGTTCACGGGTTTATTCAAGTTTGAGAAAAGCAAATTTTATCAATTCCATAAATAAAAAAGTTACGAGAGAGCAGCCTACACAAACTGCAAAACCTGCACAAACGGTGCAAATTAAAGAAAAAATCGATGCCGCAGTCAATTGGGGAAAGAAAAAGGTGGAAAATTGGGGTGTTTGGTTAAAAAATAAGGCTCCAAAACCCGTTGTTAACAAAGAGATTTACTCTTTCAAAAAACTTATGAACGAGATCGAAAAAAAAGATACGAAACCTGAAATCAAACGATATGAGATCGTCAAGATTGGTGAGAGTTCAAATAAAAAGTTCAAAACGTTTTTTGATAAATTCAGGGTTGAACCCAACCAATCAACCGAAATCAGTGTCGATAAAGTATTGCTGGAAATGGCAAACATGGTGATTGATGAGAGAGGGTTGAAAGACGGTGACAAAATAAGATGGATAATCAGTCACCCGTCGTGGAATAAACCTATCAGTTCAAAATTAATAACAATCAAAGGAAAACTCGATTCTAAAATAACAAATAAACTTTCAGGATTCGTTGAATACAAACAGGTACCTTTGTCTGAGGTAAAGTTTGAAATTCAATCAACAAAGATTCCTCGAGGTGCTGGTAGGTTAATCGTTACAAATTCAAATCTGAAAAGGAAGAAAAGCGTCATTACAATAAAAAATGACGATTCCATTTGTCTTGCTCGCGCTATTGTAACAGCTGTTGCAAACATTAACAAAACAAAATGGACACAAACACAATTAAAATACGGATTCAACAGATCACGAAAATTGCAAAAGGATATGGCTGAAAAACTTCATGAAGAAGCGGGAGTTGAAATCAATGAGTTTGGATCAACTTTAGAGGACATTAAAAAATTTGCAAATCATCTCAAAATTCAAATCAATGTTGTTGATGCTGAATATTTTAACGAGTTAACGTTTTCAACCGAAAATGAACATAATTCTCAAATGATTTACCTTTACAAAAACGGTAATCATTTTGATGTAATAACGAGTATGACAGGGTTTTTGTGTAAATCTTATTATTGTCACACGTGCAAAAAACCGTACAAAAAACGTGATTGTCACAAGTGCCCTGCAAAATGCATTGCGTGTTTCAAGTACTTTGCAAATGGAAATAAATGCAGCGGAAAAGTGATCGAATGTAACGATTGTAATAGGTGTTTCTTTGGTAAAAATTGTTTTGAGGAGCATAAACGCGAAAGAAGTGTCAAGGATGGATCAAAATCGGATATTGTTTGTGAAAAAGTTTGCAAATGCCTCAAATGTGGGCGAATTGTGACAGACGGGCTTGAAAAACACATATGCGGACACAGTAAATGCAGTAATTGCAGACAGTACTGTGATATGAACGAACATAGATGCTTTATGGTGAAAAAAAATTCCAAAGGAGGAAACTGTGTTGGGTGTGTTGAGGAAAAAAAGTGTTATTCTTGTAAAACGAGAACCGATAAATACATTTTTTATGATTTTGAAACAAATCAAGAAACCGGTGTCCATGTCGTCAATTGGGTTGACTGTGAAGATTTTCATGGTAATAAAAACACGTTTGAAACGATTGATGAATTTTGTAAATTTGTTTTCGAAAAAGATAATGAAGGTTTCACTTTCATTGCTCACAATGCAAAAGGTTACGACGCTCAGTTTATCAGGAATTGGTGTATTGAAAATGGGATGAAACCGTATTGTATTTATAACGGAACAAAGATAATGAGCATGGAGGTTTCGGGGCGAAGGTTCATCGATTCATTAAACTTTGTGGCTGCTCCTTTAGCATCGTTTCCAAAAACGTTTGGTTTAACAGAGTTGAAAAAGGGGTATTTTCCTCATTATTTCAATAAGAAATGCAACCAAAACTATGTTGGACCGATCCCTAGTAAGAAACATTTTGGTTTTGATAGAATGAGCTCGTATGGTAGAAAAGCTTTTGTTGAATGGCACCAAGCGCGAGTTGATGAAAACTATGTCTTTGACTTCAAAAAGGAATTGAGAGAGTACTGCAGAAGTGATGTTGACATTTTGAGGAGAAGTATGTTAAAATTTAGGAATGATTTTATTGAGTTGGAAAACATTGATCCTCTTTTATACACAACAATTGCATCAGTTTGTATGACTGTTTACCGTTGCAACTATATGCCACACAACCAAATTGGTGTTGTAAAAGATTCCGCAAGAGGAGAAAAATTTAGTAAAATAAGTATAGCTTGGTTAGACTGGATATCTGAGAGAGACGGGGTAAATATTAAACATGCTCTCAATGGTGGCGAAAAAAATTTGACAGACATTGGAAAAGTTGATGGATTCTGCAAAGAAACAAAAACTGTCTATGAATTTCAAGGATGCTTTTGGCACGGTTGTGAAAAATGCTTTTCAAGCGATACAATCAACACAAAAAATCAGATGGATATGTTGACTCTCAGGAATAGAACAAAAGAAAAGAATGAAAGGATAATAGACTGTGGGTGGAATCTTGTTGAAGAATACGAATGCGGGTTAAAAGAAAACAAGGAGTTTTTGAAATTTTTCAAGGGTTGGGATCGAGAATGTATTGAACCTCTAAATCCAAGGGATGCGTTTTTTGGAGGTCGAACAAATGTAACAAAACTGACATACGATTTCAAAGAAGGTGAAAAAGGAAAATACGTTGACTTTGTCAGTCTCTACCCAACAGTGCAATTCTACAAGGATTATCCCGTCGGCCATCCGGAAAAGATTTTTTTGCCGGATGAGTACGATTTAAATTGGTTTGGTTTCGTAAAATGTAAAGTGCTACCTCCGCGTGGTCTTTATCACCCTGTTTTACCTCTCAAAATGACATGTGGAAATGCAGAAAAGCTGTTATTTCCACTCTGTAAAAAATGTGCTGTTTTAAAATCACAGGAAAAATGTTCGCATTCGGACGAAGAACGAATGTTTGTTGGTACTTGGTGTACAAACGAATTGAATGTTGCTGTTGAAAAGGGATATGAGATTCAAAAAATATTTGAGGTGTGGAATTTTAAAAACCGATCAAATGAACTTTTTAAGGGATATGTCAAAAAATTTATGAAGATAAAAATGGAAAGTAGCGAGCTTAAAACAGGAAAAGGTTGCACATACAAATCAGTCGATGAGTATCGAAAAGTTGTAAAGTCAAAATTAGGGATAGAGCTTGGTGAAATAAAATTCAACCCCGGGATGAGGGCAATCTCCAAACTGTGTTTGAATAGTTTATGGGGAAAGTTTGGGCAAAGAAACAACATGAAAAAATCTGTATATGTTGTTGAGCCACACGAGTTTTACAAAATTTTGCTAGATGAAAAGATTGAGGATCTGAACATTCATTTTATCAATGAAGAAATGGTTGAAATGAACTACAACCTGAAAGACCATTTTGTCGATAACAGTAATAATACAAACATATTCATTGCGGCTTTCACAACCAGTCATGCAAGAATGATGCTTTATTCAGTGTTGGACAAGTTGGGAGAAAATGTTCTTGGATTTGATACTGACAGTTGTTGGTATATTGAAAAAGAAAAAGGGCCGGCCATCGAAACAGGTGATAACCTAGGTGATCTTACCGATGAGCTTGGTGGACATTACATTGAAAAGTGGTGCGGAACAGGGCCAAAGTCTTACAGTTATTGTACAAGTAATGGAAAAACAGTATGTAAAGTAAAAGGTTTCACACTCAATTACGAAAACAGTCAATATATTAACCAGCAGACAATGAGACAAATAATCGAAGGTCAAAAGAATCGGATAACAACAGTCAACGAACAAATGATAACCCGAGATAGTAAGACAAAGGAGGTAAAAAACAGGTATCAGGAAAAAGACTTTACAATGTGTTACGATAAAAGGGTGGTCGCAAAGACTGAATCAGGACTTGATACTTTTCCCTACGGCTATTAAAAATTTCCACACAGACTCACGCCAAAAGGCGTGCTATGCGCATGCGCCAAGGTTACTTTTTAATATCATTTTTCGCGCATGCGCAAAAGCTTGTGCGCCAAGGTTACTTTTTTTATATATTTTTTACACTTTTAACTGAATTATGTTTGTTGGGTTTGGGTTTGGGTGGATTTTTTAGGTTGGGTTTTGTTGGGGTTGGGAGCACACCTTTTGGATGCGCGGTAAAGTCGCGCCCTAAGGTGTGCTATATGACTACTCTTGTTTACTTCGCACTTGCTTTCTCACACGTATGTATTTTCTTCATGCCGGTAAATAAAAAAGGAAGTTGTGACTTAACGGAGAGAGAGGGAGGAATAACAGAACTTTTAGGATAGCCGTATTGGTATTTAATGCTAGATCTTACATCTTGATATATAAATAGTCCACATGGTGCATGTACTGGTGTTAATAATGCCTGTTGTGTTGTTCATTGATCTGTACATGTTGGTGCTGATTTTAAGTCTGTGGATCTTATGTTTGACCTTTCAACCAAAAACCAAAGTTACCGAGGAGTATGTGAAGCTTTACATGAAGGCTCCATGTTTTTGTTTTGCAGATTTCTGTTGAGGTCAGCATTGAAGTCATGTCTCAAGAAGTGCCTGAACCGAAAACCCACTTTTCAACTCATTCAAAATTGAAAGTAACTCTTCTTGGTAGCGAGTGGACCTCATCAGCTGGTGGTTTGTCAACACTAAACAGAGAGCTTGCGATTCATCTCTCACAACACCCTAAAGTTGAAGTCTCTCTCTTGGTCCCAGAGGGTGCTTGTAAAGATGAAGACACAAGAGAGGCTAAGAGTTATGGAGTAACTGTTGTTGATGCCAAGAAATGCTCAGGCTATGAACCTCTGGATTGGTTAGGCGTCCCACCTAAAGATCACAGAATGGACATTGTTGTAGGCCATGGTGTGAAGCTTGGCCGGCAAGTACAATTCATAAAAGGTTCTGCCCAGTTTTCCAATTGCAAATGGGTTCAAGTGGTGCATACTGCTCCAGAAGACCTCAGTAGGTACAAAGGCTACTCTGATCCAATTTCAAAGGGTGAAAAGAAACATCAGATTGAAGTTGATCTCTGTAAAATGGCTGATCTAGTTGTGCCTGTTGGACCAAGGCTTGAAGATTCTTACTCTTCATATCTCCGACGATGCAAGGAGAATCAGGATATTTTTACTGTCACGCCAGGTCTTTTTGAAAGGGAATTTGGGGACTTAAAACAAGCTCCCAAAGAGAGGGGTGAATTTAAAGTGTTGTTATGTGGTCGGGGTGATGATGAAGACTTTGAACTAAAGGGATACAACATTGCTGTTGAAGGATTTTCTGATCCCCGGCTGAAAAATAAACTTTATCATCTGATCTTTGTGGGTGCACCTGACGGAAAGCAGGATGCTGTAAGAGAAAAACTCCTCCAACGTGGTGTCGCTGAAGAGCAACTGACTGTCAGAAAGTTTGTGCAAAATAGAGAAAAGATGAAAGACTTACTGAATGAGGTTGATCTTGCTATTATGCCATCCAGATCAGAGGGATTTGGTCTTGTTGCCCTTGAAGCCCTGTCAGCTGGTTTACCCATTCTTGTTGGTAGCAAGTCTGGATTTGCTAGAGCATTAGAGAACATTCCTTATGGAAAATCATGGATAGTTAACTCAGATGATCCTCAAAAGTGGGCAGAGGCAATTGAAGGTGTCCGTGCCAGTCATGCAGTGCGGCTTGAAGAGATCAAATTACTGAGAGCTTCTTATGACAACAAGTACAGTTGGAACGAACAATGTGAAGCTTTTGTGGAAATTATGTGCAGAATGGTTTATGGTATGAGTTCTTACTTGGTGTTCATCGTTTCTATTTTTTAAATGCAACTGCAAATTCAGGCAGAGTAACACACACCCTGTAGTTATAATTATAAACACTGTTAACTCCGAGAGTAAAATTTATTGTCCTGTTTCAGTTGGTTCTAACCTTTCAGTCTGTTAAAGAAATCCCATTGTGACTAGTAAAATTAAAATGAAAGCTATTGACCAGTACAATTATTCGGAAAGACTGTTTGTTTATCAAGATCGTAGTAATAGAACTTTGGATATGTTTCGGTTTTTTATAGCATTCATGGGAGTTAAAGCTTCAAATACCGTGCAAAGTCGGAATGTGTGATAAGGTGGTAGACTTGAGAAATATGACCATCATTGATTTGAATTCTAGTCTCTGCAGTCCTAATACTTTCTGTCTTAAAAGAAGAGAATTTGCTCGCTCATTAATTTTAAGCTTTCAATGGCCAACATCTAAAGCTACAGTATTTCTTTAAGGAGGAGGGAAGACCCCCATAAAATGGGACAGATACAGCTGTAGGTGGTAACTGTAACATTTCATCCAAGGTGGAGGTATTACAATAATATATGCTAGTAGTTCTTCCTGACAGTGTATTGCCCAATTGTTAAGTTTGAAATCTCATTCTTTCATGCCTTAACCCATTATATCGAAGAACAAATTCTCCTTTCTTGTCCCCATACTTTTCTCCTTTAAGCACTGGGGAGAAGTTATTACAATGTCAAGAAAATTCAACTTGGGTGATGATATCCATAATTCTCATGACCTCAGGGGTTAAATAAGCGTTGACATGAGAAGGAGAAATTTGATGCTGTTCACTGTTAGAGCTAGGAGGGTTTAGAGATGAACAGAAAATATTGGCTAGTAATGTCTAATTCTTTTACAGGTCCTTCCAGCACCACTGTTGAATTTGGAAGAGCAGAATACCCTGCTGAACGGACGTCGGCTGCAGTCACACCAGATAAAGGTCCTTCACAGCAACGGCATCGTCTTAATGAAGAAGCCAAAGGAAAACCAAGCCTTGCAGGAACCTCTTTTGACCTTACAGGTATGAAGATTGATTTCTTTTGCACGTTAATTTACAATGTACTTATCGTCGCTCCATCGTGCGTATACAGTCAACTCTCTCGTAATACTTGATTTATTCGTTAATTTCATAAAAAAATATTACTTAGCAGCTAAAATTAGGCAAATAGAAATTAATTTATTTGATTTTTTCACAGCTTTTAATTCTTCTTATGAAAGTTTGTATAACATTTTGGAACAGATCACTGTAACAATTCCCGTTTAAGCTCGTTTACCTCGTGTCACCCTCGTCAAATTGAGTCTATTCATTTTAATTCTTTTTGCAAAGAAGTACATCTACAAATGAAATGACTAAGTCAAATGACTCAAGTCAGCCAACAGAATAGAAATGTTGCACTTCAGAGACAGCTTAAGTATTTGTACATGCAAGAAGGTTTATTACATTTACGTGAATTTTACGTTGATTTCAGATACTTTTATCAAGCTCTTGATCAGCACCCAAGGTTTAAATGAAGAACAACAAGAAACAGTTCATGCAATTTTAGCACTTCAAGCGCAAGCGTATGTGAAATCCCACAACCTTTCCATAGCTGAACTAGAATCAGTGGGAGGCCTGATTGAATTTTTAAAGAAGGCTTACCATGTGGCCCTTGTGTCTGTTAACGTGGGCTCTTTGGAAATCGTCGTGAGATGCCCTAACCAAGAAAGTCTTGATAGTCTTTGGAGTGACTTTCTCTCTGGTCGCCTCAATGAAGAAGTTGAGAGGCACCTTATGACTGAGGAAATCAGGAGGAAACTGAACCTGGAGACGGTTAGGTTAAAGACAACCATAGAAGAGGGAAATTACTTGATGTGCAGGAAGGCTTTCATGGAAATGTCAGGTACATTTTAGTGGTAGTTCAAGGAGTTTAATATTGAATTAAAATCAGCAGCTCAGCTGTAGCATTTCAAGTCAAGAAACAATTAATACGTATATTTCTGAGACGTATCGCATGGAAACGGAACGTTACGTCAAGTGGACAGGAAGCCAAAATAACATCACCTGGGTTGCTACGGTCAGGGAAAAGTCAATGAAACAGATTCTTTTGATGGTCTAGGAAAAGTAGGGAATATTGCATGAGGTCAGGAAAATTTTCATTCTATTGATGGTTAGTGAAAAGTCAGGGAATTTTACTTTTGACTGCTGCAAACCATAATTTACCAATTATTGCGTACAATTGAACGGACTGGCAATTTATTGTTATTTAACCAGGGGAAGCAAGTAGCAGTGGCTTTCTGCCTGAACACACTGATCCAGCAGGAGTGGGCTCAAAACAGACTGATGAATCTCGGAAGGTAAAACCTTTTCACTTTTGTTGAACACCATGAGAAAACGATCGTAGTGAATATATGGCTGTGTAGACGACCCATTGGCAGACGTGTTGGTCCTTCCACCAGGAATTGAAAACCACAGTCGTTTTAGCAGTAACATTCTTATTTGTATTAGTCCATCAGCTAGGGGGGTTGTATGGCTCACTTAAGGGGAATAAACGAAACTTGTTTAATCTTAATCTTTGACTATTAAGCAACAGAAAAATGTTTGGTAGCAAGGATAGAACGGTAGCTTTCACATGGTAAAACGAATTTTTAAGTTGGCCCCTCATAACCTCCTTTTGGCCGCCAGCTTGGATTTCTAAAAAAAAATTTAAAAGTGTTATTCTTTCTTAAATATACACGATTTTAAGCCTAGACGTATCTTTGGAACAATGCGTATCTGAGATATTATTCAGCGCTGTTCAAGCTATGATGGCGCCATGAATGACGTCAAAGTGGCCACCATTTTGTTTTCTTCCCTTCAGTATTCAACCGCTATCTCAATCATCTGAAATTGCCATTAAGGCGCTCTACATCACAATGCTAGGAAAAACGTGCTTAAAGCTATTGCTATGTCTTCTACGTTTAATTAAGCATACTACGGCATGAATCGATAGGTGCGGTTACACTGGCCATTTTACCCTTGGATAAATCGCTCTTGCCCACGGGGAAGCAACTTTTTGTGTGTAGCCGACATTCCCAGAGTGAAATTGCCTTGGGGAAATTTCCATGGATGCGTCAAAAAGAACAAAAGAATTTCCCATGACAGTTCCAGAGGTAAGTTCTATGTGTTAAGGAGAACGCAAAGCGGCTCAACCAATCACGAGAAAGTGAAATGTACGAAACACTACAAATCACGGGTTATTTACGTGCTGTGCGCCAAATGCAACCCGCTACTGTGGTTTTTCAAGCTCAACAATCACACCATGGCCGGTTTTCAAGCGTTTCTGTAAGTAATTTTAAGACGTTTATATGTGTTTTCAAAGTAGAAGGGAATTTTATAAACTCGTTCTTAAGGCTACAGATTTCTTGTACAAATTCATGGCAGCGGATACATGTAATAGGTGTAGGTTTCACTAGTTCCATCATTAATCAACGTGATCGGTGACATTCACCGTTTGCTAAACGCCATAAACTAACAGCAGCTCGCTTGTCTGGCATCCTGGTGTTTTGACGTTCCAGGTTTGGGCCTACAAGCTGGCAGATAAATTCAAAAGTGCCTCGAGACACGCGAAAGTTCTCTTCCACCAGTGGTCCAGATTCCTATCGTTCAAAAGTCGCTGAGACCAATTTTGTGGCCGCGGAAATGCTCAAGCTTGTCTACGTTGGCAAATGACGATTCGACGTCTTCTTAAACAGAAAAGTAGAAATTGCAATCTCTGGAAAAAGCGTATTTATTGTCGGCATCGACGTTCTCTTTTTATAATAATTTGCTGAACTACTAAACCTATTTGAAGTGGAAGTTGTAATAAAGCAGCAGAATTACCGAAAACCTTTCACGGTTTGTGTCATCCATGTTTGCATTTATCAGTGTTTCACGCCAGATCGGTTAAAGCTTTACTGTTACCTTCGGTCAATTTATCAGCGTGTAACCGCAAACATGAAATCGATCAAAACCCAGAGTAAACCCAACCCAAGCTATTTACCCGAGGGAAGCTTTGGGGAAGGGCTGTAGTGTAACCCCACCTAATATACCACAAATCAGAGTAGATAACTAGGTCCACACTTGAGGTTTGGCTAGGGCTCAGTCTAGAGCTCGTTTGATACAGAAGGGCCTTGATCGTATAACGTCCTTTTTCAGTACTGTCACTTGCATATGAAAGCTATAACATAAGGATACGTTTATGTCATGTACTGCTTTTGCATTTCGAACATCGTGACTGATAGAAGAAAAACGTAACTATGCACGAGTTGAAGAAAGCGTTATACAACATGTGTCCCGTCAAGAGAGAGGGGTCTTGCTAAATCGAAGCTGAAGAAAGACACAACATTAGGTAGTAACCATCTTTCTGTTCGCCATTGCAAGTAATTTTAACCTACACCTGTGAACATACTTACTCCTTTCAATCCTCTACATCTTAAGAGCGAATGCCCACAAGAATCAAACAAAATCGGAAAATAGCGGCAAAAGTGTAAAAACTCAAAATCGCTCAAACTTTGGCTATCAGTAGTCCACACTGAGTTATTTATCACAATGTAATTAATTTGTCAAAAAACTTTTTGTTTTGGCAGAAAATGACTATAATAAATTTCGGTGCTAGTCGCGAGAAATTTCGACTTGAAAATTTAAAGGTTTTTAAGCAAGCCGCTCGCCTTAACTGTAGAGCAAGAAGACATCCACTTATTATCAGCTTATTCTACATCTCTTCCCGATTTGATTTTATTATTTTTATGAAGTTTGAAAAAAACATGACATCGAGAGGGACCTGAACGAAATCCCACTGTTACTCTATGGAAAGGACGAGCTAAATTTAAAAGATTATTTACCACGCTACCTTTGTCACAGATGGGATGAAATTTCAACAGTAAAGGTAGGAAGAAATGGACTCTTAATTGATGTAACGTTTGTTCTGGGGAAATTAAATCGTTGTCTATAACAGAGCGCTAAAAACCACTGAAATACAGGCAAACAAGAGATTGCGTGACAGATCGTGACAGAGGTTACAATTGTGTTCTACGGATATTTAAGCCCGAACTCGATATTAACACTGTTCATAAAACAACAGCATTCTCTTTTGAGAATGTGATGTTTTTCCCGTATTATATGACACTTTGTTCGTACTTTGTGTAAACAAATTCATAACTCCCAGGAAAAAAAAGTTATGGCATCGCGAGACATCGGGAGGTGTTCTTGTCTCGGACCCCTCAATGTTTTAACTGTAGTTTCCTTTCGAAGTATACCTATTTGTTTGTTGCGTGTGAGATAATTTGTCTTTATTCTATTCGGTGTGAGAACTACAAACTCACTCGTCTTATTTAGCATGAGATCTGATCATGACAATAAATGCTATTATTGCCTACTTGTGACAGCTTTGATTGGCAACAAAATTTCAGCTACTTGTATATAAATGCCGTATTTCCTCGAACAAAGCTGGGGCGATTTTTTCCACACCTTTTGAGGACAATTATTCGAGCGAAGGTAACAAGATTCAAGACTTATAAGAAGATAAAGGCAAGAAGGGCCCCCAAATTTCCGCAAATATCGCAAATATCGCAAAAGTAACAAAGGTTTTTCTTGCTAGCTAAAAGCGTTCATTACAAATATTGCAAAAATCGCAAGAATAACAAATGTAACAAGATTCAAGACTTAGAAGAAGATAAAGGCAAGAAGGGCCCCCAAATTTTCGTAAATATCGCAAAAGTAACAAGGATTTTTCTTGCTAGCTAAAAGCGTTCATTACAAATATTGCAAAAATCGCAAGAATAACAAATGTAACAAGATTCAAGACTTAGGATAAGATGAAGGCAAGAAGGGCCCCGAAATGTCCGCAAATATCGCAAATTTCGCAAAAGTAACAAGGATTTTCCTTGCTAGCAAACACCATTCATTACAAATATCGCAAGAATCGCAAGCATAACAAATGTAACAAGATTCAAGACTTAGAAGAAGATGAAGGCAAGAAGGGCCCCGAAATGTCCGCAAATATCGCAAATATCGCAAAAGTAACAAGGATTTTCCTTGCTAGCAAAAACCATTCATTACAAATATTGCAAGAATCGCAAGAATAACAAATGTAACAAGATTCAAGACTTAGGATAAGATGAAGGCAAGAAGGGCCCCGAAATGTCCGCAAATATCGCAAATATCGCAAAAGTAACAAGGATTTTTCTTGCTAGCAAAAACCATTCATTACAAATATCGCAAGAATCGCAAGAATAACAAATGTAACAAGATTCAAGACTTAGAAGAAGTTGAAAGCAAGAAGGGCCCCGAAATGTCCGCAAATATCGCATATATCGCAAAAGTAACAAGGATTTTTCTTGCTAGCTAAAACCATTTAGCAAAATTCTACACTAGTTGAACAATAACCAACAAGTGAATATTATTAAGATGTGTATGCCCGTTCATTTATTTTAAATAATGAATATCAGTTACAAACGTGAAGCTACTTATAATTACTGTCAGTAGCAAAACACTGTAATATCAATCAGTGTATGCTTCGTTCCTAATTCCATCAACATACAGCTCAATGCATTGAAAGGAGTTTCGCTCACAGAACGGGGCAAATTTTAGCAACAAACGGAAACGTAAGCAGAACTTTTCATAGCCAGGAACAAGAACAACAACATTCACGGCTTTCGTGAATTTCGCAACCAACACTTTCCCACACAAACGACACGACTCTTTCTGGGATCGATTAAAACGACTCCAAGCCCATACTTTCCGTCTTTTAGAGATGACTTATGCAGTTCCGCCCACAACGTTTCCTCGTTCTTGACACTATAAAATGACAGAAAGTTACCTGTCATGGGGCAGTCAACTGTTCACTAGTCATATCCGTCTCCAAGCGTTCTTCATTGCAATTTGTAGCAAACTCACACAAACGGTTAAAAGGAGAACTGGAACATTCTACTACACTACATGAGTACTTGTAATAGTTCCGCCTACTGAATTTCTTGGAGACGAAGAAGAACGGCAGATAACCAACTGGTTACGAAAAGACAAAGGGAACTTCCTTCGCCAAAAATACCTTTCTTCCGTCAATCACATCTCCGAAAAAGAGGCAAAAGAAATACAATAATGTATGACAATATTTCAACAACAGTCTGTCGCTGATGAGGAAGAAATTTTAAAAGAAATAGCGGAGATGGAGTACGAAGAAATCCTGCCGAATTTCGACTTAAATTTGGACCTAATGTTTGATAAGTAAGAATGTGTTGCAACACCCATGACAAGGACCCTGGACTATATGTAACATTTCTTTCATTTGGACATATAGTTTACCAATTGCACATTTTGGTAAATGGATTTTTATGAGTTTTTTACCTGAATGTTTTCACCGATTTTACTTCGTGTAATGAGTGTCAAAACAACTGTGGTCGGCCCGTAAATATTCGTTATATTTCTTATTTGATGATTGTAGATACCTTAGGCGGAATGAATAATGGCCATTCCTGACTGCTGTTATGGTTTGTGATGAATTAGTTATATAATAAAGATAGATATTTATCAACGACAAATTATGGTGGCCTTTGGCTATTTTCGGACTTTAGAGTAATTCTTCCCAAACTGCTTGTTTCAATCACCTTTCATTGTTGTCACCTTTACAAAAATAATGAACTTATAACCGAATGTGACGTTTCAAGTTCTTACAAGTGTTCAAAAAACTTTTCAGGAGATAAACCCATAAAATTTACTACTTTCCGGTAAACGTAAAAAGAACAAAAACGCTCAAGACAACGCGCGGTCTTTGGGAAACTTTTATTCATTGCTATCAATATAAACAGTATGCTTAAATAGTGCGGCTACAAAAATAATTTACTACAACAAAATGATAACAGGCAAATGTCTAGAGTACTTCAATTCTGTTAATCCTTAGTCCTAGTGTCGGCAGGTTTAAAAATTCAAGGCCAAAGAAAGTTAATAATGGAAATTCACATCTCGTGACGATTGTATCTTACAAAGC
>NW_028145675.1:1090000-1110000 GCF_977016875.1 Pavona decussata
TAGGCTCCGTCGGACCCCCCCCCCCCCCCCCCCGCCCCCTCACGTTTACACCCGAGTAACCCCCCTGGGCCTTCACCCCATGTGGGGTCACAGTCTTCTGTATCTCTGGTAAATGGTTTTCCAATAATTCTTGTCTAGCATAATAAACTTGTGTGCACAAACCCTAAGTGATGAAAAAACAACAACATGCTTCTCTAACATGTACAGCTGGTAGATCAAAGTCATACAGACTGATGCACTCCTGTAAGGGCTTTGTTTTTACCACTTGATGTACAGTTACAATGCTATTGAAGTCTGTTGTGTTGTTGTGAAGTTTCTTCAGGATACTAGATTATACAGTCACTGGTTTCCTCGCACTTAGGCAATGATTCATGTCATTTCCTGGTGACTCTACATTGTATATTTTTCTTTGTCAAGAAAGTTCGCTTCATGTCATCTCTTAACCCACACCAGATATCTATATAAATACAGTGCAATTAAAGGGCTTGGGGTATAACTAATTTACGTGTATAGTGCATTTGAGATTGATGTAATTTGGGGCTTGAAGTGAAAGGAGGGTTATTCTCAATGAATGTTTTAAGGTCTGTATAATAGTAAAACTTATTACTAGTGAACTGTTATTAATACAAACCTAAAAGCACTGAACTGGAGATAACCCTGCTTAACCCTTCAAGCCTCAATATCAACATACAGATTCTCCACAGTCTTCTATATATATTTCTTATGGTCCTTGTTGGGAGAATTTGTCAAACGTCAAGACAGTTAATCCTTCCTTTATCCTCCTTGTTTCTTTTGATCTCATATCCTGCCTTTTTGATCCTGTTATAAAGTAGTGTTCTTTTAAAGGAGAGAGTGGTGTTACTAGAGTTTGCATACCCTACTGCTTAACAGGTGTTGAAAAGTTGTTGCACCTTTGGCAAAATGTATGGCTGGTTGTAGTTACCACTACCAATTGTTACTTGGGATGAATATTACATGGACGACAACTTTTAGGCTTAGACAGACTTGAACATAAGGTACAAACACTTAACTTGTACCAATTGAAAATAATTTAAGTCTAACATTAATTAGGACGCTGATATTCCAAACCAAAGCGTAATTCATGCTGTCCGTGGTGGCCGCTGGTCTGCAAGAGCAGTAAAGGGTTTAGCAACTGCACTGTCAAAAGTTTGCCTTGCTACCGTTGGAGAGGAGGATGAGACAGAAGCTGCAGCTAATGCTGCTGCGGCAAGGGGAGGTAATTGAACCAATTTTAGTGTTTCAATCAGCAATCAATTATTTTACATGTGGGTTGTCATGGCAATTAGGAAAAACTATGATGGACTAATTAAAAGTTGTTGCAATGGTCATCTATTTGGCAACCTGAGTTTCAACAGTGTATAGTGCTACTATCGGGAATGAAGTTGTTTCTTTTGAAATTAAAGATCTGCTAACACTCTACAGTTCAAATTTGGTTTTGCTTAATATCATTGGTCAGTACTTTATCCTGTAATATATTTATGTTGGACAGTGGAAGTATCATAATTGTCAAAAGATGCTAAATGTTAGTTTCTTAATTGGTTACCATAATTTTAAATCTGGTCCACTCAGCTTTTTTTTGATGGTTGCCAACTGACAACGTAGAATCAAGTCTGGAGCTCAGCGCATTTACAATCAAACCACCAATAAAGGGACTAATTGTCAGCTGGGTACATGCACACTAGAGTCTGGTTGACACTAATTTGCAACTCATTGCAGGATTTTTGCTTTTCCGCCATTGCAAAAGATTTCAAAAATATTACAGCCCACTGATTCTGTAATTACACAAGGAATGTAAATAAAACATTCAGCTAATTTTCTGAAGACGAACGTGATTCATAGAGATGAAAATTAAGCTTCCTGAACTCTCCGACAGTAATTGAAAAAGTTGGGCCAACGATTTCAAAGTGCTTGTCATCAATGCGTGCATCATAATTTGGGGCTGGCCGGGCAGGTGATATTTAAGGAACCCTAATAGGGTGGCATGGGATGGCTCTTAAGGTTTAGAACATGCATCCTGCCCCCCCCCCCCCCCTCCCCCCCAAATTTACATAGGGATGGGTTGTTGCATAGGTTATTTAACTCTGGCCCTGTTTAAAACAAAAAGTTTACACTTCTCCAACTCTTTTTATTACTTGAACAGAAAAAAGATGTTGTCTATCATGATGTCTTGCAAATGCAGGGTTGCAAATGAAAATGTAGAAAATGTTAGAAAAATAGGGAAAATATTTTCTGGCTCATTTTTTCTGGTAATCTAAGTACTTTGTCTATGGGACTGTCAAATTAAAAAAAAGGTATGTACCCTATTTATGCAAAAGTTACATTACAAACCTGATACCCTATTAATAGAATATATCCATGGATACATTAGGCTATATGGGTGAGTAGCACCCTTACCACCACCCCACCATTGCTTTTTTGACCTGCCATAGCTGGGTACTTCTTAGCAGACACTCAGTTGTTTGTAACCTGAAGCAAACGAAAAAGTGTCCATGCTATCATAGAATGTTTGGTCATATAATTAAATACTATTTTTTTTTCTTTTTTCAAGATGCAAAGAGTTTAAAATTTAGCAGTGAAGCTGGTAACTGGCAAAGTTTTGTTTTTAATCACGTTTTGACTTCGTTTTTATGTGTGTTTTTTGTAGCATCTGCTTCTCCGCGTCAGGCTCAATATTTTGTGTATTGCAAGACTTGTAAAGACATCACTCCAGGAAAGCTCAGAGTTTGTTGTTCACGTTGCAATGAAGGTGCTATGGTTCTGTATCAGGTAACTATTATAGTTATAATTATTGTTAAATATATATTAATACAGAGAAACCCTGTTAATACGGACACCAAGGAGACTTGGCAAAGTGTCCGTATTATCTGAGTGTCCACATTAAGTGGGCTCTCAGAAAAGTGGATGGAATGTGGGAAAACTGTGCTATACATAATCAACACTATAATTATTTGACTACAATAATGTAGAAGAGTTAGAACAGGTTAAACTAGTGGCCAAAGGGATTTGCGTAGGATGAAAGTTTAATGTCTCCTCCTTGTGCAACTCAGTTTAAACACATGCCCAATACCCAGGTTAATATCCAGGTTCAACCTTGTCCCTAGACTTTCACAATATTTAAAATGGCAGGTGGCAATAAAGACCCTAAGACATGATTCATGTTGGATTTTGTCACGTGACCCACTTGATTTTCGTTTACAATTTACACATTTCACGATCAAATATGAGTGGCGGAAAAATATCTTTTTTGAGTTTCATGGCAGTTAAGGGAGAAAGTGGGTGTTATCTCTTTTCTCCAGTCCCCCTCTTCTGCACCATTTGCCCATCCCTTCCTTTTACAACCCCAGGCAGAATGGCAGAAGATGGAACACATTTCATTTGTTTTTATTCAGGACCCCGGGAGCTGGGATGACGTACTCAAGCCAGGAAGGATCAGAGGATCATGTAAAAGACCCGGATGTGAAGGAGACATTGCAGTATGAGTAATCAGTTTGTTATGATAAAATATTCCACTCTCTGTAGCCAGGCAAACCCAATGTAATGCGTTGGAAGGTTTAAGCATCTCGCAGTTTTTTTTTATCACCTAGCAGTGAAACCACTTGCCTGTTTCTGGTGGTTCCACTTGAGTTTTGAACATTTTCTTAATGGGCTCCTGTTTATGGTCTATTTAAAAATTATTGCAAAAGCCCACCTTGGATCACACAAGTTGATAGATAGCCAACAGACGCGCAGCGCTGTGTTTGCTGTAATCATCTTATTTCCAACAAGCGGGGGTGCCAATTATAATTGTTTTTATCAAAAGACAAGCCCAGAAACTTGCTGAGTCTTTGTGATTTAATGATATTTTGTTTTTCCCCCTGACACGTACTCTTACCATATTTGTCGGGTATGGTATAATGGCCCATATACCATGGCCCTAAACCAATCAAAACTCTCGAACTGCGTTATCCAACGGGTCTGTTTTTGATAAAAGAATATAGGCTATAGAAAACTGCCATTGATTTGTTAATTGATTGTAAATTGTTTTATACAGGTGTTTTACTTTAAATGCGCCAAACACCCGGCCGCTGAAGGAGACAGATGTGTGGCTCTTTATTTGATCCGTTCAAATACCAGGGATATCCCTTGTTTAGCGTGTACAGACGTCAAGTGAGTTTTATGGACATATCCAAATACTATGACAATAAATTAAATACCACTAGATTGAGATGTTACTATGTTTGGGAAGATTCTTAAAAGTTAGCTGATGAATGAGGAAAGCAGGGTCGAGAAAACCGATAAAACCTCAGACTCAATTGTTAATAATTCCTATAAAAAAATGCATCACCATGTTCGTGTACTAACCTTGGTTTGCCTGTGGTTTTCTAGGCAAAAGCCGATCTGACTCATTTTCCGATTGTTTCACAGGGATCCCGTGTTTGTTTTCCCGTGCCCAGATGGACATGCTATGTGCCTGGACTGTTTTGAAATTTACTGCACAACAAAACTGAATGACAGGCAGTTTGTACAAAATGAGGCTCATGGATACACGCTATCTTGTCCGGGCACCTCAGGTGAGGTAAACTTGAAACCTAAGGCTGGTTTACACGTGTGATAAGCATAACCACAGGGTGACATACGCAGGCGCAGTGAATAAACATTTTGGCCATTTTGGCGACCATTTTGGCGGATTTCGGCGCCAAAATTTTAAATCCAAGATGGCGGACACCGAGGAGATACCCTGTATTCAGCGACGAGAGGATGTTGTTGCTTGTTCTTGTGCTTACCGGCTTGCATTATCCCGGTTTACACGGGCTACGCAACGACGCAAACATAAGCGCAAGCACAGGAAAAAGGAATGATTTCCTTTTCTTGTGCTTGTGTTTATGCTTGCATCCCCCGATTTTATACACGCTGGTTTATTGTGCTTAAATACTTGCGTCGTACTTGTTGACCATTTAGATGAAACACGCGAGTTTGCGAGTACTCGCGTGGGCAGGGAACGCCTGGTTCTCATTGAAGTGGCCCTCTTCAGTTGACCGCTTGCAATAGTTACTCCGTGTCTCACACTAGTGTATTGCATGGAAACGAATGTTTGATTTATCAACAGATTTTATAAGGTAATTTGGCCACCGCGAGGAGATTCGAGTTCTGACGTTTCGAGCGTTATCCCTTCGTCAGAGTGAATCCAACCTCCTTATGTATTACACGGAGTTTGAACTTTGGGGAAATTATCCGGAAATAGTTAACAGGTACATATTTACAACTGGTCTAAATTACTGACATAAAAAAAAAAAGAAAACACATCAAGTTATCGTCCCTCGTAATCAAAATGCTTATATAACTCCGAGGTTCTAGAGGGGAGACTGGAACAAGCTCTAATAACATTTCAGCGACTATGAAAACGAATCTCGATGCAACACAACAATAACAATTTAAGTTCAGTCATTTGACCGTGAGTTCCTTGATAGCGCGACTTAACATTTCAACTTAAATGAAATTCTCCGTTTCGGATCTTCACTGCATGTGATTCAGCCTCGTTGTAAGTTTTTTGTAACTGAGTGAATTGATGAATTCTTTGGCAAAACGTTTTTCTACAAAGCGATACCGAACTATCATCTGGGTTTACTGATGTCATGAATATAACTCAAAAACAGACGTAAAACATTTCTCCACGAGTAAATTAAATGCCTCGACACAAACAGGAGGTGTACGTTATATATGAATTTAAACTGTTCTTTGAAAAGCTGTTTACAGAATCCGAGTTAAAAGCTAGATTATCTCGACCGTCACTCTTTCTTGAACATTTTTCCGATCTCCTTAAGCACGTCTAGCGTGAACTGTTGGTATCTGCTTTCCGCTTCTAATTGTTGTTGTAGAATTCTCTTAAACAAGTCCTCTTCCCTCTTTCGACTGTCTTCCAAAAATTCCCGCAAAATAGCGATCATGCTCATATCCTCGTGTCTCCTCGGCGCCATTTTAACTGGCCTGGGGTTTTTTCTTGGTTTCTTCCTGTTGGGCGAGGGATCATTCTGCGTCCCGTTCCAGTGCGGTCTTTTGTTGATATTTACAGCTGTTTCTTCGGCGTAACTCTCATCGTCGCTGGCAACACTTTGCGGCGGTGCGGTTACTCCAGAAATTGTTGTCACAGGCGTGGTCTGGGGGTTTCTCTCGCTGTACACCTGTACCGGTACTGGGAACTGTCCCATCTCAGTTGATATCGGGGCGTTCAGGGGCGTGGTTGGAGGTGCTGGAGCTATAGGGCGCAAAGGTTTGTGTGTGGTGTTATCAGAGGGTATGGTGATCACTGTTGCAGGGGAACCGGTAACAATAGTTGCTGAACTCACGGAGGTATCCCCCACACCCAGTTCCGCGGGAATGTTGATGCGCACAACATCGTCCTGATTAAAAGGCGCTCCTTTGTTAGCAATGATCTCCTTCAAGATGTCGTGATATGGAAACGAATGTGGCAATTGAATCTTTGTTCTGTTGTACTCAGCAAGCAGGTTCTTTATTCGTACTTTACACTGATTCCCTGTCCTGGGTCCAAGCGAGCAGTGCGCCACGCGCCGATTAAACTCCTTTGCTATCATGTTCCACTCCTGGTAGTTTCTTTTCTTTCCTTTAATCAGTCGGTAGTTCGCTCTCCATAACCCTAACAGCGCCATGGTTTCTGCATCAGTCCATCTTGAGGAGTTGACAGTTCCTCCAGATTCCTCCCCATTCCCCTCCGGTTTGGCGATCGTGGGGTGGTGCTGGGCAGGTACATCAATTTGGACTATGGTGCTCTTCTCTCCCTCCCCCACAGTCATCGTACTTGTATTGTAAACAGTCGCCATGGCAACTGTCTAAGGCTTTGCTGCTAAAATATAAAACAAGTACATACTGTTATTTACATTGGTCTCCCATACGACAATTTGAAGGCATGCGCTCTTTGAACGCAACCACTACTTATTCGTGCGCGAGGCCGGGACGTGTGACTCTCGCGCGCGCGCGAGGTCGCTTCTTGGCACCTCGCTTCACGCTTTCGGTGATTCCGTGAATTTCAAGAGAAGAAAAGACCATGCAATGCTCACAATCTGAATTGCTGGAACAGGCTAATGTAACTCGAAACGTCATATGCTTTGGGATTCGAGACCTGAAGGGTTTAAATGGCTAGAACCTGTACAAGATCGCAAATAATATGCCCTGGACAAATAAAACCAATTGCTTTCCTTTCCTAAAGCACAGAACAAAGGAGAATGCGAGTTATGAAGGGTGAAATTTTTCTCGATTTATATACCCTCTGTACCTTGAAAGCGAAATTGATATTCTTCAGATGGAGATGGAATTTCGCTCCTGAGACAGCTTTGAATAAACTTTTCTCAAGTAAAAAAAAACCTCTCTAAACATTTAACCTCTCTTTGTGATACATGTCTCCTACTCATTGCTGTCAAGTGGGAATCCAAATGCTGTGAACGATATCGGATCTATTTTTTTAAGTAAATATATTAATGCGACAAATGGATGCTAATTCGAGATTCGAGCTTATCTGAAATTCACGACGAGCTTAAATTCGCTCTTTCAAGATGTCTGTGATTTCCTATAAAGTCCAGAAGGCAATTATACTTACAAAGTGTTGTTTGCGTAATGTTGTCGTTCAGTTCGGCGCTGTATTCTCACTATTTCTGCCAGAAATGATCTTCGCTTCTTGTGAATGTTCGATTGAATTCGATTCGCGTTGCGCTCAAACCATAAACGGTATTGAAACTTGTTCGACTCGCTTGAACGAATAATCTTCCAAAGTTCATCAAAGGTACTTGGGGCTAAATCTCCTTCGCTAACCGCGGACTGAAATGGTTCGAGAGAATTCCTTTTAAGTTATTTTCAAGTCTCCTGATTAAATGTTGATCGCCTGCAACCAGCCGCTGTATTTTCCGTCTCTGAGCTGGCTTTGTCTGGCGAATCAAGCTACGTGAATGCATCAACAAACAATGGTCTTTTGTTTATAAACATGACGTATACGACATCCGATCTGTGATTCGATTTTGCATATGGTAATTTGACTCGCACAGACTCGTGCGCGGCAGTAGTCCCGGAAATTGAGATCAGAGTGAGTTTTTTTCAGAAATTGGTAGATATAACAAGGAGTACGGTCCAGAGCGAAAGGAAAACAGCCAAGGATGCTTAACAAAGTTTTAGGAAAACCTAGCTGACAAAATAGGCTATGACTTAAGTTGAAAACGCAAAGGAAAGTTCATATTCTGTAGTCTGTTTCTTTTCACTTTTCTGTGCATGATGCTGTTGTTTGTCATTCTTAACGAAAATGAAATGTCACATTTTTGACCAATTGTAATTTTTAATACTAGTTCACTTTTTCTTTTTAGAATTCGTGTCACGTAAACCCGGCAGAATTATTGCATTTTTTATTGTTATTTTTAATTCATTTCAGTTTCAGACAATCATGGGCAAATTTTATCTGGCTTGAACGGTACAGTCACTTGCCACGATTAGCTTTTGTTACTTGCTGTTACTTGGTTGATAGATTGATCAATTAGGCCCTATTTATATGGTCTCGGGTACCCGAGACAACCCTCCCCCACGAGACAACTTTACGGAGCCTTTATGTGTATATGGAAATTTGAATTTTATAGCACACCAGTCTCTCTCGGGACAGCTAGGCAGGTTACATATTGGACAAATAGCAGACTTAGGAAACCATTCGACCGACCGACCGACCGACCGACAAGGAAGAGACTACTTGGTAATCCAAGCTCTCCAAACTATGCCATGTGGTATTTTTCGCCAATTCTATTGTAATACAGTACGGACCAGAAATCAAAGGGGTTGTAATTCCAGGGCAATGGATAGTCCGTCCTAATGAGTAACTTTATTTCTGACCAATCAACAAGCACGCGCGCATGGACCGGGGTGAGTTTGAGTAGCCAATCAGAGCGCGCGATTTAATACTATCCACTGATTGGTCTGAATACCTTGGTCTGGATATTTCCTCTAGGTAGCTGTACAAACACTCTCATTCCTGAAGCCCATCATTTTCGAGTTCTTGGAGAGGACCAGGTGAGTTACTGTGCCCAGTTTTTCTTTTCATAACGGGAAGTATGTCTTTTCTGCCTAACTCCAGCTATAATACGATCACTATCAAGACTATGAGTAGTCTCTGATTTACCGGCTCAGGGATAGTATAGTAGAGGGAGCAAAACACGCGCGTGCGTCTGAAAATTAACCCCTGCGTGTCGCGCCTCCTCGTGAGAGGTGACTTAAGCACGTGCTGCCGTGTTTTGCCTGCTCTTCTGAGAAAGCCTGTCATTCTCCATCGTCTGTTTCTTACGAGCGATGGCATCGCACCACTTTCTCTGTCATTGCTCTCAGAGTAAGGAGGGAGGGGGAATCGGGATTAGGTCCGCAATTGTCGTTATAAACAACATGATAAGTTTTTGCATCAAGTGGATACTCGGGGAAAAATCCGAACTCCAGATGGAATTTGAACCTGCGACCCTCCGTGTTCTAATCGGATGCTCTAACCATATTAGGAGGATGAACATAGACGTTAAGGACGGTGCCTACTAATAAAGAAATATTTTTGTTTGATTTATGACTATGCGAGGAAAGCAGATCTTAGCAAGAGCTATTGAAATCCAAAAAGAAATTTGGGGGTAACCACGCATTTTTTGGAGATAATTAAGCAACAATTATTCTAAAAAACAGTAAAATACAAAGAAATGTGTGGCGTTTTGTTCAAAATTGAAGCTTTTTTACCTCTGAAAAATGCATGGTTATACCCCCAATTTTCTTTTTGGATACTAAGAGCACTTGCTAAGTTCTGCTTTCTCCGCATAGTGTTTAAACGCGCAAAAATATCCCTGTATTAGTAGACACCACCCGAAGGGAACTCGAGTATCTCAAGATGTGCGGAGCATATACGCAGTAACAAAAGTAGGCACTGTCCTTAAAGCTGATTTCCTTTTGCAGTATGAAAGATATCAGAGATTTGGAACGGAGGAGTGTCTTCTTCAGATGGGCGGTGTGCTTTGCCCGGGGCGCAGTTGTGGCATGGCACTGTTACCAGCGCCAGGCATGAGGTCTCTTAAGTGTAGCAGCTGTGATGTAAGTTTAGCAAAAACGATCCACTTACCGTTACGTTCTCTTAGTCGAGTACTGTAGTGTGACGTTACAAATATTGAATTTTTGAAGCTATGGGATTTATTGAGATGTTTGCAGAGAGAGTGATGAAAAATGCCTACTTGCCAAAATTCAGCATCTTTTTGCAATTTGGGTGTAAGATATTGGGACTTTTATGCTCCAATGACTCCATACAAATCCTTCTAATTTTGTCACTGTTCTAAAGGTTTAGAGCTGAGACAAAATTGAAAGGATTTGTATGAGTCGACGGAGCGTAACAATACTAATATCTCACCCCCCAACTGCAATAAGATGCTGATTTTTGGCAACTAGGCATTTTGCATCACGCTCTTTTAAAATATGCCAACTTTTTTACTTTACTTGTCCCCTGGTGCCAAGATGGCGCATAGGGCAAAAAAAAAAGGTCCGGACGGTTGAGGGTTATCATACTTAAAAAATATGCCAACAAATCTTATAATTTCGGAAATTTAGTTTTTGTGACGCTATCACTTTAGTACTCTATTGTTTGGAAGTAAATATAATTAGCAGAGATTCACGGTGGTCTACTGTCACCACGCTGGTCTGATTGGCGCAATCGTCACTGACCCTCCCTCCCTCCCTACGTCCCTTTTTTTGTTCCCTCTCAAAAAAAGGAATCGTCACTTGCTACAGTATCGTTTGCGCTATGCCAGGAGTTAATCTCCCTCGCCGGAAACGAGTGAGCGATTCTGCGGTCGTTTGAAAAGAATGAAAGGATATCGTGCTGAAGTGCATTGCATTTTGACGTTTACTTCGGTAGCGTAGCAAGAACGCTATTTAATTTCTGAACGTGACTTCTTTACAAAATTAAAAATGGTTGCGCAGCGCACAATATCTTAATATTTTACCCTCATTCGCGTCTCGAATATGTAACTATTGTCTTCCTAATTTCAGCTGGAATTCTGTAAAGAGTGCAAGGAACCTTTTCAGCGAGGTCATTCGTGCCGTCAGAACCAATCTGGTACAGCAGCTGCCGCTAGAGCCAGCGTGAGTAGAAATCGTCTGTATGACTGTAATGATGGTGCAAATGTCTCGTGGATTTTCTTATTGTTCAAATCATTTGTGAAAAATTCTTTACAAAATTAATGTCTCAAAACTGAAAAAATGACAAGAAAAATAATAAACAAACAAACAGTCAAGTGCTGGAAGAATTGGCTTGTTGAATGCTAAAAGCCGCGTTTTAGTTACTGAAAAAAAAGTTAATCCAACGTGCTCTTTGGCGATGTAAATGTTGTTGAGGCGAACTATTCGTGTCGAAAGAAACGAAGAACGTGTGAGAAAGAAAATTTCAGAGAGAAAATTGTTCCACAATTGGAAGTTTACTGAGAATGTTTGCCCGCAAAGACATGTCTCATGTAGAGAACAACTTTTCAAGTTCAATTAGTTTGCAGGCTTGGATGTTTGTCTTCGGTGATATTGTCGCGCGCGATTCTCACTATTCATGTATATGTATGTCCCTTACCGCGCGCGTATCACGCGTTCCTCTATCGTTGGAGAGGTCATAAGGACTAGGACTGCTTGCGGTTTTATCGTGCTTATATTCTTGTAGAGATATCAAGTGGTCGAAGAAAACGCGAGACGCGCGCGTTGGGAGGCTGAAGCTAAGCAAGTGATCCAAAGAATCAGTAAGAAGTGTCCCGGTTGTAAAACCGACACGGAGAAGAATGGTAAGACCCTGGATAGATTATTTACAACTGCAATCACGTGACCGACATTCCTTTTAACTCGTTAATACGCGCATGCGCAATGAACGAGTCATTTTGGGTTGGAACATAGTCAGGGAAAGATGAACTGGTTACACCTATAAACATAACTTGCAAATTTCGGGCCAGGGGCCAGTTTCTCGAAAGCCCCGGTAACTTATTGGGCCCGATAAGTTTATTTTTTATGTTTTTTCACCGATTACAGAACGATTACAGACATGGTACTTCGCCAATGTTTTCATAGAATAGTAAGATTTTAAAATTTAGCATTCAAACATTTGTCACCAAAATTACTTATCGGCCCCGGTAAGTTGGTCTTTCGAGAAACGGGCCCCAGGACAGTTCGCAAGTGCGGTGAAAATAGAAGGCGACTGAGTACTTTTGGTCAGCGGCTGTTGCGGTCAAGGGTTGATAGTTTGGGTTACTACGGCCAACTTTGTTTCCAGGGTCTCTCCTCTTCCCGTCCTTAGGGACGGGGAAAAGAGAGACTGTTGTTGAGGTCAAGGAGTAATATGTAATGAGGGTGGGAATGCTGAAAAAAATAAGAAAAACTTACGTGTAAAAAGACGCGAGACTAGATAGATTGTCAACAAAGGTGAACAGCGAACACTGTGTCAACTGTGTTGTGTAACATTTCCTGTTCATTCTAGAACCGTTGGAGTTTGTTAGCTTGCGAGCAGACCTGTCCTAATTCCTTCGCTTACTGGAATAAAATCTGACCTTACTCAAGGTCAACGACCTTTATCCCTACGTTCAACTTTTCGAAATTCCCAGTTTCGACAAGGAGAGTGCTTTGGGGAGGATTGCGCCTACTCACCGATGTGGCCGGGTTTAATTCCCGGACTCGGCATCATATGTGGGTTAAGCTTGCTGTTAATTCTAGTCCTTGCTCCGAGAGGTTTTTCTCTCGGTACTCCGGTTTTCTCTTCTCCTCACAAATCAACACGTCCAAATTCTAATTCGTCCTGGAACGCACTGACAGTTCCTGAGAGTTCTTAGGTGCTCCATGGGTAAACAACTTTCAGTACTTTTACATTAAATTTTCTAGCAGGTTTCTTGTGATTGCTCTTGTTTGTTAACCTTGTCTTACCTTGGGTTGTTTTTGCAGGAGGTTGCAATCACATGACCTGCCCTCGTTGCAGATTTGAATGGTGCTGGATTTGCAACGTTCGGTGGAACCCCGAGTGTCAGGGATCACACTGGTTCTTACAGCGCTAAAAGATTTGCGGTTTAAATGTCGGTGTACATCGCTGATGGAAAACTACCGTACACCGATTGCGGACTGGGCCTGGCCAAATGCCCGCCTGAGGGGGACAGTCTGAGTAGATGCCATGAGTTTGGATGATTTTAGTGTTTTATCTTTATTATACGCCTCAATATGTTTATAGTGCGAAGACACATCGAACCTTCAGAATTTTTATTTTTTGATTTTTAGGTTGTTTATAAAGACTAGAGTAAACGGGGGAATTGATCAATTGTTAGAAAATTGAAAAAGTATTTTAAAATTTGAGGTTAACAGTTAACAGATGTACACCACAACAGTCCGCAGACAGTGCGGAGTGTTCTGGCGTGATGGCCATCAGTCTGGTACCCTGGGGTAATATAGGTTTTTTCTTGCGCGCCGCGAGGGTTCTGGATCAGTCGGAGGCCGATCGTCCGGTCGGCTAAAGGCCGACGGCACGAGCGGGTCATAAAAATTTAAGACAGACAGAATTCGGATAAACCGCGCAAGAAAAGCCTCTGTGTGACCCCTCCCCCTCCCCCAGGGTATCTATCTGGTAATGAGTACTATATTTATATCAGTACTTTCTTTCCCAAATCACTCCCTTTTTCTCCTCCAGACTTCCTCTTAAATGGTGATGGGAGTTTTTGAAGATTGGTTAAAGCCGTGAATTACGAGCCGAATTTTTGTTTGGCCGCAAAGGCTGAAGGTCATTTGAATTCGTTGATATTATTTCTTATAGTTTTTAATGTACGTTTTAAGTTTTAACCGTAAACTAAAACTAAAGCCAATCTGTTCGCCAACGAAAAGAACAGAGCAGTTTTAATTGAGTGTCGAAAGTAATTTGCACTTGCTTTGGTTTTGCTTTACTACGTTGTATGTTTGGTTAACAACATTCGCACTACTTTCTCAACAGTAAAAAACCAGTAACAAATTCACTTTCTCAACCAATAAGAAACAAAACCAAAACCAATCGTGACTTGCTGGCGTGCGTTTTTCCCTCGCTTGGCGCCGATTACTGTACTTGCTACGGGTTCTGATTGGTTGAATAAATTGTTTACGCCTGTTTTCAGTGATTGGTTACTTTGGCACTCAATTGAAAACCACTCCAAGGAGAGTTTTGTATTAAGTCGCTTCAAGCGATTGGTGTCGTCATGTTTCCTAACAAGCTTGTAAATCTTGGTGTTTTATCGTTATTTTTTATCAATTTCAGTGGATCTCTCTGAGCTACAGGCTGCCACCTTTACCTGTACTTTAAATAGCAAATTTATTTTGAAATGTTTATTCTTTTAACCAGTTGTAATAAAGAAACGATAGTTTCTTTAACGTAGCAACCACGGATAACTCTTCGATAAAGCTTGCTAAATGTTTAGATTGAGCGGGGTTTTTATATATTATGTAAGTTTTTTTTCAGGGTCGACTCCCGTGTCATTACAATATACTAGGTGACACTCAACCTGTTTCTTCATTTTGTGAGTTCGTTCTTGTCCTCTTAGAAGAAACTGAGCTGACTCGACCATCGTAGTAATAAAATTAGTCATTATTTTAGTTGCTCGCGTTGTTTATTGGCGCAAGGAGAACAAGTGTGGTCTGTTTTATCTTGGCCTTATAAGGGAGGGGAGGGCTTGTGCATTGTTTGAACGCCCATTTCAAACCAACATGTGTCTTTTGCTTATATAAGTGCCCCCCTCCCGCCTCCCCTCCCGTGAACATGTCGTGTATGGTCAAGCCTAAGCGTACGAATTGTTCTTTCTTTTTTTTTCCGGGAAAAATTAAGAAAGTCCAGGAAAACATTTACTTAGTCGGTAAAACTCCATAGGACACCACACCAACTACAGTCAAACTAAAAATACAAAATTAAACGGAATCAATCAGTTAACTCATGTTACAGTTTATATATTTTTTAAAAATCCGGCTCTAGAGAATTACTTTCCCAAACTTGACTGGCGTACTCGGCCCTTTGGGCGAACAACAAGCAGTTTCAAAGGTTTCTTCCTAACATGTCCAAAACCTTGCCCAATTTTCCAGAGATAGCCGCTCAATATATGCTGAGCCCATCTCAAATCATGTGCTAATGCAACCCCTAACGACTAACTAAGACATGGAGTCCACCTGCTCAAGGCTAACGCCACAAATACTATATTTCTAACAAAACTACAAAAGTGGGTGTTATCTTTCCTCCCCGAGTTTGAGAGGTTCATGCTCGAGCAAGATTCCATACAACCAATCATTGTCACGCATTTTATATTTTAAATCTTCTTTGTAACGATCCTTTTATGTTTCTCACTTTTCTTTTTCGTTCAGCCCCCGAGGAAGGTTTGTATTGCAAACTGAAATATCGGGCAAAAAAATTTGTTTTTTTAAAAAACAAATATATTTCAGTTATCCTAGCTTTTGTTGTTTGTTCTCTCAAGCTCGTCACCTCCGCCGTTGGGATCATTCTGCCGTTAATATTTTGTATTTGAGATAATTTGCTGATCCAGGTCTACAAGTGATCCGGCACCACTCATTGGTTTGTCGCTGTGGAATTGCAGATTTTATTGTATTAATTTACTATACTATTTAGTGATGCAAGAATGGTTCGGCGAGCCACAGATATTTACATCAAGGCGACAAAGGTAGAGGGAACAAGTCACTCATTTCTTTCGTATCGCGCGTAAATAGCATACATTACAGAGGGCGTTTTGCAGTCATCAAAAACATCACATTTTGTGGAGACAGACCCAAGATTCCGGCGCAAGTTTGCGGTCAGCAGTGTGTTTTAGAAAACCAAGCAACGAGAGTTGGGTTAGCGCCTTTGGTATGGTAAACATCGGAAGTGTTTAACAAACGATTTATCTACCATCTAAACTCTCTTGCCTTCTATAAACCATGTACGAGAAAGCAGAAATGATTTGTCCTCTGTGCTACAGTAGCCATGGAACAGCGTTTCCACAGCGGATTCCGAGAGAGCTGGATTGCAGGCATACATTCTGTACTGGTAAGTTTCAAAATGTTTATCAGCGCGCAATTAAAGTGAGTATGGAATTCAAAGATCGATGGCCTTTCGTTCTCAGCAATTTCTTTTTTAAAAAAATTAGTTTCTGTACGCTTTAAATGAGAGATCCCTAGATAAACGCTTTTCTAGAGTTTACTTCCAGTTGTAATTACTGTGGACGAAGTCTCGTGCATGATACAGAAGTGTTTATAATTAAGAGTTCGTAATCGTGACGAGTTGTCACAGCATTATCGTCCTAGAAAGTCTTAATAATCTAGTCCTTCTTCAGTCATTGCAATGGAGATCCAATGGTCGCAAGTTGGTTTAATGAATGACTCGGAAAAATCCGGGGAAATCTCAGAGGGTTTGGGATGGCCATGGAATGTTTATCAGATTGTCCATGGAGACGCACGAGCAAAATTAAATATTTACAGCTTGACATCGGACAAAATCAATAGTTTCATGTTTGTTATGTTAGGACTCGACTCAGTTAATAAATTTCCAGCTGTTTTTTCATCAAGTCTTTTGAGCATTGCTGAAAATGAAAATCACCCACAAAACTGCCATTGATTGATTGATGGAATCTCTTCTGACATGTTCTTGTGTTTATAATTTATGCTGATTTATGCAAATTGAAATGTACATGCCGTTGTTGTTAAAACCTGACTAATTTGGTAAAATTAGCCTTGTTACTTCTAGAAATAACATCTGTAGGGGTTTTGGGTGTAGATTAGTGATTACATATGGCAGGAATCTGAGTGCTAGTGGGCAGCTGGAAAAATAATGTGATGGAATTATTGTTTTTAACCTGCCCCAGGTTGTTCAAAGAGCAGATAACTCTATCCAATGGATAAATTGCTATCCAGCAGATGAAGCATCTACTCCAACCATAACATTTTATCCACTGGATAAAGTTACTATCTACATCTTGAGACAGAAAATATTTTATTTATTTTATTATTTGTTAAATATCATTCTTCCACGAATAATTTGCAGTGGAAGAATGATTTTAAGAGCTATGATGCCTTTTACGTCAAAATTGTTAAATGCTTTGTTTATAGTGGAAATGCACTTAGCTACCAAGCTAGTTTACAGACACTTCACTCAGAAATAACAGGAAACAAATAATTAAGTTAAGCATGACAGGTTAAAAATCCTAACTGTCGGGAGGGATTAACCAGCTGGCTATTTACAAGCATGACCAGCCAAGGATGGGGCTTGAACCTAGGACTTTGGGACCTCCGGCACCATAGCTGCTGGGCCATGCTGCCTCCCATCCTTTACAGGTTCATAACCCCAAGATTTAAAAGTGGTTATCAGCAATCTGTCTGAGAATGTAATTTTTCATCTTCTTTACACTTTGTCTCCTTGCATGTACTTGACAGAATGTCTTCTTAAACTGCAAGAACTCCAAGGCACAGTCATAGAATGCTCTTCATGTAAACTGCAAACCCTGTTACCTCCCAATGGCATTGATGGACTTGATAAGAACATGGACCTTTTACAAGCTGTTCTACAGTCAGAGGAAGAAGAGCAAAAATTATGCAACTTCTGTATCCAAAAAGTTTACCCTCCAAAGCCTGCGACATTTTATTGTCCAGACTGTGGTGTGTTTATGTGCGGCAGTTGTTCTGACAGCATTCACTCTCAATTGGAGTTTCGTTGCCATGGTATTTGTCGAGCAAGTGCTGCTAAAGAAAGCATAGTGAACCTGGAAGATCAGAGAAGCACTTTATCTTCACGTCCATCTTCAAGTAGTTCAACTCTTAGCAAACGATCCTCCAGTCTAAGACCAACATTAACAAGCAGCAGACCTTCCAGTGGTTTGTTAAATTATGCTGCCATTCCTGGTAAGAAACTGTCCATTTTTGTTTTCTTTTATAAGAAGATCCATGCTCAACTGCTCTAAAGTATTGAAGTGCCTGATGTTAAGTCCATTATTTATTTCTCTCATCTGGTAGAAACTATTTTATATTATTTGTTTGGAGTCACAGAGCTTGTATTTGTAACCCTGAGTTACCATGCTTAAATTAACTTGTTTTGCACATTTGATTAGCTTCTACAGGTGAATTCCCTTTGCCTTTCCATTAGCCAGTGATAGTTTCAGTGTAATATCAGTTCTGAAAGACATTACCCAGCTCCGAAATAAAGATGATTGAAATAATGTGAAGAGCATGAGAAAATTGACATGGCAACCAAGTTGGCCTGAGCTAGGATTAAACAAAACTTTGAGAGCATTGGGGCAGGCATTACAGGGGAAATGAGGAAAAATTATAATATTGCATGATATTTTACAACAGAAAAGGCCCAAAGAGGTGTGAGCTGCCAGGGAAGGTGCAGAAGGTAGGAATTTGCAGGGTTTGGTGGAAGGGTGCAAAGCCCCATCCCTCCTACCTCCCCCCCCCCCCCCCCCCTTTCCCCCCATTTCCACGCAAGACAGATACCTTATAACACTAAGCTTGTGATCTGTTAACTTTTTTTTGTTTTGTTTCCAATTTCAGAATGCCCTGTTCACAAAGAGATGACAAAATACTATTGTCGGAACTGCAGATGCCTTTGCTGTGAATCCTGTCATCGCTTTGGTAACCATAAGAATCACAGCTGTTTTCAGGTTCATGAGGCTGAAGAGCGGGAAAGAAAAGCTTTGGTTAAATTACAGTCACAAGTTGAAAAACATGGTGAGAAATTTATCAAAGCCAGAGGAGAGGTACAGAGAACTATAGAGGCTGTTAAGAAAAATACTATTGCTGTTAAAGATATGGCTAGGCGATACTACAGAGAGCTGCGGGCAGCTATCGATCAAGGAGAGAAAATTTTGATGGAGGACATTGATAAAAGAAGTGATGTGAAATTGAAAGCTTTAAATGAACAGCTCAGGTAATTAATTTATCTGTAAGCTTGAAAAGAATCATAATTTGCTGGTATTCACCCCATTATGACCAGGTAATTAATAGCAGCTTTTAACACTTATACAAAATTATATGTTTTCCTTTTATCTCCTAAGTATATTTTATTTTGTATCATGTGGTACTATAAAAATCCATTACCACTCTAGAAGACTTGTTGGTCCAACTGGGAACTGAGGTCTCAAAATGGAGAATTTGAAAGGGAAGAAGTTTTCAGTTGGGAGGGGAGCGCTCAAATAAAAAGAACCTGCATAGAAGGAGTATCAGTAAGGATATGTTTTGGAACATTGATCCCTTTTAATCAAATAACTGGTGTTTTCATTAACACAAATTATGGTAACTTAAACAACAAAGACATTATTTTCATTCTTTTTGTCCTCCTGCCGAAGTGATTATGTTGTACAAAAGAACAAATCATGGTAAATTTTCAAGAGGTGCAAAACTTTGGGACAGCTTGCCGACCAAATTAAAGGACGTTAAGTCAAAGTATATTTTTTAAAAGAAGTTTAATGAAACGATTTGTTCAATGAAAGTATGAATTCTACCTAGAAGGACAAGTAGGTGCTGTTTAATAACTAGAGTAGTAATATTTGACATTTATTGCTACTTGCTAATAAAACTGAGCCACCATATAATTAACATGATAATTGTATAACGTTTATAATAATATAAGGGAAACCTCCTTAGAAAAGCTATAACAAACTTGCAGAGGTCTTCCTACTGCAAGAGTATTTTTGTTTTTAACTGATGTAAGAAAGATTTGAGTGGCAAAATGATTAAGTAAAAATGTAAAAAAAGTACCATTTCTTACTCGGCAGCACCTGAAATCATTTCTTATTTAATAGTTTTTCCATCTCCCTGCAGCCAAATGATTGAGATTTCTAGCCTGACAACCACTGCTTGTAGAAACTGTGACAATGCTCTGAGTATGGATTATTGTGAGATGCTTATGATGAAGAAAGATGTAGAAACAGAGATGAAGGAAGTACTACAGCTTCTGTGTGAGATTGAACCCGTGGGGATGGCTGATCTGGGAT
>NW_028145675.1:1115000-1217500 GCF_977016875.1 Pavona decussata
TTTTTGCGATATTTGTAATAAATGTTTTTAGCTAGCAAGAAAAATCCTTGTTACTTTTGCGATATTTGCGATATTTGCGGACATTTCGGGGCCCTTCTTGTCTTCACCTTTTTCTACGTCTTGGATCTTGTTACATTTGTTATTTTTGCGATTCTTGCGATATTTGTAATGAATGGTTTTTGCTAGCAAGGAAAATCCTTGTTACTTTTGCGATATTTGCGATATTTGCGGACATTTCGGGGCCCTTCCTGCCTTCAACTTCTTCTAAGTCTTGAATCTTGTTACATTTGTTATTCTTGCGATCTTTGCGATATTTGCAATGAATGGTTTTAGCTAGCAAGAAAAATCCTTGTTACTTTTGCGATATTTGCGAACTTTTCGGGGCCCTTCTTACCTTCATCTTTTTCTACGTCTTGAATCTTGTTACATTTGTTATTCTTGCGATTTTTGCGATATTTGTAATAAATGTTTTTAGCTAGCAAGAAAAATCCTTGTTACTTTTGCGATATTTCGATATTTGCGGACATTTCGGGGCCCTTCTTGTCTTCACCTTTTTCTACGTCTTGGATCTTGTTACATTTGTTATTTTTGCGATTCTTGCGATATTTGTAATAAATGTTTTTAGCTAGCAAGAAAAATCCTTGTTACTTTTGCGATATTTGCGATATTTGCGGACATTTTGAGGCCCTTCTTGTCTTCACCTTTTTCTACGTCTTGGATCTTGTTACATTTGTTATTTTTGCGATTTTTGCGATATTTGTAATGAATGGTTTTAGCTAGCAAGAAAAATCCTTGTTACTTTTGCGATATTTGCGTACATTTCGGGGCCCTTCTTGCCTTCATCTTCTTCTAAGTTTTGAATCTTATTACATTTGTTATTCTTGCGATTTTTGCGATATTTGTGATGAATGGTTTTTGCTAGCAAGAAAAATCCGTGTTACTTTTGCGATATTTGCGATATTTGCGGACATTTCGGGGCCCTTCTTGCCTTCATCTTTTTCTACGTCTTGAATCTTGTTACATTTGTTATTCTTGCGATTTTTGCGATATTTGTTACTCAGTCTTTCACATGGCAAGAAAATGACTTGTTACTTTTGCGATTTTTGCTATTTCTTCTATATACTTTTCTAATATCCGTTTTCTTTGCGACAATTGCGAAAATAATTTGCTAGCAATTTCTTGCTAACAAGGTCGATCCTGGACATAAGTGTAATTTTCAAGGTCAATATCCTTGGCGTCAGAGCTTGAATCGTCACTGATCAGTTTTGCTGGATAAAAAGAGGAGATGCCGAGAGGGGTGGGGTGAGGGCGATCATTCGAGAGAGGCGATTACTTATAATATTTTTGTCAAAGGGGAGCGATTCCTGGAAGGAGGCGGGTACTCGAAGGACGGGTACTCTTTTAGAACACTGTATTTCATAAAACTCCGGCCTTCAAGTTCTTTCCGCGTCAGGGAGTCATACATCTAAGTGGCATATATACAATAAAAAATTACTGCTAAATGAGCCTTCACATTTACAACAAAACGTATGTAAGATCCTAGTCTATTATTCACTGTAACTTTCTATGAATGTATGTCGTGGTGAATAAATAAATAAATAAATAAATAAACAAATAAATAAATAAATAAGTAAGTAAATAAATAAATAAAACGGCTCGTGTTTTCCTGCCCTAAAGATTAACAACATGTACTGTTTTCATTTCGAGCACTTGCTGGCTTGACAACTGCAGCCCTGCACCAGGTTTGAAATCATGTCCACGAATGGCTTTTTCCGTTTGACTTTAACTTCTGATGTGTCAAGTCCGAAGGCTTCACAGATGTTCTGTAACATTACAGTCAACCCAGGTCACGCGTGAACGATATTTTTGAAATTTGAACGGAGTTTTGAAATTTACATCTCAGTTTTCAAAAAATCGCCAACGAGATTTCAGAGTTCCCGTATAAATTTCCCTAGCTTACTGACGGTATAAAGCTACGAATTTTTCTTTGTATTGCAAAATTAAATATTTCAAGAATAACAATTGTTTCCCAAGTATTTTGAACATTTTTTTTAAGTTAATGCGTCTTTTTCGGAACGATTTCCAGAGAAATGTCCAACATTCCATTCACACGTCGGACATTACAAAGAGAAATTCGAATGTTCATTTCATTCTTGGAAATACTGTTCACGCGTGACCTGGGTTGACTGTAACACTGAAAGTGAGCTAAGGATGGAATTAAAGGGCCCTACTCAGCCACACCTTTGTTTTTGTTTATATGCGAGAGTTTGGCTATTATATTTTATTCGGAGCATGTGGAAATGAACGAAATCACTGTGAAACTACTAAAGATAATGAAACATATTTCCAGGAACATAACTTACAGTAAAGCAGTAAGATTTCACTTCACCTTGCAATATCCATGATTTCGATGGCATCGAAAATGGCGGAGGCTGACTAGGGTCCTTTAATGAGTAGCTCACAAATGTTGTAAGAGTCATATATATCGGATGTGAATGCTGCTATCGGTTAGTGCTGCACAATACAAGAAAACAAGCTAGCTTTATAAAGCGCGTTACTCTAAGTAAGAAAGTTCGGTGGGAAAAATTCCATAACTTTCGTTTATAATTGGCTATCAGTATAACAACACGCACAAATAGTTAATTTCAAGAGTCAGCAAAATAATTATTTCCGAGTCTAAAATTAAGCAAAAACTAGAGAATTAGTCTCTGTTTTGCCAGCTTCCTATAATGTGTGATCATCGGCATTCGGTTTTTTTTTTAACTCGTAATCATCCAAGTAAAGAGACAAATATGTGCACTACTGGCTACGTGAAAATTGGGGAGGGAGCGAGGGAAAGCTTGAATGAAACAAATATGCTGTTAAACATTTTAGTTATCAAACAAAATGATGAATAATAAAAATCAGCAACAATAACAAGGCCATTAATGTATTTCCATCCGGTTAGGTCTGAATTAAAGGTCTGCATGTTTCCCGAAATACGTACGTTTGCAATATTTCTCACCGTGCGTCACGCAATCTCGGTTTGATTTTGCGATTTTGTCAGATTTTGAGCGCTCTCCCACAGAGCACAATTAAGTTTCCCCAGAAAAATTTTTATTTTAGCTAAAAGCCCATTTCCTCCTTACTTCACTCTTACAGTTTCATTTGATTTGTGATAAAGGTAGTAGGATAAATTATGTTTTCAATTTGGCGAGCGATTTCTATAGATTTACGGGTCCCTTTTCTTCTGGTCGGTCTCAGTGTTACAAGCTCGATCGATCTTGATGGGAATTAAAAGATAAAACCTTAAAAGGTTGTAAAACAAGCTGATAACAAATAAATGTCTTCTAGCTTTATCAGAAGGGCAAGTGGGTTGCTTCAAAATGACTGATTTTTCAGCCCGAATTTTCTCGTGTCTGGCTATGAAATCAATCTTGGTCATTTTCTGCCAAATCAAAAGGTTATTTCACAAATGAACCACACAGCAATGAAAGTAGTGATAGATGTTAAAAATTATCCTCGTTAGTGGATCCCCTTGGATCCCCTTGGATCCCCTTAATTAATATTCCTAAGCGTCGAGTCCATGACGTCATCTATTGTGATAACCTAGGGAAAAAATGCGTTCCTCCATACTAATGAAGTGTCGAGGTTTACTAATGAGCGTCACTCTTGCACAAAGGAAACAATAGACATGCCTAGGCTTGCCCGCTCTATCCCCACCATGATTGGATCTTAAGATTTATATTGTCTGTTTAAAATAAAAGCGCCAATTTTAACGAAAGCGTCATTCCTTCATTCAACTTGAACTCGCTGGGAAAACTTCGTTCGATTTTTAAAACGTTAGTACCGTTGAAAATGGCTTTTTTCATCAACGTTATTGATCTTCAAGCTGCCTTGAACGCTTGTTTAACTGTCCGCGACTGGGAGGTGTTGTTTGAAGCCCCGTTTGCTGGGAAAATTTATCTCCGATATTTCAGGTTATTCGTGACGATTATCGATCATTACCGTCAAAAAACAAAACACACACACATATATACACAAAGTGGCGCTGAAAACTCTATATTTCAAGTTTGTTTGACTATTACAAGACCGTTTTCTCCTATCTATCTCGAGGAAATAAAAAACTATTAAAGTCACGCACCGTTAGTCAGTTAATTATGCGGGTCCACGAGCCTTAAGTTGCATACAAATTAGTTCAGTTCTGCTGGAAAAACCCAAGGGAGTATCTTGACGCATTAGTATATAATCAATTTTATATAACTTAACAAGGATCAATTAAAACACGCGACTTATAATTGCTAGCAATAGAACCAGACAAGAGATACCGTTTAAAAAACTTTATTAAAAAACAATAAAGGGTACACAGCGATTCCTGCCTGCTTAAATTAATTTGCATGTTATGTTTGGCGCGCACTGAAAAAATAAAACACGCTCAGAATTTACTGAAAATTCTTTATTTAAATCGTTTAACAATTCAAGTACAAAGCAAAGTTCTTATGACAGCGTTAATCATCTTTATCCTCGTCATCGCTAGGGGGATAGAATGTCATTTTTGATGTCCTTTCATCCTTGTGTGTGATCGCTCCACAATCATAACATCGACGGAGAAATTCCTTGGCGTGCTTTCGTTCAAGAGGAATCTTGTGATCACATATAGGGCAAACTTTACAGTTATCTTCCCAAAAGCACTTAGGACATTTCATGACTACGGTATCATATCCATGTGAACTGTTGCAGTGTCGGCACGGATCATGAACTTTTGCCTGAGCTATTGTTGAATTTTCAACTGAGTCGCTACTATTCTCAGCCTCTTCTTCTTCCCAATCACTTTCCGGGCCGCTGTTATGAGACTCTTCGGGTTGACTATTTTCAGAACTGGTTTCCTCCTCTTCACTGCTGTCCGACAAGTTTTCATCATTAGCCTTATTACCTGATTCGTCCTCTTTATCCTGGAATCCTCTTTCTTTTTCTAACAAATCGCTTAGAAGTTTTTTATTTTTGATTAGTTGCTTATTCACTCCGAGCTCTGCCAGCCCATCTAGGAAAGTATTGAGCGCACGGGGTTTGGCGACATCTTCGTTATGAGGGAGTAACACATACTCGACCAGCTCTGAGATGTTTGTTACTGGTATTGCGCGCTGGTTTCGGAGTAACAGTCCACTAGGTGTCCAGAACAAGATATTTTTAGAAGCAGCCATACTATGCAATAGTTCAGAAGCGTGCTTTCTGGAAACGGCGTTGGAAAGGTTGTTCAAGACATCTTTTATTCTTGGTTCTTCATTCTCGCTTTCATCATCAGAACTTTCGCTTTCTTCATGTTCACTCTCGTGTTCTTCTTCAACCAAATCTATCTTTCTCTTCATATTGATCAGCACTCGTTAAAAGAGAGACACAAATGACCAAATTTCAGAATCCACGGTCTCTTTTATAACATAAGATACCACAAGCTACTAATTGCAGGGGTCAGTAATTCTTGTATAAACCCACTGCCCTCTTGCACAAGGATGCGTTTCTTTGTCTTGTAAGGAACATTTCGCTGAGCAAGATTTAGAAGAGCATCCTTATGCGAACGCAATATGGCCCTAACTTCTTCAGACACTGGTATGTTTTCTGTAAGTACGTTATAAATAACTTGCAATAACGCATGCAACTGTTGTGGAGTAGCTGTTCTCAAGAGAAAGTGACGCTGCTTGGAAGGGCAATCAGAAAGGAGCTGAAGGAAACCTCGGTTGTTCTTTACAACGCGAGACATGATCATGGAATGAGTTTAAGAAAGTAAGTTCCCCCTTTTATTGTGTAGGGTGTGGGGGAAGTAATAGACTTGAGGAGGAAAAACAATAGAATTGAGGAGAAGGAGGAGGAAGAGGAGGAGGAGGAGGAGGGGGAGGAGGGAAAACAACAGAATTGAGGAGGAGGAGGGAGAGGAGGAGGAAAAACAATAGAATTGAGGAGGAGGAGGAGGAGGAGGAGGAGGAGGAAGAGGAGGAGGAGGAGGAGGGAAAACAACAGAATTGAGGAGGAGGAGGGAGAGGAGGAGGAAAACAATAGAATTGAGGAGGAGGAGGAGGGAAAACAATAGGGGTTAATTCTATATAAATGTGACACATTCGATGTTTTTTTTCAGTTCACGTTAAGTCTTCACTGAGTTGACATGAGTTGGTTCTGTTCTTTCTGCGAAAAATCCTTTAGTAGAAAAGATAACATGCAAAGACATATGTTTAATAAGCACAATGAGTCGCCGAGTTTCACACCATTCAGAGCTATGCCGTTTTCTCCAGAAAAATGTCAGCGGTTTCGCTTCCAGCATCCTTTTACTTCCATGATTGCTGGGATGACGGGGTCTGGAAAAACGGCCTGGGTTCGATCTCTATTGCAACAAGCTTCAGAGACAATTCACCCTCCCCCGGAGAGGATCGTTTGGTGTTATTCACAATGGCAGCCTGCGTACACAGAAATGCTAGTCGCCATGCCACATATTGAATTCGTCAAGGGCATTCCTAAGGCTTTGGAGCTGGATTCCTATTTTAATGTAAACACACGGAATTTGATCGTGTTTGATGATCAGATGATTGACGCCAGTAAAGACAAGCGGATTGTGAACCTCTTTACTCATGGTTCTCATCATCGTAATCTCAGTGTGATTTATATCGTGCAGAATCTATTCCATCAGGGAAAAGGTAGCCGCAGCATAAGCCTTAACAGTCATTATTTGGTGTTATTTAAGAATCCACGAGACAAATTGCAAATCTTGACTCTGGCGAAGCAAATGTATCCCGGCCAAACGGATTTCTTTTTAAATCAGTACGAAGAGGCTGTGAAAAGACCTTTTGGTTATCTGTTGATTGATCTGAAAACCACTACCCAAGACAACTGTAGATTGCGAACAAACGTCCTCCCCAGCGAAGAAGGCTTTAAGCAAGCAATATTTCAAGAAAACATTCCTCAAGAGCTTTTAAAATATCTGAAGCAGCAAAACATAGCGACACCCCCGGTACTTCCAGCTATGGAAGAAATAAAGGGCAGTATGGATGGCATGCTTTCTCGAAACGATCTCCGGGAAGATGAAAAAGCTAAACGATACTTTCAGTTGCAAAACAGATACCTGGCTTTTAAAGAACAATTAAATTCAAGAACACGACCGAAAGAAATAATCAGCGCTGTTCCAGACTTAACATCAAGGGCACTAGATTCTTCGACAGCCACGGCAGCATTCCCCACTCCCCTCAACCCTTTTAACGTAACACCTGAATTAACACAAGCGGCTATCTCTCAAAAACCATACAAAGAAAGCCTCACGCCTGCACCACCCTCAAACCCTCCTTTCCTGACCCCTCCTCCCACAGTAGAAACCCCATCACAACAAGCCCCGAAGCGAAAAAGGCGTCGGATTCAATTTGGAAAATATTTGGATGATCATGAAGCTCATGGCAAACGGCTGAGGAAACGTCGGCAAAAGAAATTTGATCCTTACAAGTACTCCATGGGTGAAGAAGATGAAGATTAATTAATTTCATCCGCTTAAAATCGCTCTGTATTTGACTCTTTTTTTCATTGTTTTTTAATAAAGTTTTTTAAACGGTATCTCTTGTCTGGTTCTATTGCTAGCAATTATAAGTCGCGTGTTTTAATTGATCCTTGTTAAGTTATATAAAATTGATTATATACTAATGCGTCAAGATACTCCCTTGGGTTTTTCCAGCAGAACTGAACTAATTTGTATGCAACTTAAGGCTCGTGGACCCGCATAATTAACTGACTAACGGTGCGTGACTTTAATAGTTTTTTATTTCCTCGAGATACGAGATAGATAGGAGAAAACGGTCTTGTAATAGTCAAACAAACTTGAAATATAGAGTTTTCAGCGCCACTTTGTGTATATATGTGTGTGTGTTTTGTTTTTTGACGGTAATGATCGATAATCGTCACGAATAACCTGAAATATCGGAGATAAATTTTCCCAGCAAACGGGGCTTCAAACAACACCTCCCAGTCGCGGACAGTTAAACAAGCGTTCAAGGCAGCTTGAAGATCAATAACGTTGATGAAAAAAGCCATTTTCAACGGTACTAACGTTTTAAAAATCGAACGAAGTTTTCCCAGCGAGTTCAAGTTGAATGAAGGAATGACGCTTTCGTTAAAATTGGCGCTTTTATTTTAAACAGACAATATAAATCTTAAGATCCAATCAGGGTGGGAATAGAGCGGGCAAGCCTGGGCATGTCTATTGTTTCCTTTGTGCAAGAGTGACGCTCATTAGTAAACCTCGACACTTCATTAGTATGGAGGAACGCATTTTTTCCCTAGGTTATCACAATAGATGACGTCATGGACTCGACGCTTAGGAATATTAATTAAGGGGATCCAAGGGGATCCAAGGGGATCCACTAACGAGGATAATTTTTAACATCTATCACTACTAATGAATAACTCAATATGGACTATTAATAGCCAAAGTTTCAGCTATTTTCAAAATTTGAAAGTTTGCCGCACAATGTTCGATTTTTGTGTGCACGCGCTCTTAAAAGCTACTACCCCCACTCTCATACTGAACACCATTATCAGTCGCCAAGTTCTCAAACTGGATACTGCACATGTCAATGCACTTCAGACCCAGCTTCTAGCACCAGCAGCTCTCGACCGTGTATGCTCTCTTCCACGTACAGGAGAGTAGTTCCAGGACCTCTTCTGGCGCTGGCTTAGACCCAAGCCACACAAATTCCAGGACGTTAAAGATGTTGTCTATTTCCCCAGCCGTGCCCATGAAGGGAGGGGATTACCAGAAGCTGAACGATGGTTTTTCTTCAGATTGAATTTGCTCTTGTAACGTGACGTCGTAGAGATGGCTCCCATAGCGGCAGAGCCTCTGACTCGACTTGACTGCCTCTGGCGCAGTGGATCTCATGGTGCAGGACATCCACGCTCTGGATCCTCTTCCTGTGCAGCTGACACACAAGCGCCTCCGTATGTTTAAAGGTCTTCTCAGATACTGCCCACTCCTTTCCGTTATTTGCCAAAACTCGGACTTACCTTTCATTGCGTTGGAGAAGCTGGGCTGCCTTCCTCTTTCCTTTATCAGGAAAGAAAGAGATGGTATCACAGCCTGTGATCATGTGTACGCCGATTAGGGCTTTCATGAAGCAGTGCTTGTCAATGCCCGGGTCGAGTTGCTTCTCTAAGCTGTTAACAACTATAGAAAGTTCTATTATTCTGGTCTTCGCACCTCTTCCCTTCTTTATGTAGCACTTTCTAAGGTTTCGGCTATGAGCAAGAAGTAGGACAAAGACACCAGTGTCATCAGTCGATGATGCATGTACCCCTGCGTCACGAGCATGGAGAACCAAACGCGTATCAGCCTTTTTGTGATTACACTCTAGCTCAGGAACAGGTTTGCATGTGGTTGCGTCTAGTCGATAGGACTGATCTTCAGTTGTTACGTGCATGATCCAGTTGCCGATCCTGCCTCGGAATGCTTCTGTCTTCCATTGTGGCACGAGAAATTTGACTATCTCAGGCTTGTTTGCGGCGACACTGAGCAGCTTGTCCCATGACTTCACGGTATAGTCAGGGAGTATGTTCTTGTCTTGTACACCGTCAGAACCCTCTGCCACGACATCGCTCTGGACAGCTAGTTCTCTAAGCCCTGCATGCCTGAATTGACCTCCGATGACGCCCAAGAGCATTAACAACAAATGAAACCCTGCCATCGTTATGACTAGGGTAACGAATAGCTCCCTGTGTTTTCAGTAGTTTCCAGTAAACCTCCATGGCCTTGGCACAAAAAGGCTGATCAAAAACACAAACAATAGCATGCAACTGCAGCCGATCTTTTATCTCACATCCTCAAGACCGCCCCTTCTGCACAGTCTTCAGGGTCAGTGGAAGGGCAGTCTATTGTATCCAAATAACTAATTGTGCTCTCCACAACCACAACATATTCGCTCACTTTAATGTTAAAGCCAGGCCACCCAGGCACTAGCAATAGTGGGTGCGTTTCGCGCTTCTGACCTCGAGCCACACAAGGTAGCGCAGTGTCAGTTCCTTTGTTTTTTCACTATAAGAACTTACTGCAAGGTTTTGAATGCATGGCAGTTCCCCTGGACCCTTCTGTTTTCAGCGGGAGTACTCGGTGACCTCTCTAGCCACCACAGTCGCTGGTAGGGATCTCCTGCATTTCTTCGCTACTGTTGGTGCTTAGTCTTGGTCATCTGACTCGTCTGCGTTCTCTCTCTCCCTCTCCTCTCCGTGACGAGGATGGAACACACGCGATGAGATGTTCCAGACACACCCACTCTAGTGTACACTCTAGTTTATCAATGTTACATTGGGGCGACAGTGAACCTGGCCTTCTTCTGCGTGACACTGGCCGGTTTTCTCACTGCTCGTTAATAACTTCCAATCAGGGCATACTCGGTCTCGATCTCTTCTACTGGGTCATAACTTACGCAATAGCCGTACTTATTGATAAGCTTCAGAATCTCTGTGTTTTTACACAGGGCCTTTACAACACAAGAAAATAACGCGCTTTTTGGAGTTTTCACAACCTCGTTTGTAAATGAAAACACGGGATCTTATGTAAGAGTTTCTTTCAGCCTGATTATTCTTTCTGTAGTACTACTCTCACGGTGGAATGATTTTCTAGAAATAAGTACAGTCAAAAAGACGTCGATTAGATGTGGAATATAGTCATCAGTTCTACTTGGTTTCAAATCGTCCTCTTTAGTAGTATAGTATATGGGGCTACCGGCGAGCCATCTTTTTTACATCATCGGACCATCTTTTTTACACCTCAAAAATCCCACACAAATTTGACTCAACATTTAACTGAAAGCCCCACGAGCGCACAGATAAAATTTCACACAAATTTGACTTGAGTTTTTCTCATCTTAGCGCGCATGCGCATGAAACTAATTTAAAAAAATTTTTTTGTATTAAAATAAAGATGAATGAAAGAAAAAGAAATGTTAAAAAAGTTTTAAACTATTTAAAATTTGATGATTTTTTAGTGGAAGATGATTCAGAAACAGAGACAGAAAAGGTTGAAAAACAAAAGAGACTATCACCTGTTAAAAGTCAAAACAGACTTTTACCTCTCAAAAATCAAAAGGTTGAAAAACACAAGAGACTATCGCCTGTTGAAAAACACAAAAGACTCCTTCCTACAAAAAATTATGTGTATAAAAAAGAAATTTAATAATCTTCACATAGATTTTTATGTGAAGATTTTATCTAAATTTTTTGAATCAAATATCTTTATGACCATAAGCATAGCTGGTTACTCCATTACTCAAAATATATCTTTTGTCATCGAAGCAACTTAGTGATGTTTTGTTGAGAACATAGCTTCCTACTTGATGTTCTTTGCTCTTAATCACCCTCATTGTGTGACTCATCTGTTTTCCATTGAAAAGTACGTCTTTGAAATTTTCATGTCGTAATTCTTGCTCTTTTACACTTTCTTTTATTCCTTTTGCTCTTGACGCCTCTTTTTTATTGTCTTTCACATAGGAGTACATTTTTGACCCCAAACCAACAAACTCCACAATTGGTATTTGAGGTGACTCATCCTTGAATTTGCCAATTACCTTCTTGTTTGCTTTATCGAAAAATGGACTACTCTCTGGGTAATCACTGTTGTCGAAAAGATGTCTATCTTGCCAAAAATCGTGATATACATCGTTTGCCTCAATTTCATATGTCAAACTGTCTGTGTCTGTAAACAACAACCTCGCATCTGGATACTTCTTCTTGATGTAATTGTAATGAAAATCATACATCAGCGTTTTGGATAAATCCAAAATACACATCCCAACATAAGCCGGTCTATTCAAAAGCAAAGTCGGCTTTATTTTGTGAACAGCAACCAAATCTTCATTGAATATTTTGCAGCTTATAAAGCTTGGTTTACTTGCTAATTTCAATAGTTTTTCTTTATCTGTCACAAGTTTGATATTTTCTCTCTTTCTGAGATTTTCCATCGTTTTTCCAAACACTGAATTGTTCATCAGCTTGAAAAAGTCTTTTTCAAAAGAGTTCTTTGCCCCCATTCGCTTTTGTGTGTTTAAATCAATATACTTTTTTAGCCATGGGCTCTGATTAAATTTGAGAACTCTGTGAACCTTTTTAAGTTTCAACCCCAAAGATAGATACAACTGTAAGTTTCTGTAATGCAAAACATATTTTTCTTTTGTTGCTAAAGTTGGTATCAGCTTGTAAACCATACCTGTTTTTATTGAAAATTTTTCTGCAATCTCACGGCAATAATCAGAAAGCATATCTTCAGTCACTTTGACTTTTTCTGCCGCGAGAGGATAGTCATTGTGAAGACTATGAAGCTCCTCAGGATATTCCAAATCAACCTCCAATATCAATCCTTTTTTAGACTCATCATTATACTTAGCCAAATCAACCTTGTCTATCTCCTCATCTTTCAACCATTGAAATCCACCTGTTGGAAGATATTGACTCATTGCCCAACCATAAAGGTTGTTTGCGTCCAAATACATTAGGTACTTCGATGGTGCCTTATCATCATACTCTTTCATGTACTTGTTGTTTGCCTTTCCGTATCGATTGGCTATGTAACTGATTCCACCGCGCATGCCTTTTTCAATGAATTGAAACATATCTACGTCACTCATCAACTCCAATTCAATTCCCATCATTTTCAACATTGCATCCCAACTCAGACCGGGTGATGTAAAATAATGAGGAGGATCCAATCCATAGTTTTTTCGGCATGTTTTGCGGAAATTTTCAAAAACATCAGCCAACAACAAAATATCTGATTTGAGATATAAATCATGATACGCTCCCATTGATGATAGACTGAATTCATTCCAAACATTTTGCGCATGCTGGTAATCTTCATCACTTATGCCTTTATTATTCAAAATGCTGAAGAAATCTTCTTTATTTGGTAACTTAGTCTCCTCAAACTTTTCGAAACTATCCATATAATCATAAGGATAGACACCTTTCTTTGTCATAAATTCAAACTCTTTCTTTTGAAATACCTGTCCAGTATATTTGAAAGCATCAGCAGGAAGATTTTTTACTAATTTTTCCAAGGATAAGCTCATGAATTGAAAGCTGTCAATAAACAAAAGATTATAACCCAACATGAAGGCCATGTACTTTTCCATGTTATTGGGAATAACATTTATATCCATCTCATGCTTTTTTCCTTCTTCATCAACATATGAATTTTTCTTGACAATCTCACCAATCTCTTGCATTATAAAGTGACTGTCATAACCCTTGAGATTGTGAAAAACCACAGGTATCTTACTGGTTATTTTAAAATTTAGATTGCAATCTTGATGTGCTGAGCCTCTATAATTTCCATAAATATGACAGTGATCTCTTACTCTAACATCACCTTCAGTATAAGGTTTCTTGCAGATGTGGCATTCCTTTGCTCTTTCAAAACTTTCCTGATCCTCTTTTGACATTTTAAGAGGTTTCGAAAAATGTTTTTTCACAATATTTTGACACCACTTGACTTCATCCAACATGTCCTCCATAAACTTGTGAACAGCTTTTTTTCCTCTGTAAATTTTGATTGGTTTTGAAAATTCTTCATCATAACAACAAACAACTTTGTAACCATATCCACAATCGATATGTTTTTGATACTGCTCTGTGTTGGGTCTTTTTTCTTGGTCATCCCCCTGCGGATCTGGAATCTTTTCAGTAATGGCTTCAAAATCAGCATAAATCACAAAAGGTGCAGGTAACTGTTTACTATAATTTTTAAAGAATATTTTTGTCCCAGGTTTTGGCATTTTGATTGATTGCGTTCCATTGATTTCAATGCAATCAACTTTGTGTTTTTCTAAAATACTTTCTGTGCTAAAACATTGGAGACAGTACATACAAAAATGCTTTCTGCACTTGTGCTTTGTTTGTCTAAACATAAATTTGTTAAAATCCTTTATTAAACAATAATGCTTAACCTCATCTTCAGTTATTAAAAGTAGATTCAAGCGAGTCTCAAACTTTTCTTTTGAGACATAGATTGGATACGGCTGTTTTTTCTCATAACCAAAAAAGTCGATTCCTGAGTAATCCAAATTTTTTACAAATTCTCTGTCGCACAGTTTTACTCTCTGTGGATCTTTCTTTTGAGGGTTTAATTGACGAATATGACACCAGCGAAAACATTCATTGTCATTGTTTTTAATGTTTATTATGCCTTTGGCTGAGTTTTGCAACTCTTTTGGTAATGGAATGTATGAAGAACCTCTCAACGGTTGATATTTTACAAGATTGATAAAATGACTATTAACCGATTGAATTAACCAAGCGGAGCCTTCTGAAATCCATTGTTGAATCTTGTTGGTGATTTGATTCTGTGTTATCTTTAACGATTCTGCAATCTCTGTTTCATTCAAGATTTTTTGAACCTTTCCATTGAAAAAAGCTGTCTTTTCAATAAACTCATCTCCCTTTTGTTTTTGGAATGTAATCTTCAACACTTCATTAAATTTAAAACCTCTCATCTCATTCAAAATCTTTTTCAGATTTTCTTCAATAGCTAAACGGGTACTCTGTAGTTGAATCAACGGATCTAATTTGTTTATGAGACTGACTTCATAAGAAACCGTGTACCCCTTTAGAGCCTTTGCTCTCTGAATGAATTCAACTTTTGGAGGTGCCTCTTTTTCTTTTTTCGGTTGAAGTTTTTTAACAAACTTTTCGAGTTTTTGTTGTAAAGGCTTCTTATTTTTTGCTCGATTTAATTTTTTCTTAAGACGAGCAAACTCTCTCTTTTGTCTCTTTGTTTTGCTGTTGTTTGTTGATAGTTGTAAATGATTGTGTGAGGGAACGACTTTTGTTCTTGGGGCCGGTATCGCTGGAGTTGGCTTTGCAACTTTTGTTCTTGGAGCTGGTATCGGTGGAGTTGGCTTTGCAACTTTTGTTCTTGGAGCTGGTATCGGCCGTGTCACTGGAGTTGGAATTTGCTTTACAACTTTTGTTCTTGGAGCTGGTATCGGTCGTGTCACTGGAGTTGGAATTTGCTCTACAACTTTTGTTCTTGGAGCTGGTATCGGTCGTGTTACTGGAGTTGGCTTTGCAACTTTTGTAGTGTCAGCACCCCTTGGTTGATTTATCAAATCAATCAACTCTTGTTTTCTCAAGCGCGAATAATTTCGCAAACCAAGATTTTTTGCTTCCGCTTTCAATTGTGCGACTGTTTTTGAGTCCATCTTTTTATTATATATGAAAAAAAATATCTTTTAAATTTATTTTTATTTCACAAAACGTGAAATAAAAATTTTAAGCGAAAGACAATATTACTCTATTTCCGTCATCATCCGTAAACTGATTTCCGCATTTTATGTAATACTGAATTGAACCGTTGTTTCTATTCAGCATTTTTGAACACTGATAGATACTTTTGCATCTTGTGACAACTTTTGTTTCAACATTGGTGATCAACACCTCCTTTGCATTTGGTGGCTTACATACGATTTTTTCGTCGAGATTTAACGCTTTTACCAACTCTATTTTTGATAGCTTCATATAGTATTTGATTTTTTTACCAACAGCCATTTTTTGAAGTTCACGAAGAGTCATGTATGATTCCATTTTCTTTTTATTATATATGAGAAAATATTTTTTAAATTTATTTTTTTCATATCAGATCTTTTATGTTTATCCAGGAATTAAATTTGTCTGGGTAACCTCTCCACTTTACCAAAGCTTTACCTTTTTTATAGTCTCGTCGAATCACTTTCTCAATACGGTAAACGTCTTGAACAGCCTTTTGCATCTCCTGTTCATAAAAAGAACCGGATATCTCCTCACCACTGAGGTCTTTGAGTCTGTAAGTGATCGGATTGGTGTATTGTATCTTATCGACTGTAAAAACTTCTTCTGACCAATTGGGTGTGTATCCTTTGTCGAAGACAGGACGTTTGTACTTAGATATTCTAACCTTATCACCGACTCTGTATTTTGGCTTTGTTGAGGTTGGATTCATATCACCGAAAAGGTTGAAGTAAACGGTTCCTTCATTTTCTTTCCTCGACGCTTCTGCCGGCGTCATTTTTATCGAACGATGTTTGGTGTTGTTGTACCGCTTCAATATTTCGGGTAGTATGTCCAGATACACAGTATTGCCTTGAGCAGTGAATTCCTTCCACATTTTATTTTTTATGGTTCGGTTCCAACGCTCCACCACTGACGATTTCTCTTCATTTTCTGTTGAATACAGTTCAATCTCATGTTTTCTTAGCAAGTCTTTCAGATGTCTGTTGTAAAACTCTGAACCTTTGTCAGTCCACACAAACTCCGGTTTTCTACCTTTTTTAAAGATGTTTTGAAATGCTTTGGTTACGGTCTCACCTTTTTTATCCTTCAATGGTACAATCCAACCGTATTTGCTAAAGACATCGATTATCATGAGAAGATATTTATAACCTTTATTCCATCTGCTGAACTGCTGCATCTCAACAAGGTCAGCAGCCCATATCTCATCGATGTGATTCACAATGACGCGCCGTCGGGTGAATTTTCTTTTTATGGGTCTATGCAGTTCATCCGCTAATTTTTCTTGCCACCCAATGTCTTTACCCGACGGCTTTTGACGTTTTTTGGAACGCCGAGACCAAGTTTTTGCTTTGTGTTAATCATATTTCGAGCCATCCAGTGACCCCATTGTCTCTCATTATAAGGAACAGAGTCCAGCGCTTTTACCATTTTTCTATCGACTTCATTCTTACATTTTTTATCATCTTTGCAAACTGAATAATCAACATCGTGCTGCATTGCAATCGCATCCGTTTTTCCAGTCGGCTTATCGTATATCTCAAGAATTTCACCTGTTTTTGGATCCCATCTGACCTGATTTTCAAGATCATTGTAAGGGCCTGTGTATTTATGTCCTGGAAGAGTCCAACCACCTTTTGGTTTTGGGAGTTTTCCGATTGCTTTGTGAATATCAATTGAACCGCCACTTTTTGGTCTTCCCTTCATTCCTTTTTCATATTCAATCCAATTTGGTGGATGCCAACCAATGTTGTTATAACTTGAACAAGCTGGTGTAATGTGAAATTTACTTCCTATTTTTACCATACTATCACAAGGATAATCTTTGTATTTTTCTAATGTTTTTTTACCTGCCTTTCCTGTCCAAAATTGACTTGACAAAACACCAGTATCTGTACTGAACGCTCTTTTAGCAATGTCTCCGGATTTATATTCATCAAAAACATGTTGTGTTGAAGGAATTAGTTTACCAACAACATCCATCGACTTTGATGCAGCTTTTCCTGGAGTTCCAAATTGTTCCAATATTGTATCCAATAAACCGGAACCCAACTGGTCCAAATCTTTTCTGTTGGTTTTGTATTTTTTATTAGGTCGAATCTTTGTTGAAATTGATCCAACGCTTCTGAACCCGCTTTTTGAACCAGCGGTGCAGCTTTTTCCAAAGCATAATCGATTGCCTTTTTCTGCAGTTTTGGGTTTCTCAAAGCTTCACTGGCATAATAACGCCCTGCCTCAACAGCTTTTTTCCCAAGCCAAGGAATACCATGTTCAATTAACATATCTGTTCCAGTCGAGGCTATTGTGTCTAAAATGCCCGCCCCTTCAGACGGGCCAACCAGTTTCCCGGCACCTCAGATTTTTTCACAAATCTGGTTTTGGTTATTCCACATTCGGCGCATGTGCAAAAAAACATCCACCTTTTATTTTTAGTTTCCTTGTAACCTGAAGGTTCAACACACTCAGTTTCTTTTTTATCTTTCACACAATAAGATTTCATTTACAATTAGGCTATATTTTTTTTTCAAAATATTTTTCAATGAATTTTTCATTCTTCGAAGTATCGTTTACGTCGAATACTTGTAATAGATTGAAATACAGCTCCGCTGGGGACTGAATGTCTGATTTACCTTTATTCATCTCATTCAAAAAATACAAACAAAAGTATCCACAAGTTGTTGTCAACAATCCTTGAATCTGTTCGTTTTGATGAATAAGAGTAAGATTTTTTTTCTTTGCATGATTTACAATCTCCTGAAAAGGAGGTAATCCAAAACTATCAAAATAATTGATTACACCATTTTTTACATACGTTGCAACCCAATGACTTCCACTCATATATGACGGTTCGAGGTTGTAAATGAATAAATCCATTTTGTGATTGTGTGGAACAGTTTGGTCTCTTGACAAAACACCACCCGTATCAATCGGTATTTTCAAACGGTGACACCATTTTTCCAAATCATGATTACTCATCGGAATGTTTTTTTCAAACTTCAAAATATTGCCCCCAACAATGGTATTTGATTGAATGGACTGTTTTTTCCTAAAAGTAAACCGTCCCCAGTCTTTTTTTTTCTTGTTTTTTTTCCCAGCGCCCATTGTTCCGGGGACTTGTTCCCATGTTCCAAAAAACGGAGGTGGAGGTTTATATGCACCCAGTCTCGGAGCCGCTCCGCCATCCTGTTTGGCTGTGGGAGCCTTACCCATTCTAGGACCTCCTGAACCCGTCATCTTTTTGAAAGCCTCAAGAGCCAACGGAATTCCGATTGATGCTAAAAGTGAACCAAGAAAACCACCCTCTTGCTGCTTTTTTTGTTGGTTTGATTGGAACTCCTGAACCTGTTTGAATTGCGTTCAAAATATCCCTTTTTTGTTTATCAGTCAAAAGATGTTTGTTTGCGATTAGCTGTTGAATTTTTGCATTTGGGATTAAAAAACCACCAGTCTGACCACCACCGGATATCTTTTTGACAAGTTGAGATGCTCCTTCAGAAACAACACCCGAAAGAGCAGACATTCCTAAAGTTTTTGCCAATTCAGGACCAAAGGTTCGACCGAGCGTTAAAATTGAACTCAAAAGTGATCCACCAACTTGTTTTCTAATGTTTGTCTTTGCAAGTTTGATATCCATTCCCTTATCCATTGCAATGTGTTTTTTCATCCTGTTGACAGTGGTTGCTGGAACATAAAGAGTATCGGATCCTTGGAGAGCATCCTTTTTTAATCTCAATGTGATTGTTTCACGATTGTGAAAAGCTCTACTTAGATTTTTTTTCTGATCGTCGGAAAGCGTAACATTTATTTCGTACAATCGAGTCATCTTTATTTTATCTGATACAAATAAAATAAATTAATTTTTCAAATTACACCATCATAAGTTCGTTTCCTCTTTTATCCACAATTATTTCACTCTCATAAAACACAATGGCATGTGCCCGTACATTTGCAGTCGGAGCAGTATTCAATCTAAAGTTCAAAATTAGTTGTTTCGGATCGCGTGTGACAGTCTCTTTTTGATAAGTCAAATCAAAATAAATAAGACCGTAAAGAGCATCAAAATTATGAAGATTCAACTGCGTTCCAGCGTTGAGATCATTTTTTCGAAAAGCATAAGACATCAGATCGTTGAAGATTCTGACTTTTGAATCTGTATCGTACTCCAATTCAGGATAAAAAGTACTGTTTCCATATTCTAATCGACACGATGAAAGACTGGAGTTTGAATCTGCAGCATTCAACTTGAACGTATCGTAAACATACGGAGTTCTTTCCGATTCCTCATTGTTTGGACCGTCAGTTCGCTGCAAATAAACAAATACATGTTTTACATTGTCGATGGCGGGACTGATTTGAAACATGTTTTGAACTGCTCTTGTATTTGCACTCTGGTTGTATAAATCTCTCATGTAAACCCATTTACTGGGTTTCAAAAAATCTTTTACAAATTCACCAAATTCACTATCCTTTGGAACCATTTTTGGAAGCCAAAGATAAAATCGAGTAACAACAACACGACCGTCGTCGGCAGCGGCCGCTTTGTGAATCAATTCAGAATCGTCGTTTAATGTCAACTCTAATGTTAACTGCATGGGTGGAATCATCTTGTCTTCCAATTCCTCAAAAAAACTGTACCTGTTTAACGGAATGATTTCATTGATGCTTTTTGCACCACCACTTCCATCATTGTTTGCAGCTTGAGTTAAAATTCGTCTTGCTTCAAAACCTAAATTTGTGTTTGCTGTTGATCCGTTTGTATCAAGATACCAAAAACTGTTTTTAGCAACCGATCTACTAAAATCGTCGCTGTACTCAAGCAAATTTTTGGCATTTGTGATTCTGTGAATGTTGTCACTTTCGTAAACAATTTTTCCTGCGGATTTTATTACCATGTGTTTGATGAGAGAATGTGCTCCGTTAATCATGGTGATTCTGTCAGCAGCTGCATAACCTGCACCGTCAGCTTTTTTCTGCAACTCCTTGGTAACCTCAAAATATCCGTTGAAATATTCAAAAAGAGTCGATCTGTCGTTGATTGTAAATTTATAACCTGTTTTTTTCTGAGTATTGTTGTTTCCAGGCATCTCAATTACATTGTCAAGAGAAAATCTGACCATTTCGTATCTTTGAAGTTTTTCGCTAGTTCTGAAACTCATCTTTTTATTTATACTAAAACTTTTATTTTTTATTTTTTATTTTTTCTCATTTTTTTCATCCCGCTTCCGGAAATCATTCGATTCAAAATTAAATTATAATCTTCTTCAACAGGTTGTGTTTTGGTTACCTTTGGTTGTACAACTCCTTGAATCATTGAATTCAACATTCCGTTGTAATCTTTGATAGGATTTTGGGTCCCCTGCGGATTAGAAGTTTTTTTATTTTTTGTACCCATCTCTTTGAAAAACGTTAAACCTGGACTTTCAGAAAATTTTTTACCTGCAATATCGACCGCTTTTTTTCCGATTTTGTCACCAGCACTTTCTATTCCCGATTTCAAAGCTTTTTTAGCAAGAGGTTTCAAAACAGCTTTTGTTGCTGTTGCCAACATTTTTTTAACCGGTTTGAAAATATTATCAACAATCAAACCTGAACCTTTGTGTTTGTAAACAAATCTTCCGAGTTTCGGATGAAAAATCCTTTTGTAATTATATGGTTGCATTTTTATTATTACAATCTTTTATATTTTTTCTTTCAAAATTAACGAAAATGCGGTATCGGCATTATTCAAATCTATTATCCTTCTTTGCCCATCGGTGATGTATATCCGTATGTTGTTGATTAGATATTTGTTGACTGGGTTAAATTGAACCCTCAAAGGTTCTTTAGTAAAAGCATATGAAGGTGTCAAGTCGTTTGTTCCAAAAGAATACAAGATATCTGTTTCATCACCATCAACAAGACTTTCAGAAATAAGATCGCAGTGGATGTTTAAAATCTCCGTATCTTGACTAAGCTTTGGTGTGTAGTCACCAATATTTTCAGTGCTTGTTAAAATTCGTTTGTTAAATCCAATCAAGTCGTTAAAATTTGACGGTCTCAAATCGAGTTGGTAGTTTGCTGCCAATGTAATGATTGTTTTATATGTTGTGTTATCAAATTCCAATGTAATCGGATACGAAGGGTTGCTTGAGGTTCCTGTTTTTGTCTCTTCCTTGATGTGATCATTAAAATCAACATAGTTCCACGTACCCGGTGGAAAGTTAATGTCTTTCCAAGTTTTTCCTCCGTCGGAAGAGTATTTTATGAGTTGGTTTTTCAAATCCGAATTGATATTGAACCAAGTGAACGACATTGTAATGATTCTGTCAAGTCCAAGAACATATGTGTTGTTTGGATTGAGTCTTATCGGTTCAATGTATTTGATTGTAAAATCACTAGGTTTATTTTTACCTTGTTTTTTCACGCTGTGAGAAGATAAAACTAATTGTCTCTCCATTTTTATTTATTCACATAAAAAAGTTTTTATAAAAATTGTTGTACACAGGTTTGTTGATAATGTTGTTTTTCAATAAAATATCCAAAATTGCTACACCCATGTTTCTTAACTCGATACTGTTATTTCCTGCTTCAATCGAACCAACGATTAACTGCAACTTTTTTATAGCATCGTCTGGATTTATGAAAAAAGCGTTTCCACCTCGTTTGGTTTTTTTCAAACCGGAACCTTCAATACTCTTTAATTTGCTTTTGTGATAGTTAATGTAGTCAGTCAAAACTTTTCGTGTGTCATCAATCACTTTTCTTCCAAACTGAGCTTCAGCCTGACTAATCATACCTTTGTTTAACTGCTTCGTGATATGTGTTTTGTAACCTGGAAGTTGTTGTCTTTTTTTAGTAGCTTCTTCGATTTTTTTAACCAAAAAAGTTTGTCTTGTTTTTTTGACATATCATCCCTTTTGAGTTGGGATTCAATTTCGTAATAGTTTGATATCCCAAGTTGATCCAAAGTCTCATTTATTCTATCTTCTTCCAAAATTTCATAATCTGGAACTTCATCTTCATCGTATTCTGGTGGATCTTCAAGTTGAGGTATATACTCTCGATCGATCGACATTTTCTTTTTTCCAGATTCTAAATCTTTCAAAACATCATCGTAAGAAGGCGGTTTTGGAACAAGTTGTTTTGTATCTTGTGGTTGAACACCTTCATCAAACAAATCTTCTAGATTGTAATCTGGAATTTCTTCATCCTCAATATTGATTCCATAATCTGGAGCAACACCTCCAAAAGGTGCTTTTTTTCTAACCATCCTTTTTGCAGGTTTAGTCTGAGTCAGTTTCAAATCTTTCAATCCGGTTGTGATTGGTTGAAAAAGTTTTTCTGTTTCAATATCTGTCATTGTATCAGCGATTTTCTTTTGTTTAATTGTTTCCCTAATTGCGTTGACATTTTGACCGGCTTTCGTCCTTTTTTCAGCCATTTCTTTCCATTTTTGTGAACTCATTTTATCTCTACTCAATAATTTTTTTCTAAAAATGTAAAAAATAAATATAAAAAGGGTCGTATTGCGAGTTGTATTGCGAGTTGTATTGCGAGTCGTATTGCGAGTCACAATAAAATTAAACAAAAAATTTGTTGGTTAGAAATAAAATGGAAATACCAAACTACGATGTCAAAGGTAATAGTCATAATAATTTTCGTCAGAGACGTGGATGTGAATTCATGCCCGATAGATGTTTCAGAATGTTGATCTGCGGTCCAAGCGGTTGTGGAAAAACCAATCTTTTACTTCATATGATAGAAAATCTTTTGTATTATGACAAGATATATTTGTATGCAAAAAATTTAGAACAGGATAAGTATCAATTTTTGTTAGAGTTTTTTGAACCTTTTTCAAGAAAATACGGTTATGATATGATTGAAGCAAGCAACGGTGATATTATTCCTTTGTCGGAAATGGTTGATAAGCATCAAAAGTTGGTAATTTTCGATGATTACTTGAACACTGGAACAGCAAACGATAGGGAAATTCGGAATTATTTTACAAACTCTAGAAATAAAAATTGTAGCTGCATCTATCTATCTCAATCTTTCTACAACACAGACAAAACAATCAGATTAAATTCCTCACATTACTGCATTTACGATTTTCCAAACACAAGAGAAAAAAATTTAATATGTAAGGATTTAGGAATAAACGAAAAAATATACGAATACGCAACAAATAAACCTCACACATTTTTGTATTCTGATAAACCACGAAAGTTCAATGCAAAAAATTTTACTGAAATTATCTAATCATTAAATAAAATGAGTTTTTACAACGGTGTTTTAAATTTTAACGATTTTTCTTCCAGAAAAGGAGAGAGAGGTGAGAGGGGTTTGCCAGGAATTGGATTTAAGTTAGACGAAAATGGAAATTACGATATTCAAAACAAAAAACTTGTAAATGTCAAACAAGGAACCAATCCCAATGATGCAGTCACAAATAGTCAAATTCAATCGTTAGATAATTCCCCTGGTAATGTGCAAGCTGATAAAGCAGTAATTTACAGCAACACGGGTAGCGTTCATACCAACAGTGTCTATCTGCAGGACATACCAGACGGTGCTGGTAGCTTCAATAGTGTTAGATTAATGACTGAACATCAGTCTTATGACAATATTCACCTTCATGTACCGGATTTGCAAAACTTTGATGGTTATGGTGGACGAGCTAAAAGCGAAATAATGGTCACATCAACAGAACAACATATTACCGGACGGAAAACATTTTTTGATCTTAATGTGGTAAAACCCAATAATAACGATCAAGCGGTGAATAAAAAGTATGTGGATGATGAGATTAAAAAAATACCATCACCCAATCTGTCTGCGTATGTGAAAAAAGATGGCAGTGTTACAATGACCGGTGATTTGGATATGGGAAATCAACAGATTACCAACCTTGGGTATAATATTCAAAATTCATCTGATGTTGTCAATTTAGGTTTTTGTGATACAAAATATTTACAAAAAGTATCCAACAGTGACCTCAATATGGACAATCATAGAATCAAAGATATGGCTCAACCTGTTGATAATAATGATGCTGTCAATAAATACTACGTTGAACATAACTTTCTCAACAGGTTGACACCCAATGCTCTTGGTGGTGATTTAGATATGAGAGGTCATAACATAACGATTCTTGGAAATCCTTCCAATCCCAATGATGCTTCCACTAAAGCATATGTTGATACAGAAATAGCTAAAATACCATCTGGTGGAAGTGATTTGAGTGCATATTTGAAAAAAGATGGAAGTATCCCAATGACAGGCAACCTCGATATGAATGACAAACAGATTAAATCCATCGCCAAACCGACTGATGATAATGACGCTACTACCAAAAAATATTTTGAGGACAGATTGGAGCAGAGTCATCTTGTCAGCAGTCATAAAACAAATGAATTCAAATATCTTATAGATAGTGACGAGAGCAGTTCGGAGTACAATATCACGGTGAATGGTATTGTTGATTTCAATGAATCTCCACATCAAAATAGAAAGGCTTATAGCATAGATTTGACAAAGGATGCAGGCACAAATAATTATCGATCAAGGATAGGTTTCAATCTTTATTCTCTCGCTATAGGAACATACACAATTGTGTTTGAATTCTACCCACCAGAAATGACCAATATTCAATTATCATGTACTGCATCTTCTGCGTATATCCACAAATCAACACAGCGTGATTTCACTGATTATAGCAAGCTATTGGTTCAATTCAATAACAACAGCAAACAAACTCCAGATTACATCTATTTGACGATGCACGGAACAGCTACAGCGACACCGGTGCAGTGCCATCTGGTTGTTTACGGTGTAAAAGATTGGTCGGATAGTGTGTATCCAGATATTTACGATGGGTTGGATAATGTTATGTTCAAATACGAAAATGGAGACATGAAAATGCAGACTGAACTAGACATGAATAATAAAAGAATAATACATCTTTCCGACCCGATCGATGATGGAGACGCTGTCAATAAGTTAAGTTTGGATTCCGTGTCATATTTCACAAAACATCACGCATACAGAAGTATATTTCCTGAATTCTATGATTTATTAGAAACATCACGCTTTGGTCTCGTCAAGGGTGTCACTGGTGTTGTGATAAATAGTGTTCTACCTAATTTTATCCTTGAAACAGATCGTTTTATCAACGACTATGACGTCAAAAATGGTTTGAAATTCAGTACAAAAACACATATCCATACAACAAAAGTTTTTAATCAATCAAGCAGCTTTACATTCTTCATGTCTTTTTTGCATGATGAAACCAAAACAGGAACAATCAGTTGGTCTAACACGAGAGCGTTTCACATAAAATTTTATCCAAGATTTTTAATTACTGCTGATCAAATTAAGATCGACTTTCTAAGAGGAAAACAGTCAATCAGTTTCACAAGCGATTTCAAAAATAAACAGTTGTGCATTTGGATATGTCATGATGCCACCCAACGTCTGTACAAGATGGCGCTAAGCAATTATAATGCTCACGCAACCAAAACATTAAGCGGAACTATTAATTTTCAAAGTAACCAATTTGAAATCGACTATGACGGCTTCGTCAATAAAATCGGTTTGGTTGATAAGTTTATTGACGTCGACAGTTTAGACTTTCACAGGATTTTGCTTGAGGAAAAAAGAAATGGATCTTATCTTGAGTGAATAATAAAGATGGTAAAAACAAAAAAATCGGTCATCAATTTCAACCACATATCTGAAGAGTTGACCGAATCGCAGATTGCCGAACTGAAATCGTATTACAGAACGTACCACAAAAAGATGTGGATGTACAAGGCTGCTTACAAACGATTGAAAGCGTGGCAGTTGACAGGCAATATCTCAAGCATTGTGTTTGCCACCGGTGGTTTAGCCAGTTCGATAGCGACTGCAGGAGTGAGTCTGATTGCCATCGCGTCTGCGAGTGTACTTATTCAAGCGTATATGAAACACAAAAACGTTGAAATCAGACTGCACCAAGTTCAGTATGCTTTTCAAACGTATGGCCATCTGTTGATTCAGATAAAAGACATTCTCAGATCTGGTCAATTCAACGAGTCAGAACTGTTGTCAAAACTTCAACAAAATGACGATTTTATTCTCGACAATTCGCCGATTGTTGATAAGTTTGAGAAAAAATACGATATGATCTTTGCGTGAAAGCGTTGTGAGATATTTTGAACAGACTTTCTATTCATGACCGTGAATAGAAAAAACAGCTAATTTAATTAATCTTCAAATTAGCTATCATCACGAAGATGTAATAAAAAACCAAAACTGGTGGCCACCAGACCTCTCATGAGGGACTTTACTCTTTTTTAATTTTTCCCACCCTGTCCCTCATGAGAGGTTTTTTTGGTTTTTTTATTTATTTTATTTTGCCCACTTTACAAGGCTTTGCCCTCCACCACACCGCTCTTTTGAGCACTATCAGACTCCTTGATTGAAGCCATGTTTTGTATTTGTCGCCCTACGGTGTGGGCTGAACCGGCACTTCTGAAGGGATTAACCCAACTAAGCTCTACCCAACAGCTTGCCACCGATCTTAGGGCGACAGTTTTATTATTTTATTATTCGGTCAACCTATAGAATGACGGCAGGGGTTTTTCACCATTCTATAGGGGTTGTGTATACAGTTCGGTAACCAAAGGCCCCTGCTTTTTCCAATGGTTAACTACTGAGCATACACAACCAATTTATATCACAACCAAACAGTCTATATATATGTAACAGTTTAAAAAAGCTTTCACATGTGGTATTTCATACCGGTAACACTCATGTTAAATTTTAGTACGCATGTGTATTCAATAAAACAGGAAAAATAATTCGTTTACATCACAGGATATTTTTACATGAGAGGTTGTGGTCAGCGTGACTGCACGTTTCACCTCAATGAACATGTATGCAAATTCCTCACAACCGGATGTTGGTCATAAGTATATTGATTAACAGGAAAGCCGCAAAGGGAATAAAACGACAAAAGATATTTGATTGAGAGAGAGATTTTAACTAAAATCTTTACACAAATTTATGTAAAGATTCAATGCTATTTCGTGTTCACTTTAAATTTGAGTCAAGATTTGTGTGAAATTTTATCTGTGCGCTCGTGGGGTTTTCAGTTAAATGTTGAGTCAAGATTTGTGTGGGATTTTTGAGGTGTAAAAAAGATGGTCCGATGATGTAAAAAAGATGGCTCGCCGGTAGCCCCATATACTATACTACTCTCTTTAGGCGGCGTGTTTGGCTTGTACTTAGACCTTTTAAAACAAAAACTGATCCGGCAGAATCTCTGAGCTTGGCTGATTTCAAGCTCTAGACCTTCCGGCTCCAGTTGCTGCATCATCGGATGGTTTCTTACCAACTTGCAAATCTCTCTTGTTGGTGAACTCAGCTCGGCAATTGCGATGATATTTGATGGGATGTTGGGGGAATTCGCTTTCAGTTGAAGCTTCCAAAATTATAGTATGTGATTCTGCATCACTGCGGCACGATATAAGGTTATCCCTGAAGAAATATCTCTGCGCCGGGCTAGCTTTGAATCCGAACAACCTTATGTAATGAATTTTTTTGCCATTGATCATGGTGCGGAGGACTCACTTTCACACCGGGGCGAAAAGCTATGCAACGTTTGTGAGACCACGTGTTTGGGCACTGGAGCTGGGGGGTAGGAAACAGGCAATTATTTTGTAGTGGGCATTATTCAACACACTTGCAATGTATACATATATTTTATCTACTTACTCTCTTTTCTTTTCAAAATAATATTTAAAACCCCCACAATTTTTTTTACCAATTCGTATTAAATGTATTAAAAGTGCAAACTGGTCATATTGTAACCGATTTTCTTGTGTCTTAGTTCCAATTCGTTCTAAATTTGTGTTTGAAATGCGATTCGTTGACTTTAAAAAATACAAGCAACTCTGTATCCTTCCCCAAAAATCCAAGATGGCGGCTAAAAGGAGGGTATAAGGGGCAAATTTAAAATTTAATTTACAAAGTGAAAGCTACCGTCCTATCCTTGCTATCATACATTTTTATGTTGCTTAATAGTCAAAGATTCAGATTAGACATGTTTCTTTTCCGTAAGTAAGCCATAAACCCAAATTTTCGGTTCTCAGCTGATGGACTGTATGGATGTGAAGAGGTGTTAAACATTGTTTTATTAGAGCGTATGATGTACTTGGTTTATGTCACGTAAATTTTAAGAGAATTTAGCGCGGTGATGTTTCTCCCTTGTCTTTACCCTGTTTGTAGGATGGGAAACAGGTTATGAACTGGATGATTAGAGCAGAAAGGGCCAAAGTAAGTGAAGAGTTGTAATATCTTTATTATAGATTTGTACATTACTGGGACCTAAATGTCAAGAACGAGCTAGTCTTTGAATGAATGAGTTACATGGTATTTCAAAAGAGACAAAGTAGAAGACAAAGGAAACCTCCACTCTTTAAATAATTGGCAATTGCCCCATTGCCACAAACCGGAAACTCAAATAATAACATAAACACTCTATTACCAAGCACTCCACAGTAGTACTCTGATGAGTTTCCAGCAACCCACATTTAATGATTTTCAGGCCAAATTGCTGAAGTTTGTCATAAACTCGCTGTCTTAAAGGGGCAGGTCACCTATTTTAGTGTTTCTTTGAGTGGCCAAAAAACATATTCCAGTCAGTAGAATTGTTGAGATAATGGTTCAGTGTTGTTAACAATATCCCTACTAGTGCACAGAAACTAGTATTAATTACGTTTCGATGCGGATGGCTAGGATAGCAAGTGGACTGCAACTTGAAACGATTGGCCAACTTTTGCAAGTTTTTTCTTGTCTTTCAGAGAAATCGCTAAGAACTGATTATAGTTCGTTCTCCCTCGGAGAAATCCCTTAACATTTTCTTCCCAGTGTTCTAAAGCAATTTCATGTCAGTAAATATAATATTTGATAAGTTTTGACCAAGATACAGCAAAGTCGCCGTGACAGTGCCGTTTTAAAGCATATTATCATCACGTATTTCCCGAGTAGTTGTCACTCGAAGGTCAATGGGTTTTTATCAACAGGCATCAAGAAGTGCTCTGCACAAAGCTTCGATCAGTGGACTTTCTGAAAATGTCAAAATGCTTCTTGATAGTGGTGAAGATGTGGACCAAAGAGACCAGGTTTGAAATCTATTTCATTTGTGGAGATTATATGTACCCATTCGTCTAAGTTGTATTGTTTTGCATCGCGCTGTGTTACGTGAATTGTATCATGTGTGTTGTGTTTTAATGGATTGTTTGTGAGGCAAACCTGCCTTTTAATGCAATGGATAATTCTAATGACACATACAACTTAGGAAGAGGTATACATGTAGCGGCGCTCGTAAGCTTGTAATTGTTTTTACTGTGTAGCAGCTGCTTTTGTTCTTAGGATTATGGTAATAATCTGGTTTTTTTTTTTTTTGTTTTTTTTTTTTGTATTTTTTTCTTTATACCATGGATTTAACTACTGACTGGCTATACGACGTTTCGCAGTTAAATCGTTGTAAATCTGCTTTCTGGTTGCAATCAAATATAGCAATTGTGAAACCCCTTCTAATTTTCTCTGTGATTTCTTTATTTTTTCCAGTTTTCTCTGACGCCTCTTCACCTTGCCTGTTGGTATGGACAGGAATCTGTTGTCAAACTGTTGTTAGAACATGGGGCAAATGTCAATGCTCTAGACAGGGTGAGTTAGATAAAAAGGTAAATTATTGCATAAGAAATAATGTTAATTATTGTCTCCAGAGACTAGAAATTACAACTAAACACTGAGTTGCATTGTAACAACACTAAATGCTACACTGAAAACCTGAACAGCATCAACCCACACATACAATTTACCATAGAAATGGAAGGGGATGGGGTCTTGGTTTTCGAGGATACCCAGATCCATGAGGAAGATGACTTGAGCATCAAGACCACTGTCCACAGGACATTGTTCTTTTTTACTTGACCACGTGACCTAAATACACGTGATGAACTCATGCATAACTAACGGAATTACGTCCCTCCTCTCCTTAGAATGAAAACTAGTCATATAGAAGAGACATTTAATAAAGGCTTGGCAATTGATTTTCCGACAACCGGTAATTAACATACTTATTCAACAAAACGATACTCAGCTGAAACGTTTTTTTTTTTTTTTATAGTTCCTTAAATGTCTCTTTGTTGCCAATGAACTGAGTACAAAACTAATGGAATGTTCTCAGCAAAACAGTTCCTTAAATGTCTCTTCCATGAAAGAGCAAAACTTTAAGAGTCTACTGGATAGAAATCTCATGTTCATAGTCTGAGAATCTAGCAGGGGGCTTCATTTGCCTTTGTGATCGCCTTGAAGGAGTGTTTTTCCTGGTATTATTGGAGTTTGGCTGCACCACTGGTGTCTTGTAAACAGTTTTGTGCACAAAATGTATAGGGTCAAGTTTGAAGTTTAACGATTTCTGGTGGCAGTCTCTGGTCCATTACTCACTGTGATCATTGGTCCTTTCGTCTCTCCCACAAAAGGTTTGGGTTGTATGGTGAACTCAGTTTGCTCTGTTTAGGTTGTTTCATGAAAACGGTCTCTCTTGGTGTGATCTTTCTCTCTTGAGCATTCTCCCTTTAGTCAGCATAAATCTTCATCTTCTTCTTTTGCATAGCATTTCTCTGGGCGAGGCTAGTTGACGCATCATGAAACAAAGTTTTGTTGCTTACATCAAGTGGTTAGTGGTTCAGGTAACAGAGTCTTGAGTTTTCTGTTGTTTAGAGCTTCACAGGCGAGACATTCGTTGTCGAGTGAGGAGTTGCACGATACTGGCGTAGAAATCTGTATAACTCTTGTTTCCAATTCTTCCTTTATAATATAGTTATAAGCTTTATTCATCCATTTTAAAAATATATATACAATGGATTTACATAATTGGATCTAAAGTTAAAAATACACAACCATAAACAAAGAAATTATCTCAAACCAGTTGCAGTATGTGGTGACCTTAGGCAGGCATTCCTACAGGTGCAGATTCAGGAAGCAGATCGTGAGGCACTCCGTTTTCATCGGATAAAGGATAAGAACTCCTCACGTGTTGAGACTTTGAGATTCACACGTGCTTTGTTTAGGCTTGTACAGTCCCCCATTCCTTGTTGCAGGAACTCTGAACCAACATTTAGAGAGCTTAAGAGGTGAATACCCTGAGTACATTAAGGAAATCATAAAGAGTCTCTATGTCAATGACTTCATCAGTGGGAGAGGTACCATTGAACAAGCGTGTGAGTTAAAAGAAGTTGAAGTCTCAGTATTTAAGGCGGCAGGATTTGATTTTCATAAATGGCACTCTAATGCCCCAGAACTGGAAGAAAAAGCGCATTTGAAGGATGAACGCCACACATATGCAAAGGAACAGTTGGGGGTAAAACCCAATGAAGCAACGCTACTAGGCCTCCCATGGCATAAGGAAGAAGATACCTTAACAGTTGTTCTCTCCAGAGGTTCAGAGGAAGCCACGAAGAGAGAAATACTGTGGAGCCTAGCGTCAATGTATGACCCTTAGGAGTAGCAGGTCCTGTAACCTTGAAAGAAAAGATGATTTTTAGAGAAGCATGTGACCAACACCTCCCTTGGGATGCAGTCCTATGTGATAAACTGAGGAAACTGGGAAAAGTTCAAAGGAAACCAGCCTGAAGTGGTTAAAATTCCCTGTAGTCTAACGTCAGTTCAAGAGCCAAACCAGGCTATCGACCTTCATGCATTCTGCAATACTAAGTGTCAATCATGGCTGCTGATTCAAAATGGCGGCCGTAAATTTGCAAGAAGAACTAAATCGAATTACGTTTGAACGTCGAACCGATAGTGGTTCGCAATAAACTCGGAGCTGAAACTCTCTATAAGTCGTTCGACCGCCGTGTCGTAATCATTGGCGTCTCCGTTATCGGGCAAACTGTCAAATATGTTGTCGACCTCTGGACCAGCATAACGAAGTAACAACGCTCTTTTCCGTTTAGGAATTGTGATGTTCATTCCAATAAACAGTCGCTCTAACCTTCCAAGCCAATTTTTCCACCGTGGTCCCGCACTGAACATTGAAGGATGGAAAATCTGGTAAAGAAACTGCCATATGTTTGATTGTGTCGCTGTCTGCAAGTTTGTGTTGAATTTTCCGAGAAAACGCTTCAAGCTTTCCACGAAAACTTACAGGAGACTCCTAAAATACAACCATTGTTGTTTAAACTAAAAGAGTGGATTGATCCTCGTCGCCCGATGTACTATCGGCCGATAAGAATTATCTTCAGGAGTAAATCACAATGCCATGCTTGTGGTTAGAGAGCAACAGTGTTCTTTTTCAATTGACTACGTGGCCAAAATATACGTGGTGAACTCATGCATAACTAACTGATTAGACAGATGCATCCTCAAGTAAACCTAGACCTATTATTACTAAGTTGTCTTTCTTTAAAGACAAGAAGCTGTTTCCAGCTTATACTCGGGCCATATTTGACTGTGTGGAGCGTAAAGCCTACAATCTTTTAACAGTGATAACCTCCAGCATCGCCAATTCATTAAAATACAGTAAGAAACTAGTGTATTCTTTTTTCATTCTAGTCTTAAACAGGGTGTGATTTTGGGTTAAATGTCCTAGAAAGGGCCTGAAAATTTGAATTCTGTCTTAAACGGGATAGGGAAATCGGAGAATTGTGTCTTAAACAGGGTCAGGGTTTGACCGCCCGGGCCGCACCTTCCTACCCAAGCATATGTTGAGTACCCCCCACCCCGGGATCTAGAGTAACGTTACGCATCACGCGTACGTTTATATCCTTGTACGTTTTTCAATGTTTCGCTGTTTATATTTTTAAATGAAATTCAGGGGAAAGCATTTTTTATTCACCTTTCATTTGAAGACAGAAACCGTTTCTACATTGATTGTTTTTCTATAGTAAACGTGAGACATCTTTATCGATCTTGGCCCGCGAGGTCATAGACTGATTTAGTTGCCAAATTTTCGGTTAAACAAAACTAACCTTGAGGCACTCAGGTTAGCCTAAAAACACTCCGGTTAGCCTAAATAGCACTCCAGTTAGCCTAAATAGCACTTAGGTTAGCTTAAATAGCTCCCCGGTTAGCTTAATGGTTAGCAATTTAGGTTGGGGTTGTTCATGCGTCGCATGTTTTGTTCATGCCTCGCACGTCTGGCTCGCATATTGTAAACACTTCTCACGGCCCGAAAACAAAGAACACGACCGAGAATTTAAAGAATTTGATAACACGACAGAAAACGTAACTCGTACCAGCCGACTACAAAAAACGAGACCGAGAACAATAACTCGTGGCCCGAAGTCTTATCTCTCGGCCCATCGCGACCCCAAAAAGAAAAAAGAATTTGATAATGCTACCGAAACCTTAACTCGGTCCGCCTTACGGCCCGAGTGACGACGACCGTGCTGACGAGAGCCAACCAGCTCGAAACAGCTGTCCACGGTTACCGCATTCTGTTGATTCTCGGTTTGGTCTCTATCATGTCGCTGTCGTGTTAAGTTTTCTACGCAGTCCAGCCTTGCATAAATTTGATTCATTCATATTTTGGCTGATTAGATCTTTTACAGATCCTGCCTATACCTACAGCATTTTCGTTGTGCGGTTCCTTGCTTATAGTTTGCGAGTAATAAAGGACGCATTTTTCAGGATGTCAAGAACATCGATCCAAACCTAAATAGAAGACATAAGAAAAGAGCTGTTTCCCGTGTTAAAGAAAGCTAAACAACAACAGAAACGCGCATCATTCAATGTTTACAAACTCATCATCGACGGACGCATTTATCGTGGTCCTGAAACCTAGGAACTTCCTTTTTATGCGAACGTAATGGCCACTTAAGCCCGCGCTTTGCTGTTTTCAGTTTGGTTAGCCTGCAGTTTGATAACGGGGTTCGGGAGTTTTTTCCCGAACGGTAAGCTCTTGTACTTCGAGGAAGACGTAGGTTTTAGAGTACTATTTCTGACTTCCTTGCTTATCCTTTACATAGTAAAGTAGTATGGTTCCAGTAACATTTGAAAGTATTTGCTATTCCTGCTTTCCTAAAATGATTAAACTGGTACCTATTTATTTATTAGTATTTTGTGTAACTTGTGTCATTCTTCGTTGTTTTGTTTTCACTCAGTCAAAAGCTACAAGCACTTGGAAACTATGCTCAAAAATTTGCATTTCAACTAATTCCCAGAGTAAATACTTTTCTCTTCAAAACGCAATAACAATTAATTCTAGTCATGGCAACGCCACTTAGATTATCCTTTATATCAATCAACGTAAGAGGTTTAAACCAGGCGCCTAAGAGGAGACAGGTCTTTCGTTGGGCCCGTAATAGCAGGGCTGATTTTGTATTTTTGCAATACACGTAATGCGAAATGCGTAGAAGAAATATGGAGATCAGAATGGGGTGGTAAAATTCATTACAGCCATGGATCTAGTCATTCCAAGGGTGTGATGATTTTATTTAATCCTAAACTCGACTTTCAATTAGAAAGTACTGTCACTGACAAACATGGGAGATACTTGATGCTCGAAGTCACTATTCATGACTCCATTTTCTTGCTTTGCAATGTTTATGCTCCAAACGACCACGCATCGCAAATTCTTTTTTATTTTTTTTCCAACCTTAATAACACGCTTGCTCAATACGCAAACATGCAAATTATTTTAGGAGGTGATTTAAACTGCCCGTTAACACCGCTAGACAAAGCAGGGGGCACTTCTATAGAAAGAAAACTGTCAGTGATTAGAGAAATAACTAATTTATACAGTAATCATAAATTGCAAGATGTCTGGAGAAGCCAACACCCAAATCAATCACAATTCACTTGGCGTTACAACTCATTAAAGATTCAATGCCGTTTGGATTACTGGTTAGTCTCTAAGGATTTCTCTTCATCACTGCAAAGCACCACCATTACAAGCCCCAGTTTTTCCGATCACGCGGCAGTCTAAGGAATACGCTAAACGCGGCCCTGGCTTCTGGAAAATTAATAATTCGAAAAGAAAGGGTAAAATCCGAAGAAGCAAAGAAAGAGAATTTCAAAAACAAAAAAATCATCTGATGAATATGCTTAAAACCAACAGATCAAAAGAAAATATCACACAACTATATCACCTCCGAACTGAATTATATAAGATCACGGAATATAAAACAAAGGGCGCCATTGCAAGGAGCAGGATTCGCTGGCATGAAGAAGGGGAAAAAAAAACGCCAAGTACTGTTTAAACCTAGAAATAAAGCAGCATTCTAAAACACATATAACCAAGCTGAAATATGATTGCAGAGAATTTAACGACTCAGACGAGATCTTGACATCACGAAGACTGTTCTACAAGAATCTTTACACTGCTAGTTCGTGTGACGCAACATATAGTGATTTTTTTTTTTGAGGATGCAAATCTGCCTAAACAAGGTAAACCTGAACAAGACAAACTTGAAGATCCCCTTCGCAACGAGGAATGCTTTAATGTGCTGAAAGAATGCACTAAAAGAAAGTGCCCAGGGAGCGACGGACTTTTTGTAGAATTTTATTTGTAATTTTGGCCTCTGCTGGGAGAAGAGATGACACGAAGTTTTAATTACGCACTCGATCGGGGACAAATGAACATAACTCAAAAGGAAGGGATCATTAAGGTAATACCGAAAAAGAAAAAAGACAAATCTTCTCTTGAAAATTGGAGACCTCTCACTTTACTTAATGTAGATTACAAGATTGCAACCAAAACTATAGCCCACAGAGTTGCTAAGGTTCTCCTTAAACTAATCGATGAAGATCGAACTGGTTATGTAAAAGGTCGCTATATCGGTCAAAACATCAGACTTATACAAGACATCATGGAAGTAACTGAATCAGAAAACATACATGGCATCGCATTATTCATCGACTTTAAAAAAGCGTTTGATACACTCGATTAAGACGCTAGAGCTGTTTAATTTCGGTCCTCAAATTCAACGATGGATTAAAACTTTTTATAACAATTGTTCTAGTTGCGTCATGAATAACGGATACGCTTCCGAGTTTTTTAAAATTCAGGGAGGCGTACGGCAAGGTTGCGCGCTTTCCGGTGCTTTTTTTGTACTGTGTTCTGGTCTCGAAATAAACAAAAGCAAAAATGAAGGAATGTGGCTAGGTGCCAGTCGGAATAAAAAGACAAAGCATTTCGACATTAGACATGGCCCTCTGAATCGGTCTACGCACTTGGAACTAATTTTTCGTATGATGAAGAAGTTTCTCATCAAAAGAATTTTGAACAAAAGCTTACTTCCATGAAAACTCTATTTAACATTTGGTACCCTAGGAACCTTACATTATACGGTCGTATAACCATTCTTAAAACTCTTGCACTATCCAAACTTATTTATCACACTTCTATGCTATCGTTTCCATCGTTTCACCACGGTCAATCAAGCTATCAAATCTTTTATCTGGGGCAAAACAGTGAACATTAAGCATACGACTATGATAAGTCCAAAAGAGAAAGGAGGACTAAACATGCCTGACTTTGAAATCGTTAACAATGCCCTCAAAGTCACATGGATAAAACGATTAAATGGCAGTAATCCGGCTGCCAACTGGAGTCACATTCCCCTTGCATATCTAAACAACGTTGGTGGCCGATTTCTTTTTGAATGCAATTTAGATCTGAAGTTCCTAAAAGCCCATATACCTCTTGATTTTTATAAAGAAGACTTGGAAGCTTGGCAAAAACTAGTTTGCTCTACTCCTGAATCCAAAGAGCAAATACTAGATGAAATTATCTGCAATAATAGGTTTATTAAAATTAATGGATCCTCAGTTTATTACAAGCAGTTGCATGAAGCTGGCATTACTAAAGTCAGCGATATTTTCAAAGGCGATTCTTTGTTAACCTTTAACGACTTTGTATCCACACTTATTAGTAGCATTATGGCGTTTGCCACGCGATCCCTCAAGAATGGATTAATTTATGAAAGGGTAAAAGCGGACCTATGACAAGTTCCATAAATAACAATAATAAAATTTTTCCAGATAAAATTTCTTGCAAAGTTTGTGCAAAAGAAATTCGAAAGACCTACAGTAGAGAGGAGGATGAAACAGGCTAACTTCGACAAAGAATCGATACGACTTACTTACAGCATTCCCTTCAAAGTTACTAAAGACATTAGACTTGCAATGTTTCAGTTTAAGATCATTCATCATATTTTACCCACTAATGCCACTGTTTTCAGGGATTCGCTTGTTAAAAAAGAGCAATGCCACCTTGTTAACGGGAAACAAACATTGAAAAACCTTTTCGAAACTTGCCCTTTTGTACAGAGTTTTTGGAGTCAATTTTTCCTCTAGTGGAAGGGAAAACCCCTAAATTCAATCACCTTATCAGAACAAGAAATAATATACGGGTTCACTAGAGATCCCTCTCGTCGTCTTAGCTTAAACCTCTGTTTAATTATTGGCAAATATTACATCTATACTGCATCACGAAGAGAAGAAGAGTATATCTGGGAAGCCAATTTTTTTTTTTGTATTTTTGCTATATTGCTTTGCAAGGCTGGCAAGTGCCAGCAAGTAATGTGTAATTGTGTAACTTGTTGCTTCCGTTTGTAGTTTTAAAAAGCTTCATAAGTATTGTGAACATCGTTTGAACCGTATTGTAAGTAATTAGTATCGTATTGCAAGTAACGGTATAATTGTTAGTACCGGTGTAGCTGTATTGTAAGTTGTGTAGCTAGTTTGTTGTGTAGTTAACTATAATTAAGTATGTTTTTTTGTTTTGTTTTGTAATGCAATGTCATATTGTAATATAAGTAATGAAATTTACTGTTCTGAAGTACTCAATAAAGTGTTTTTTTTTTTAAAGGAGAGAGGGTAAAAGGAGACCCCACGCTCCCACCTCCGCCATCCGGGAACATCTGGACACCTGCAAATAAGACAACATCGGAGAGACCGTTAGCAAAGAGGCTAAAAATAGATCGCACGCACCCACTTCCTCCGTCCAGGAACAGGTGGATAATGTTTCGTTCATGACGGGGGAAGATGAGTTCGGATTTCGTTCAACGCATACTAAACATCAAACACGCCATATTTATCTTTACCTCATGGAAGAACAATATCCAGGAACTTTTATTACGTAATACATCTTGCACAGGCATCCCACTACATATAATGAGATCATCCTTACACCCCCAACTTGATCGTACTTATATGTCCTAGAATTACATCCACATAATTATTACAAAAAGTGAACTCAACATAAGATGTGTTATCTCTTTAAGGGATTCAACAATAACAATATGAAGTTACGCTTGCATATTACTAGTATACTTATGTCTTAAGAACCAAAAATATAATTCCTGAACTTTTGCAACTTAAATTTACTAATTGGTTTGGTCATGACATCAGCTACCATTTCGGCGGTGGAACAATACTTAATGATAATCTTGCTTGCATTCTGCGCACTGCGAATGAAATGGTATCGAACATCAATATGTTTCGATCTCTGTCGATTGACTGGGTTCTTGGACAAGGCGATTGTACCTTGGTTGTCCTCAAAAATCAAAACAGGGCCACTTACCTCACCAATGTCCTTTATCATTTGAATGAGATACGTACCTTCTTGGACTGCTGCTGCCAGAGCAACGTACTCAGCTTCACATGATGATAGAGTCACTTTTGGTTGTTTCCTTGATTTCCAAGAAATAAGAGGACCAGCTCTGTTCAAAATGAATACCACTGATACTACGTCTGTCATCTGTAGATGACGCCCAATCAGCATCACTGTAGCCTATCAGTGTAAGACCATCATCACACTTTCTATAGCACAATTCAAAATCAAGGGTCCCCTTCAAGTATCGCAACACATGTTTTAAAGCTATCCAGTGTCCCTTCATGGGAGCAATGAGGAACTGTGACAACTTTGTAACAACCCAGCATATGTCTGGTGTGGTACATGTCATAGCATACACCAAACTACCCACTGCTTCACGGTATCGTCTAGGATCCACAGGGGTTTCACCATCAAACTCAAGCTTCTGTTCTGAAGTTGTAGACGTTGGCTTACAATTAGACATCTCAAATCTCTCAAGCACCTTAGTGATGTACCCCTTTTGATTCATCTTTACAAAGCCATCTCCTTGCTCAAAGTGAATACCCAAAAAGTATGAAAGTCTACCCAGATCTTCCTTTAGCTTCAGACATTAACAACATGTTGCTTGGTGCTATAATTATGTCGTCTACCCAGACAAGCATAGCAACAAATCCACTTTGCACAAAACTGTTCTCCAACAAGAAACAGTGTAATACATGGTACCAATTCCTACCCGACTGCTTTAGGCCATACAAAGATTTGTTCAATTTATACACAAGTCTTCCTTCACTCCCTGAGGGAACTTCAAAGCCTTCAGCTTGATCCATGTAAATCTCACAATCAATAGGGGAATTGAGATATGCAGTTCTCACATCCATTTGGTGCAAACCAAATCATGTTGTGCTGCTATTTGCATTAGCAAACGCAACGATGTGAGATTAGCAGTTGGTGCAAAGGTTTCTTGAAAATCAATACCTCTCACTTGGCTGTAACCCTTAGCAACATACCTAGCTTTGAAAGTTTTAGCACCAGCAGAGCTTTCTTTGATAGTGTACACCCAACGACCCCCCACTGCATTTTTGCCCTCTGGCAAATCAGACAAAGTAAATGTGTTATTCTCAGTTAGGGAATTCATCTCTTCCTCCATCGCTGCCTTCCAGTTGCTAGACTCAGGCGAGTCCACGGCCTCGTGGTAAGTTTAAGGGAAAGTAGAAAATTTGAAACAGTAATCTACATTTGTTAGTACCTGATCATCATCTTCCATGTCTGTGACATAATCACTCAGGTAGGCTGGGGGCCTTCTTGTTCTCGCCGAACGTCTTAAACCTTCATCGGGAGGCTGGCAAGTAGGACTTTCCTTCTCAGCTTGGGGTTGTTCAGCCAGTCTATCCGGAACCTTTTTGGATCTATCGACATCAGATACACTGTGTTGTGATGGCATGAGATCATCGTCATCATCATCAGGCAATGGTCTTTCTGTTTGGGTCTGTTGATCCACCCCTTTCCTAGTCGTAGGGAACTTCACTACCCTGTACTTCATAACCTTACCTGTCTCTGGAATATAAACCAGATAGGCGGGGCTCTCCTTATCATACCCAAGAAAAATCCCCTTTGTGCATCTGGGATCTAATTTCTTCTTATCCTGCTTATATGCATAGTACTCTGATCCGAAGACTCTCATGTTTGACAAATTTGGCTTTTTGCCAGTGATAGCAAAGTATGCTGTTTGTTTCAAGCGGTTGTTAAAGCACCTATTGCGTATGTACGCGGCAGTCATTACTGCATAAGGCCAAAATTCTTTGCACAAATTAGAATGCAAAAGTAAACACCTTCCCATTTCAAATAAGGTTCTCCAATGTCGCTCTGCTGTCCCATTTTGGTGGGAAGAATAGGGTGCGGACTTTTCATGCTTTATCGTATTTTTCTCCAGCAGAAACTTAAACTTCTGAGAAATAAATTCACCACCATTATCCGACCTAATACATTTGACCTCACCATATGGAGCTGTGTCTGCCAAACATTTTTGAGTTGCAGCTACTGTGTCACTTTTACTCTTTAAAAAATACACAAATACTGCGCCTTAATAGTCATCAGTAAAAGCTAAGGAATATCTGAAACCCTCTCTAGAGACTGGATCAATAGGTCCGGCTAAGTCAGTATGAACCAATTCTAATGGTGCAGTAGCATGCGCATCTGGCTTTCTATTCCTACTTTGGGTCACCTTCCCTTCAATACAAACATTACAATCTCGCGGTTTGCTAGAACTACTATCGCTTATTTTCATACCTTCCACTACATCTTCCAGTTTCAAGATGTCCTCATCATAACAGTGTCCTACGATTTCATGCCAACCCTTCTGGTCACATGTATGGTTAACAGAGTCAGAGTCAGAGTCATTCTTGTTGAAGGTGCTGAGATAGTACAGTCTACCATGCTTCTCGATGTTGAACTTAGTTCCATCTTTGTAAACTAATTCAGCAGAGTCTGGATTGAAACTTACTGAAGCACCTCTTTCAGTTGCAGCTTGCACTGAGAATATATTCTGAGGATACGTAGGAATGTATAATGCATTCTTCAATGTTACATTGACACGATTTCCAGTGGTATCCATGATGGTTATTTCAACATCTCCTCTCTTGAGTGCCACATTGTTAGATCGTGTTCCATCTGCTGATTCGATGTAGTGCTTCTCTGGTGCGAGTTTGTCATCAAATTTGCTGAATTTGGATTCATCATTGATGATGTGAGTAGTTGCACCACAGTCCACCAGTAGAGCATTTGGCTTCTTTGTAGCACTTTCACCCGCATGGGTGTTGATTTCAAACGCAAATGAATGCTCTGCTTCTTTGTCAGAATCCTCCAAAGTCTCAGACGCTTGCTTTACTTTGTCAGTCTTATTGTTCCCTTTGCGTCGACATGCTTTGTCACTGTGAGATGAGTTATGGCACGTGTTACACCACTGTCCCCGTCTGTTCTTATTATTACTCTTACAGAAGCGAGCAATGTGTCCTGGATGGCCGCACTGATAACAGACAATCTCCGACTGGGATTCCTTCTTGTATTCCGTTTTCATCATAGAATGACTTCCCGTCGCTACACTGGTTCGCTCAGTGTCTTCAAAGCTTCGTAACGCGACTTTAAACTCGCTAAATTTTTGTTCTTTATCGTTCTGTATTACGACGTCAACAAACGGCTTATATTCTTCTTGTAGACCTTTGAGTACCATCGCTATGAGCAGGCTATCTGTCACGGTTTCGCCGGCATTTCTAAGAGCTGTTGCCGCTGTTTCTGCTCGAATAACATAATCTGTCACTGTCTCGTGTTCCGACTTCACAAGCGATGTCAGTTCCGTATACAATGAAATCATTCTCGGTTTGCCTGTATCAGCATAGTGTGCTCGCAGGATCTTCAATGCTTTCTTGCCGTCGTCTCGTGCATCTCTCATCACAAGGGAAAGGCTTTTATCATCTAGAAATTGTATTAACTCGGCGAAAGTTTCCTCTTTCTTAGCTGCGGTAACATCCACGTCGTCAGCTGCAGTAATGGAATCTTTCAACTTTCCTAATCGCTTATATCCGAGAAATTTGACTTCCCATTGCTCATTTTTTCGTTCAACCCCCGTCGAAAAGAAGTCTGCCGTATTTTGAACTGGGCCCATAACCTGTTTCGTTCATGACGGGGGAAGATGAGTTCGGATTTCGTTCAACGCATATTAAACATCAAACACGCCATGTTTATCTTTACCTCATTGAAGAACAATATCCGGAAACTTTTATTACGTAATAGATTTGCACAGGCATCCCACTACGTATAATGAGATCATCCTTACAGACAATACAGGACGTGATGTAAAATGGGAATACACTTCATTCTTGCTAGCGATTCCCTTGTGATGTAAATCCCTTGTTGTGGGACCGAAAGCTTCAGCACGTGTTTAATTGTGAGTTCTAGTCTCTGTAAAAGTGAGTTGTCAAAAACGTTAAATTTTGTGCTTTTTCACTTTAATATTGACCAAATTTACAGATCTGAAAGAGTCATATTATGTGGGTAAATATTGTGTTAATATTGCAATTACAAACGGTATGTATATTGACCTTGCAATCTTTCTGTACTTTTAGTTTCAACGTACAGCTCTTCAGAAAGCTGAACGCCAAAATCACCGATCCATAGTTCAGTTGCTCCTGGAGAACAACGCAAATTCAAGTTTTCATCAACCGGTAAGATGCATACCGGTCACTCTCTGTCGATTTTTCCTGAGCTACCTTGGGAAAATTAAGACAGTGACCAGCTTAAACATTTATATGTTTATTCACTTATTTATTTAGGTGTTTACTCGAGTCAATTAATTGTGTAATTCAGTCTTTCTGACTGCAATATATGGTAGTCAATAAACGATTTATGTTTGTTTATTTTCATGTGACTTCGACAAAAAACGGTCATTATAAAGAGAGCAACCAATGCATTCAATAGTAAAATTTATCGTAAAACATTTTTAATTGCAGTCCAGTCTGAAGATTCTAGCACGCAAAGCTATCGTAAGTGTGGACGGACGGACGGGTTTTAACCTCTTACAGGCGGCTATCTTAGAAGCGGACTATAGCATCGTTTCCAAAGCAAGTGTCCTTCTCGAAGACTTCGTGGAAGAGATGAGTGTTGAAACAACTGGAAACTGCGCTATCTTATTTCCCGGAAAATCTGCTGATGAAATTTTGTCAAGCCTGGAAAGGAGACAGCCAGGTCATAGTGATATCGAAAAACTTTACCAAGGGATGGTAGAAGAAGTCAAAGCGCTGAATGAGCTTCACTGGTGTGCACGCAGCGACGATGCGGAAAAGGTTGTAGAGCTTGTGTTGCATGACGGTATAGATATCGATGTCCCAGCAGAAAGGAATTGCACGCCTCTTTTGTGGGCAAGTCAATCATCTTCAAGTATGTTGATCGAGACCCTCATTGATCTAGGTGCGGACATAAATGCTCAAAGAAGTAATAATAAAGCATCACCTTTGTTGTTAGCGGCTCTTTATAACAACTACATGCTTTGGAATATGGAGCTGATGCGAATATCAAAGAGACTGACGGGCCTACACCATTGCTGTGGTCTGTTGATCGGGGCCTCTTTAACATTTCTCAGTTGTTAGTTAAGTCAGGATGCATCATCAACCTGAGGGACAATTACAACAAAACACCGCTTCATCTTGCAGTCGAGAAAAATGACGAAACTCTCGTCAAGCTCTTGCTTAAAAACAATGCGGATGTGAACATTCAAGACAGGGAGGGAAATACGCCAATTCATGTATCTGCTCGTAGAAGATTTTTCAACATTTCTCAATTATTAATTGAGTCGAAATGTAGCATTAACTTAAGGAACACAGATGGCACAACCCCACTTCATATTGCAGTTGAGGAAGACGATGAAACAATGGTCAAATTGTTGCTTAAAAACGACGCGGATGTGAACATTCAAGGCATTGGTAGAAATACACCACTCCATGTATCCGCTCGTGGAGGATTTTTCAACATTTCTCAATTACTAATTGAGTCAAGGTGTAACATCAACTTAAGGAACAGGGATGGAAAAACCCCACTTGAAATTGCAGTTGAGAAAAGTGATGAAACACTCGTCAAACTGTTGGCTGAAGACAAGGCCGATGTAAACATTGAAGACCGCTATTCCGATACACCTCTTCATGTATCTGCTGAAAGATTTTTCAACATTTCTCAAGTACCAATTGAGTCAAGATATAGCATCAACGTAAGTAATACAAACAGCAAAACCCCACTTCATATTGCAGTCGAGAAAAATGATGAAACTTTCGTCAAGCTGTTGCTTAAAAATGACGCGGATGTGAACATTCAAGACAGCTTTGGAGATACACTTCTTCATGTATGCGCCCGTGGAGAATTTATCAACATTCCTGAGTTGTTAATTCAATCAGGATGCAAAGTTAACCTGCTGAACTTCTTTGGTGAAACCCCACTCGATCTTGCTATCAGCAAAAGTAATGAGACTCTCGTGAAGATGTTACTTAAAAACGACGCACAAAGGTCAAAATACCAAGGAGATCCACTGTTGCACAAACCTGCTGGGCCTTCTCGTCTTGGCGAAGTGTAGAGAGATACACTGGAAAAGGTTGCAAAAGATCCACTTTTGCCCAAAGCGGCCTGGCTTTCGCTTCTTAGCGAGTTTGAGACAAAAGAAGAAGTCCGAATTACCAGTGGTACAGACACACAGAGATAGAAATACTAGAAACACCAGAAGCACTTGGGAAAAACAAAAAGCAGCAAAAAGTGCTGCAGTCGGTAGCAAGACTTGGGACATATGTTGTGAATGAGACTTCGATATGTGCTGGCGATGCCCAGAAATTCAAACTTTGCTGCTCGGGCACTGCTGAGCGGGAAAAAGCTTCGGAGAGTCTAAGCTGGCTGCGTGGCACTCGTTGCGCTACATGTATGCCAGTGTACAAGGTGGTTGTAACTCATCCGCGGAGGCGAAGCAGAAATAGTTCTTCAACAAAACTGGATCTCTGACATGCACATTAACTCCTTATGGTACCTCAGTGTAGCGCTGTGCGGACGTTCGGTGTTATTCTGGTAATTCAGTAGTTCGGTAATTCAAAGATGTACAATGTACAAGCTTGCTTTTCTATATTCCAAATATAATAAGAGGGTTCGGCAATTCTTTCAACTTAAATTAGTTTTACAGCAGAGAAAAATAGAGAAATTCGTCGTTATTAAAAATCTAGCCTTAGAAACGATATTCTGATAACAAAAGGTTTGGAAAAACATTTCAGAATAAAAAGTAGCGAGATTAAAACATGACGCTTCGGCGACGACATGTCACCATTATCGAATGTAAATTATTATAAGTTCAGTAACGTTATATAAAGAAAGGAATGTGTGAAAATGAATTAGAATAAAATGAGATGGAGGACCACAAAAGAATGTACATAATTAAATGAACAGCTTCTCTGGAATGGATTCTTTTGTTTTACTTCATCACATCTTATTCTAATTTAGTTTCACACTTTCCTTTCTTTATATAACGTCACTGAACTTATAATAATTTACATTTGATAATGGTGACATGTCGTCGCGGAAACGTCATGTTTTATTCTCGCTACTTTTTATTTAGAAAGGACATTGAAACTGAAAATAGGACAGCTGATAACGCTACGAGTTTGCTCTAGGATATTGCGCCGGACTTGAGAAAATGTTACTTCTTGCTGGATAAAAAACCATGTTTACCGAAAGTCGATTAGAACGGGATAATCTAAGAACCTGTATTTAAACAACTTTCGTTCATAACGCAATAATGATCGGAACCTTAGTCCTGCGCTAACGACTTGCGCTTGCTCTAACTAATATTCCAAAAACATGTAAAGATTATTAATTTCGTAGAAAATTTAACTTAAAATGCTTTTCCCTTTCTTGGAGCTTGAGTTCTTTTTTGACACTAGTTATAGTTCCGACTGTGTTCCATTTGACAACTTTAATGACAGATGAACCTGTTGTCGCAACCAAACTGAACGTAACCATTGTAGGACTTAAGTTCTCTTCAGTATGGTGGTCCAGAGCTCTCTGTCAAAGAAAATCCTATTTTCAACACAGGACACAATGAAATAAAAATTAAATCTATCTGATTTTTTTGAAAACGAGCAGGCTCAACTCAAATCCTAAGTAGCCTTATTTTTTTATTTTTTCCGTCTCATCTCTGTTCCTTTTCCTTTCTTCGTTCGTTCGCCTCATTCTGAATCTTCTTGGAGCCCAAAAACCTTGTTTCGGTGTCATTTCGCGAAAAGTGCTCAAGGCCTCATTGGGCACCTTTTTCAAAATTCGGCTGGAAATATAATACAGTCAACACTCCCCTTGCGGACACCTCGATATTACGGACACCCCAATACAGTCAATTCACTTTATTGCGGACACCCTCGGGACCGCGAGTTGGTATGCTTAATAGCGAGAGCCCGTAATAGCGGGAATTTATTTCAGTCAAACGTCTATACTCTATTTTGTCCGGGAATTTAGCTGCTGTCCGTATTACAGTCAATTCTCGCCTTACGGACCCTTCGCTATTACGGACACCCCAATAAAGGGAGTTGACTGTACAAGCAAAAATTCCTTTGGGAGAAATGGCATCCTAAGCGGTAAAGAAAGTATGGACGGAATTGTTTGGCGTCAGAACATGCAATTTCATATCGGCGTTGGTACATCGATAAGAGGCTGACTCTGTGTGGCTCTTTACTCAGTAGTCATCTTAAAATTCCAAATTGTGTTACTAAACGTTGAATAGAGAGACGAGTTTGTTTTGCCAAATAAAAAACTTTCAGGTAGAAAATAACTCTGGAAAGGTCGTCCCAAGGTTCTCAAATGGAACTTTAAAAAGGAAAAGGCACTAGGCCGTTTAACAATTTTGGCCCGTACCATTCTGGTTCCAGGTTCTCCAAAGTACATTTTGACATATTTCCAATATGAATACCATATGGAGGCTTCCCGCATCGTTGGACAAGAACAACACTGCACAGACTAAGCGGGAAGTTTTGTAAAAAGAAAAAAAAAAAACACAAACAAACAAACAATCGTAATCCCGAAGCAAAGTTGACTCAACGGACTGTTTTACTGTTGTCGTTGTTGTCGTTGTTGGTTTTTTTTTTTTTATATCGATTTGTAAAAAAGATTATTATATATATGAGAAAGTAACTATTTTATCCTATTATTGTATTTCAATCGAATGCATGTCTATTGGCCACTTTTCTAAGTGGATTTCCACGTTAAAGGTATATTTTCAGTCTATTTTGTATATTGTATCGGAGCATTAGAATACGCTTGATTGTACATTACTAAGGGATGAAATAATCTTTATAGTTAATTAATGCTTTCTAGATCAAGATCTATTAATTAGAATCAACTACCCGCTGTGTGTTGTGTACATCCACTTCAATAAATTAGTAATAATTTTTTTTCCTCAGTTATTAGCCTTGTTTGTATTTGATCGCAAATGGTACGAGAGGGTTGATTTATTTAATTTTTTTTTTTGACAAATGCCCCACGGTACAGCCAAAAACAATTGATTTCTTCTTTTCCTTTGTAAACCTTTATCCTGATGGAAGCTTATTCACGCGAAACTTCATTTCATGGCCGTTAATTTTCCAGTGACCGTTCTGTGCATCTACGAACTCATTTTTGTGTTTTCCTTAGACGTACCGTGTTTTCTCGATTAAACGCCCCCGGTGTTTATTTAAAAATTAGCAGTTTTGACCCGGCATTTAAACGAGGCCGACGTTTAGTCGGGGTCCGTCGTTTAATCGAGAAAATACGGTACTTAATATAAATGTACCGCCTTTTGGTGACGAAGTTATCCTTGCAAAGTAGTGACAGAGAAATCTCGAGAAATCAGTGTTTTGTGATGATGCGATCGAAACACATGCTACAATATTTTATACTCGGCCAGTTCCATTGCCTAAAGGTCGGTTTACACGCTACGATCTACATTTTGAAACCCGATTTAAAAGAGCGATTCATAAGATGAAAATCGCTCTGATTCAGAACATAAGTCGTAATGCCACGGATTGTTTTTGTAAGGTCGGGTCTACACTCTCATAAAAACCGCCACGCCTATCAAAATTCAAAATCACGTCCTGAGGACAGATGTCCCGAAGCGCTCCTAAGTTAAGTATTGTTTCTGAACAATAGTCTGTTGTTATTCCAACAATAAGGGTTCGTCAAGAAAACAATACTAAGGATACGTCATAACTTGGGAGGGCTTCGTGAATCTGACCCCGGGTGTCTTAATGCACGTGATAGAGTGGGACCGACAAATCATGGGGTGCAAACCGGCCTTAAAAGTAACGTATGGAGGACAGCTTTTGTGGTCGTATGCAAACTTAAGCAGCTCCTAGAAACCCTGAAAAAATTCAGGCAGTTGGCAGTCGACGGCTCAGTTGATAGAGCCCTAGAGATTGGGGAATGGGATCCCGTTCAAGCCTACTCAGGTCGCCTTCATGACTGCATTGGTCTCTCATTTATTGATTCTGTCATCCCCGATAAAATGTATGAATTTTCATATAGCAGCCTGTTAATCTCGTACCCAGATCTCACTGCAGGTTTGGAAATGTGAAAATGTGAAGATCTCCCTTCCGCATGACCGTGCGAGATCTGGGTACGAGATTAGTAGCCTGTGTTCAGTCGCTCCCTCCCCTCAGGAAAAATTGGGAAGGGAGGGGATGTACACTGGCTAATTTAACGTGCATGCGCGCATGACCTTTTAAAGATGAAATTTGGTGGCAGTAAAGCCAATGATAGTAAAAGAGTCGTGCGACCTGCTTCAGAAGCCAGAAGACAAGTGCTTGCGAACACTTGTAGATAAGTAGCAATGGACTCTTTGCAGCTAACGGTCACATGCTACAAAATCCACCATGCTGTGACGCAAGCTACGCACTGGGACATGCAAAACAAAGAAAATTCAAATTTGACTGGATGAAGTCGCTTTGTTTTGCATGTCCCAGTGCGTAGCTTGCGTCCCAGCATGGTGGATTTTGTACCACGTGACCGTTAGCTGCAAAGGGTCCATTGACAGTCAGTATCTACAAATCTGCAAATGACGCGCGAAAGGAGCAGTTTGAGAAGAAGAACAAGCTTAATGTTCGGATTGTTAAATACGGCTTATTTGTGAAACGAGTTGTGTTATATTCCTTTTTGTCAACTTAAATTTACGTGGTGCGTGCGTGCCACCGGAGCATTCAGCCACATGAACATACAAGATAATAACGTTAGCCATCCTGATGGGTCGGGAAAAAAGCTTTTACCCACGAAGATCTTTTGAGGAAACCCATTGATCCAAGCGTTTTTATTCTATTTGAAGCCCTGTCCACTTAAGTCCGAACCAGTCCAAATTTGTCAAACCTTGGGTTCCGCTAATCAGGAGATCAGTGAAGGTCTTCTATCCATGGACAGTGGTGATGGAAGAAGGAGAGTGGTTGTTGTTTATCAAGATGTCTAAAAATGGTAATTTTTGTTCAACCTCTTTCTTCATGGTAAACTGTAGCCTGAGGTTTCTGGAGTTGATACAATCAAAACATGACAAAGCCTCATACACTTTCGGTGAAATAGGCCATAACATTTGGCTGAAAGAGTTCATGGCTTATGACGTTTTATTTTATCGACGTTATGTTGACGACATTCTCTCCTTTTCACTATTGTAGAACCCTGCGGTCGGATCAAAGAGATTTGTACCCAAAGAAATGAGTGCATAAACGAGGCTAGCAAAAAATTTACACTTGTCTTTAAGTTTGTTGATAAGTGCTACTTTCAGGCAGTAAAGAGGACACAAAAGGGTAACTAGCAACTGACATGTATTTATAACTGTAGAAGACAAGATGGCGGGTCTTACAATGTTGACCTACGCGCATGCGTTGCGCCTCACGGTTTACTGATATCTCGCGGGCCCATGATGTTACCAATTATATCAACAAAGTGACAAACTGTAAAGTTACACGCCGTTTCAACAAAACGTAGGCCTATCCTAGAGTGTTGCTTGATCGCACTCTCTATGCAAAACGGTCGGTTATACATTTTTGAGACAGGAAGGAGATTAGGAGACCGCTCGGACTGCAAAAATCTTCATCTGAAAGAAATGACAAAGATGCATCCAACAAGTCGCTCAGTACTTTAATCCACCTGACAATTTTCACAAATACGTAGTGTATTCTGTTACATTTTTCTGCATCATGGTAACGCAGCATGCCGCAAAAATTTAGAGAAGAAATCATCTTCTAAATCGGTAATTAATTCCCACGGAACCATCCTTCCACTAATGGCGAGCTTCCACTGCTCACTGTGCCATCCACATGCTATACTCACATTTTCTTGAGTCGCTCTCACAAAGGGCTAACGTTCGAAACGTGTGCTCTGTATTCTTTTTTATGTTGCACGTTCGGAGCTATTTGATTAATAGACTGGTTGTGAAGCTTTGTGCCTCTCAATACAGAGGTATTTTTTGCACAGTTCATGAGTATGTGGGAAAAGTAGACCTTTGCAAGGGCAATAGGCCTTATCACGGTTTTATCAAGACGTGTTTACCTACTCGTCAAAACGGCTTCGAAAACCGTGATATGGCCTATTGAAATCGCCCTTGCAAAGACATACTTTTAAAAGTGGCAAAAATTCTACAAACCACTCGAATACTTATCAGTGTAAAAATGTTTTTCAGAATTGAAGCTTAGTTTAAGGAGTAACAGTTCTTAAAACATGTACAGGTGATGGATTTTTCTGGCTGACTAAAGTTGGTCAGAGAACGAGAGTTATCGATGACAGGCACTCGTAAGTACCGCCACAATAACTTCTGAAGTATTATTTTATAATTGTTATACCAACGACCCACGGCTAATTTTGGGCGGACACTCCATGTGTCAATCAAGGAAGATAACTTGCTGCACCTCAGGCACTGGTAACCACTGGTTCCTCTCCCCTTGCAGTGGTCAGTTAGTTTTATATTTCTGTCATTTTGATGTCTGTGATCCTTTTAGTTTTTCTAGAATAAAGGCAGCAGGAATCATCCATGTCCAAAGCCATGATGCTGTGAGTCAGTACATTGTCAGTGAATAGAGGAGAAAAACCCTAAGGGATACAGAAGTTAACTTACGATTTACCAACCAAAAAGCTTTAAAGTACATAATTAACAATTTATGGATTTTGTTTCATCAATTAACTCAGAAAAATGCGTTGTTACCCCCCGCCCCCGCCTATTTTCGTTTTGGATTTCCATCGCGCTTGTGATCTGCTTGTCCCACGTAGTCATAAACCACGTAAAACTATCTTACCTTCGTTAAGAAATCGCAGGTGTTCGTACCATCCCGAGATTCACAGAACGTTGCACAGTAGTTCAATTAGGCACCGTCTTTAATACGAATGGTCTCGTAACCTAAACCCCGACAAACGCCTTGGTGGTATCGTGACAAAAATTGATGGATTCTTTTACCTTCAAACGTGAGTTAAAAGGGGCATGTGTAACATCCTCTTCTTTGTGTGTAAATGTAAGACCGTCTAAGAGTTATTTCAATTTATTAATTTATTTGTGTACTATCCCTCTCCCTCCCCCTCTATGGGGAAATAACCTTTAGTGTAAAATGCGTGAAAACGTTAGCAAGTGCAATCTCACTGACGCGCTCGTCAGTCTTTGTAACTGTCCAAATTAAACTTGACTTTGGTCGCGTTGTTTGCTAATGGGGAGAGACAAATGTAATGTAATTGGTAAAACTCAAAACGCTTTGGCTTTGGTCTCTGGTGAACAATCCATCCTCTCAAGTAGTTTGAACGAAATAGAGAATCCTCTGACGCTACTGTTACTGACGGGCCACAAAGCGCTTGCCGTCTGTAAGAGATTTTACTGATGAGATACGGTAAGAGGAATTATAATTCGTTAAGGACAGTCGCGTTTCTCGCGCGCGGCAGGCGTGTCATATCATTATAGGGAACACGGCTAGCTTATATGTGAGACAGGACTTGAGTAATGGAGTTCGATTCCCTTGGGGCTACAGGTTTTCTTTGTCCCACACTCATAACATTTTTCGTAAAATGGGAGTTGTATCAGATGAATTTTTAGCTAAATTCACAGAAGCGCACCATTCATGTGGTTGAATTGTGCATTATACATTTTCAAGCCAGTCTATTAGTCCAGTCTATCAGATATTAAAGCTTACCTCTTTCTAAAAAGTAGTTGTCTACGTTTTGTTGCTTGAAGCATCATTTTCAGCTTAAAAAAAGAAAAAACCGCGGAAAGGTATCTTGTTTTCTTGGGTCTTTCTACGGAATTGCAGTGCATACTGCTGACCAAAATTGGCTTTGTTAGTGCCCAGTCTTCTCAGTCTGATTGAAATCCAAGATGGCTGCCGGTGTTGGTGATTTCCTTGTTTCCTTTATAGTGGACTTTATAAAAGGAGTATTGTGCATGAAAGTGGCAGAAGAGTCATTTGCTGGAGACTGTGAGAAAATGTTTAGTTACTGAAAATCACTTTTTGTTATAAGAATGAATTGCTGAGCCTGAGTATCAGTGTAATGCTGCATGACTAGCACTGTTGGAGACAATCAGGTGGAAAGCCATAATAATTAAGTAGGAAACTTGGTGCAACAAATCACAAATTGAAATAGCCAAAAGAAAATTTTAATATAAATTTCATGTACCCATTTCTATGTGACATCCAAGCAATGATTCCAAGCAAAAAGCCGGTAGTATTGATCAATGATGGCATTGCATCATTGCAACTTTCAGTGTTTTAGTGAACAGTCTGTACTTTCCAACACCTTTAAGGTATGATTATTTACTCTGGGAGTTCAAACTCAGTAGAAACAGAAATTTTGATTCTTACTTTGTAATGTACATGTAACTCATAAGTCTATAGTCAGTTAATAAAAATTACCAACGCCTAAATGTAAATGCAAGTCTCATGGCTTTTTATTTTTCATCCCGTTAAATATTTTCTATCAATCATAAGCGTCTTGCAAAGATCCTCAAATTAAATCCTTGAAGCTCATGAAGGTTCCTAGCAAAGGTCTTTGCAGATGATCTTCTTCAAAGATCCCTATAAGGATCCTTTGAGGATGTTTATCTTTAAGGATCTTTGGCAGGTGTATGTAAAGATCTTCAAAAATCCTTAAGGTCCTGTGAGGTGTTTCACCAGGGATAACCACTTAAAGATAAAATTTGGGGTATTTGTGACAGGTTATACCAATTCTATGTAACCTGTTTTATTGAGAAACAACTTACCATAACTTGTTCCGTATTGTTTAAGGTTACCTTATACCTTCAGAGGTGTCTCGCGTCCAAGCGATGTAGCGGCAATGTAGCGCGTCCAGTTTTAACTAAAGATACCTAAACCCATATATCAAATTAAAGCTTGTAAAGCTGGCTATCGAACTATACCAAGAGTTTTGAAATAAAATGAATTGCCGAATTTTTAGCACTGTTTTTTCAAATCAAGTTTTTGACTTGGAGGAGACACTTTAAAGAACTAAAACTCAAAGGGAATTTGTTTGTTTGCCTTCAAATTTGGACAGTAGCTAGTTTAACACATAATTAACAAAACCATGTCTGCGAATTTTTTCTTTCGAAATATTTTTTCTCCGAGAGCGATTTGTGTACGATCACTCCGCATTTTTTTATCCTATTACGAAAATGTTTCACTGCGATTGAATATGGCAAAACGCAGACAGTTTTTTAGCGTTTTGGGTCCGGAAACTGAGGAGCAAATTAAATTACCAAAAAATAAAATTCGCTTTGACTTGTAGCTTTCAAAAGGTGATTCGGACACTCACATTTAGAGGTCGTGAAAAATGCGACAATTCACTTTATCACAAAACTCTTGGTATAGTTTGATAGCCAGCTCTATAAGCTTTAATGTGATATGAGGGTTCAGGTATCTACAATTCAAACCGGACGCGCTACATTGTTTGGACGCCAGACACCTCTAAAGATATGGGGTAACCTTAATTTAGGCATTTGTAAGATATCATTACTGTTGTACATGTATCAACTTATAAAGAGTGGTAGTATTCGTGGCTTAAGTTTTTTGGATAAAAGTACGTAACCTCAACAGGTTGTGAAAATATTTGGACAAAAATGCAGTGTAGGAAGTTCGAATTTGCAGTTTTTCTTCCCACCTGACATCAAATCGCACCAGTACTTTGTTTGAAGGAAAGTTTTTTCATTTAGAGGACATTACCGTCAGGATGAATTATGTGTTGACAAGTCCCATGCAGTCATATACAACTTGACAAAGTAAGTTGTATTCCTGCAATTCCTTTGCAATACGTTTTTCACTAACAGATACATGAGCCATTTCAAGGGAAGCTATATCTTGTAAATTGGGATGGTCTTTCACATACCTTATCTCCAAACTGAAGTCAGTGTCCCCCCTATCTCCCCCCACCAAGTCTTAGGAAAAGGTTTATGAAACAAAGTTAATCAGTGTCATTTTCTGGGTATATCTTCTCTTTGCAGATTTTTTAAAGCATTTTATAAAACTTCCTTGTATTTACTTTACTGATTTTCTAAGTGAATTTTTCTTTTGTATAGGAACCTCTGTAAAAATGCAACATCAGCACCAAGAAAAAACAAGTGTAGCTGTCCCAGGGACTGCCCCGCCTCATCTGAACATTAAAGTGCCCAAGTCTAGAGATCTTCCAAACAAGTCTAAACCTTGGAGTACTGTCCAGCTCCCAGTGGACATCCTTTTGTTAACAGTGGAGGACTGTGAGTTTTTGGCATGTTATGCTTACATGAGAAATGCCTTTAAAAGTTATCACAAAGACCTTGGTTTTGTGTACATTGGAAACATGGGTGAAGATGAAAATGAGCCATTAAAGATTGCTCTGATGAAATGTTTTGAAGGTTCTTCTGGTCCAGGTGGTTCTCAAACTGCTGTCAAGAACGCAGTGGTTCAGTTGAAACCCAAGGTTGTTTATTCTGTTGGCTGCTGCATCGGTCTGAAACAGGAAAATACCCAGAGAGGAGATGTGGTGATATCTTCTAAGCTTACGACCGAATCCTTTAGAGCCCCAGTTGGCAGAGATATTGCCAACCTTGTCAGAGGTGCAGCTGATGGCTGGAAGCCGCCATTTCAAAATCCAGAAGCTCGAGAAATACATGTACACTGTGGTGGTGAGATTTTGAGTGGAGTGGATCAGGATACAGCTAAACAACACCAGGAGTTATATCCCAGTGCATATGCTGTTGAAATGGAGGGAAAAGGTAAAAATTACTAAATTATCATAATAATAACAATTTTTGTAATAATTGTCCTAGCTGTTAAATAAATTATGTCTAAAGACTAATGGAAATTTTAATTTCCATATTATAGGGTTTAAAAAGCCTATAATAATTGTCATCTCCAGTTTACATGTAGCTGCAATTAAGAGCAGGATAAATTATATACACAAGTCACATACCTCACTATTTATGTGAGAAGCCTGCAGTCGGCAAAAGCAGTCAGTAGCATTTTCAAGTTCCAAAGTCTGAAAACAATAATTTTATTGGATCCCAGAAAACAGAAATGGACAATAGGAACAAAATCTGTTAGTTGCCACCCTTTGACGCCACGTCTGAGCTAAATTTCTTTCTTCTCTACTAAGATATTATGTATGCAGTTATTTAGTTTTAAGTGGCAGAGGTCATGTGATACACTGAAATGGCAATAGAAGACAACAACCTATGTCATACATGTATACTCCCTGGGTGGGTCTGTCGATGTTCTGATTAATGTTTTCATTCACAATTTACCGACAATGCATGTTATGTAGGGTTACAATGTAGCTGTGAATAGTTGTTCTTTGCTTCTGATTATGTTTACGCTTTGTCTTAGGCATTTTTGTGGCATCCCATGACCTGAAAATTGAATGGGTGATTGTTAAAGGTGTTTGTGATCTTGCTGATGGGAACAGAACTTCTGATAATTCATGGAAGCAGTTTGCTTGTGTGATGGCAGCTTCTGTTGTATCGCATATGCTGAGTGACTCAATTGTTTTTAGACAATGGCCTCACTACCAAGGTATGTGAAACAGCCTGTTGTAACAAATTCTCTTAAGTTATTAACCAGGCTGCTCGGAGCAAGTGTGGTGCCAGGCTGGTTGCAACCTGGCAACAGTTTGATTGTTCTTACCCCTCAAGGAGGGGGTGGGGGGGAGAATGGCAGGGCAAGGTGTCTTCGGAAATTGGGGGACTGGCTCACCTTGAAATGTGTTCATGTCTGGGAGTCAGTGACGAAAGAGGAAGGTCCTCAAGCACTAAAACATTTTTTCAGTTCACGCACTATTAAAAAAAAAAAGCGCAGAGGCACTCCTTGAATTATCCGAACTAGTTTAAACACGAAATTCTTTCTCATTTTGTGAGCATGGCTACTACAAATAAGACAACGGCGAAGCGGTGGGCGGCAAAATGAGACCAAGCAATTCTAATCTTCTCACCGGCTGCATACAAAATCGATTTTTATCTGGTACAGCTGTACATGCATGGTGGAACCAAACAGCTTTTTCAAGCTGGAATTTTACTGTATTGGGGCACCTTCAGCCAGCAAAAATTGAAAGAGCTGGATCAATTTATTATTTCTGTAAATTTCTTTCTCCGACTTTAAACTAATACGCCTGGGAAATATCTGAAACTTCAGAAATTTGTAGTGCACCACCAGTGTGCACTACAAACCTACAGACTCGCACAGTTACAATTTCTCACCTGTGGCATGTGAAAGACTCCACCGTTTTCCGTATTCTCAATTGCTCAGACTGTGACGTTTATATAGGGATGCTTATGATTTTTCTAACAAATAACAAAAGATGCGCCAATATTTCAATACAGTTGCTCTCTCGACTACATTACGCGCTCAACGAATTGACCGACAGTTACCACTGCAAACGTCACAGAAGAAAAAGAATGAGAGAATTCCATGAATGAATGAATAAATGAATGAATGAATGATTTTATTAACTTGTCGGTGTTGTGTAATTGAAGGGAGAAGTCCCCTCTACTAATTGCGGACACCTAAACATTAAAAGGTTTTCTCAATCTACTTTTACATTAGCTGACCACATACCCTAAGATACTAAAGTTTAAAATATTGAATACAGTAAAAACCCGCGTGTAAGAACCTACATTTTTTAAGTCTGGCAAAATAGGTTCTTGTATTTTGGGGTAGTTATTGTCAATTTAGGGTAAGTAGGTTCTTAATTAGGTTCTTAATTTCTATGAACTAGTTTTGGCTGTTGATAACCAGAAAAATAAACAAACTTGGGTTTGGTCCTTAAATATACAGTATTTATTCACAACTGTACTTTATATAAACCTGTTTTTGTTGTAGAAATTAATACTTTATTTGTAATTACAGTTTGGTATTTTCTTGCACTATAAATTTGCAATATCAAAGTCAACTCCTCGGTTAAAATGTTTATCTTAATTTAACTGTTACCCACATATAAGAACCTGCTTGATCTTGCTTGGCTAAACAGGTTCTTATACTTTTGGGTATTAAAAAGGCAAATTTCTGCCAGCAGGTTCTTAAACTACTAGGTTCTTACACGCGGGTTTTTACTGTATGTCCTATCATTGCCGTATACTAACGTTCTAAAAGTAAAAATTAGACTATTCGACTGCAGGCATCTTGAGTTACAAGAGACCTCTGACCTGACCTGACCACAATGGTAGGTCTCAATTACGTCTTATTGCCCTCTGTTGCTGCAGAATCCGTTCTTTGTTTATATTGAGTATCTCATTTCGTCCTCTTCAGACTAAGTTATATCTTAAATTTATCGTCCTCGCTGATCAACTTATCATTGCACAGAAAGGTGAAAATCACGGGATTGTCAAATACCCCCGGGTAAACTAATGCCCGGCCCGCTGAGACAGGCAAGTAGAAAAAGGTGTCCCTCTAGTACCCGGGGGGATGAGTACTGATGGAATTAACTGTGCATTAGAAGCATACTTAAATCCGACGGTATGCGCTCGCATACATCATGGTAACACATAAATCCACAAAAGTTCAGAGCAAAAATTTATCTGCAAATGGGCCCTTTCAATCTCCACAGAATCAATGAATACATTTCATCCAATTAATTTATTCGTGTTTTCCACCTTACCACGTTCGTACCGATAGTGTAGCCCCATTGCCAACTATATAAACCACATACCACCCACAGCTCCTTGATTCGCTCTTACGAAGGGCTAGCGTTGGAAACGTCAGCCCTCTTTAGGTGGCTAAATTAGTGTTCAACTCCGTTGATAAATCCAAATATTGGTTTTCACTTCCCCACCGACTCAGCACCACAGGTTTTTCACAAACTTATTAACCCCCGTTATCTATTTCTTGAATCTATCGTAACATAATGTAGGAGATGACCAGTGACGAGATCGAGGAAGAGGGTGTTATTATCTTCATTGTTAAATGCTACAAGTTCTCATGGCTACTGTAATTGCTCTATGTTGAGTTTGGAATCTGATTGGTTTTACAGACCTCTCTGGTGGTAGTGAGAAGATACCAACAGTGGAGACCCCTGCCGGACAGCAGTCAGCTTCAGTCACCAAAGATACAGTTTGTACACCCCTTCAGGGAAGCAACCTTGTCTTGACGAAGAAAAGAATGCTTCTAGAGCAGATTGGGAAGATGAACCATCATCCCGACAATCTGACAGAAAAAGAAGAAGAAGCAGTTTAGGTTCCACTCCTGAATCAGACCCTCATTTAGGTCATAAAGTATGTTAATTTTTGTCATTGCCTATAATCAAAAAAAGCCTCAAACGTTACACAAAAAGTAACACGTAACATTATAAGGCGGGGGAGGGTGGGGTGGGTGGTGTTCCCCATATATACATGTATATGCGTATACCCATCTTTATGGATCCACGCACCTAAGCATGAACCAATTCTTAAAGATTTTAGGGATGCTTTACATGTACCATTGTGCAGAAAAAATTATCTGAGGAAAAAGCTGAGCAGGGCTTGTTTTAAAGAAACGCTTATCAAAGCTTATTTGCGCAAGACCGGTTTCGGAAACCTTAAGAGGAATCCTTTTGTCTGTTGCGAAGCTTTGTTTACGGAAAACTCTTACAGGCAAACTAGTATGAATGCCATGTTCTTAAGCAACATCTAGCTGCTTTTATAGCGTGTTAACGTTAGAAGATGTCCAATAATTAGGGCTTGGTGAATCAAGCTTTACCTTCTAAGTTACCAGTTTTGATTTTCAGGAAGTAAGGTTTTGAAACTTAAAACCAAGGCACGGAATCTAGATGTTGCGAAACAGGAAAAATTCAAAGAGTATCTCAAACAGCAAATAGACCTTTATATGGAAAACAATGCAGTTCATCCAAGTGATCAGCCACAAGAAGGAGTTGGTCGCCTTATTAAGCATATAGAGGAGGTTTACAATTCACTTGTAACGGCATTCGGACTTGGCTGTTTGGAACTTACTCTTCAATGTCCTACTCTGGAAAGCCTTGACAGCCTGTGGAGTGACTATTGTTCTGGTCATCTGAATGAAGTAGCTGAGCGGTTCCTGGTCACCAGTGAACTAAAAAGGAATTTGAACAAGGAAACTGTGAGATTAAACACAACGATATCAGAGGAGAACTATTTGATGTGCACGAAGGCAATCATGGAAAACTCACGTACGTTTCTGAAAATTAGTCAATCTTTTTTCAAGATAATATAAGGACTCGACTGTTTGCCCTCCTACAACTCAAACAATTACCAACACTATCGTCTACTGGATAACTTGTAAATGTTGTAAGGGTTTTTTTTCCCTCTTTTGGTGGAAGGCAAATAAAAACTTACTAAATTTAGGAAATGAGATGTTGTAAGCTGTTGTATCAAGGGAACTGAGGGCCTGCAAGACGGCAGGTTGATACAATTTGGACAATACTCGGTGTAAAAACCTTTGACCTTTTTCTTTGTTTTCTACGATTTGCAGCCTCGCACACTTTTGTTCGAATGCAGTTTATGCTTTCTCTTTCCTTTGTTTTATGTCAGTGGTGAGTATGGCAGGTTTTTACAACAAGGATGAACTGACAGTTCGGTTAACTATCGTGAGTTATTTAAGAGTGCCTGACTGTAACTTTCGAGAATCGCTGGCCAAGCTTGAAAAATCGAAACTCCTGATAATTTGCCTGAAGTTTACTTTTGGGGAACTATCTTCGAAAATATTATTTGAATGTTCTGGAAATTTTTAGTTTTCGAGAATTTTGGAGAGAACGAAATAACGGGTTTTGCCTCATTAATTATGCAAAAATCTCACTCTAAATTAGCCAAGTTCAATACGCTTGTGTTGAAACAGTACGCAACGCTAGAAAGCGAGGTCGCTTTTGAATAAGAGCATAACTCACCTACTTTCTATTAATGGGACCTATGTAAACTTTTGTAGAACTTTGGAGGGTTTTATGGCTCTTTGAAAAATTGACATTTTGAGGACTTCGCGATGAGGCGAAAATTGAGTAAGTTTGAAGGTTTAAAATGCATCTTGGTATGTCAGGTATCGACTCGAGAGAAACATTGTGATAAAGCTTGGGTCTTCGTCTTTAATAATACGAAATAAAAAATCTGGGCAATCAATGCACGCGCTGGTGAAAACCAAAGTTAGCGAGGCTTCGTTAACAAATTTGCATAATTCGCAACTGTTGAGAAAATGCTATGTTGTGGCGACTCGGTGAAAACATTGACCCAGGCTATCTTCAAATGGTTATTTTACCCCACATTGCATTTGTCTGTTTCTCTTTCTTGTTTAATAACGTGGTAGAAAAGGTCTGGAAAAAAACGCGTGATCAGACAAGAAAATATTCGTCAAATTCTGGTGGGAAATTTGCATAATGCTAATCTTCCAATAAATTTTTCTGCAAAGGAATCTGATTGGGAAGGTTTCGTTAAGAGACCATTTGACTTAAACACCCCACATAAAAGGAGTCAAAACAACGTTTAATAATTCGATTTTAACCAATTATTGTCGAATCGTAACCTTTAAATTAATAGTGCCAAACTGATACTCGCTATTGCGTTACCTGCGTCACGTCAGTAGCTGTCGATATGTCTTAGAATGTAATGCCTACAAACCAACTTGTGGTGCGAAATTGTCAATTACAACAACTAGAAAAAAGACCTTTATTTACTGGCATATGAGTGGTTTTGATAAAAATAAAACGTTCACATGACACTTGAATCACGTTTAAAAGATACATGCTTGTCAAATGAGATGCGAAAGTTGGACATAGGGTCGGTCAAAGTGAATATTTTTAATTAAATCATGTTTGTTTACTGGAATGCATGCTTTTTCAAATAGCTAGTCCAACCTTCTTCAGTGGCCTTCCAAATAATGATCACCCAGAATTGGGTCAGTCAAAAAAACTCTCTGTTCGTGTTGTTTGATACTGTACCTTCGCAAGTGACTGAAAAACAATGTCAGCTGGCACGCCATATTTAAACGTAATTACTGGTATGAAATATCACACATGCACGGATACACGCTTCAAAACCTGTGTGCCAATTTCCGTTTAACAAAAAAATAACCTACCTACAGTCCACATTGGTTGTAGGGCGTGCATTTATCTTTGTCGAATGTCAACAACAGAAACACGGGTATCTCATCGACACTGTATACACGCAATGTCTACCGCATACATCACAGGTAGCCGAAGCTCTATGACCTTTGTTTGACCTTTATATTTTGATGTCACGATGAGTGTTACGCAATGGCGTAAATCATTACGGTTTGTAAACATACGTGTTCCAAACGTGTTTTGGAGTCGAAAATAAAGGGCATAAATTGAACAAAAATTGCTTACCTTGTCTCCTTGATCTCTTGCCAGTGTTTGTGCGCCATATTTTGGCCATTTTAGTACGATTCCAGTGGGTTTTTAAAGGTTTGCTGAACAATTTCCTCGCTCTATATCCTGCTATATATGTCCCCAAAAGGTTGATCACTTCAGTAGCAATAGTTTTCGTTGCAACGTCAACAATGAGGTCAGTATAAAGTCTGTGTCGCAGACAAAGGACTGCGGACCGCGGACTGGGTATAAAAGAGAAACTAAAGTAAGCCGACGACGGACTACGGACTACGGACTGGGTTTAAAGGAGAACTGAAGTCTGAAAATCATATCTTTCTTGTATTCATTCTCAGTAAGTTTAATATGTATCAAATCAAGTTTCGGTAGTTGTTTTTGTCCCTTTATTTTTATTTTTTTTTTTTTAGAAACAAAACAAGGACTTGGAATAAAATAGTGAGGATCGACAGTGCAAACATAAAATCTTGCTTTATCTCAGCGAAACAGCTGGATTTTTAATACGCGCTGAAGAGAGCCGTCATTTTAGTTTTTAGCATTCATCTCAGGGTTCGATATGGTGAAAACTGGCGTGATTAAATGCGCAAAAGGATGTTTGATGATCATGATCGTGATCAGCCAATGAGCCCACGTGCACAATCATCTAGATGTCGTACACAGACATGTATGCAGTAGACATTTCGTGTATACAGTTTCACTGAGATACCCGTGTTTCTGTTGTTGACATTCGACAAAGATAAATGCATGCCCTACAGCCAATGTAAACTGTAGGGCATGCAGTCAGTCCATAGTCCGTAGTCCATAGTCCTCCTATCTTAATACGAACTTTATGCCCACCCCGTGGTCTGCAGTTCTTCGTCTGTGACTCGTGTTTTATAATGACCGCGTTGTTAACGTCGCAATTTATTTCAAAGAATACTATTGCTACCAAAGTGACCACAATTTGGGGGATATATATCTATAGTGGGATACCGTATAGAGAGAGGAAAATTTTCAGCAAACCTTTAAAAACCCATTGGAATCGTACTAAAATGGCCAAAATATGGCGCACAAAACCTTGGCAAGAGAACAAGGAGACAAGGTAAGCAATTTTTGTTCAATTCATGCCCTTTACTTTCGACTCCAAAACACATTCGTAAATTCCCATGCAAACCCTTATAATTTACGCCATTGCGTAACACTCATCGTGACATCAAAATATAAAGGTCAAACAAAGGTCATAGAGCTTCGGCTACCTGTGATGCATGCAGTAGACATTGCGTGTATACAGTGCCGATGAGATACCCGTGTTTCTGTTGTTGACATTCGACAAAGATAAATGCATGCCCTACAGCCAATGTGGACTGTAGGTAGAATCAGTTATTATTTTGTTAAACGGAAATTGGCACACAGGTTTCGAAGCGTGTATCCGTGCATGTGTGATATTTCATACCAGTAATTGTGTTAAAATATGGCGTGCCAGCTGACATTGTTTTTCAGTCACTTGCGAGGGTACAGTATCAAACAACACGAACAGAGAGTTTTTTTGACTGACCCAATTCTGGGTGATCATTATTTGGAAGGTCACTGAAGAAGGCTGGACTAGCTATTTGAAAACGCATGCATTCCAGTAAACAAACTTGATTTAATTAAAAATATTCACTTTGACCGACTTTCGCACCTCATTTGACAAGCATGTATCTTTTAAACGTGATTCAAGTGTCATGTGAACGTTTTATTTTTATCAAAACCACTCATATGCCAGTAAATAAAGGTCTTTTTTCTAGTTGTTGTAATTGACAATTTCGCACCACAAGTTGGTTTGTGGGCATTATATTCTAAGACTCATCGACAGCTACTGACGTGACGCAGGTAACCCAATAGCGAGTATCAGTTTGGCACTATCAATTTAAAGGTTAAGATTCGACAATAATTGGTTAAAATCGAATTATTAAACGTTGTATTGACTCCTTTTATGTGGGGTGTTTTGGTCAAATGGTCTCTTAACGAAACCTTCCCAATCAGATTCCTTTGCAGAAAAATTTATTGGAAGATTAGCATTATGCAAATTTCCCACCAGAATTTGACGAATATTTTCTTGTCCGATTACGCGTTTTTTTTCCAGACCTTTTCTACCACGTTATTAAACAAGAAAGAGAAACAGACAAATGCAATGTGGGGTAAAATAACCATTTGAAGATAGCCTGGGTCAATGTTTTCACCGAGTCGCCACAACATAGCATTTTCTCAACAGTTGCGAATTATGCAAATTTGTTAACGAAGCCTCGCTAACTTTGGTTTTCATCAGCGCGTGCATTGATTGCCCAGATTTTTTATTTCGTATTATTAAAGACGAAGACCCAAGCTTTATCACAATGTTTCTCTCGAGTCGATACCTGACATACCAAGATGCATTTTAAACCTTCAAACTTACTCAATTTTCGCCTCATCGCGAAGTCCTCAAAATGTCAATTTTTCAAAGAGCCATAAAACCCTCCAAAGTTCTACAAAAGTTTACATAGGTCCCATTAATAGAAAGTAGGTGAGTTGTGCTCTTATTCAAAAGCGACCTCGCTTTCTAGCGTTGCGTACTAGTTTCAACACAAGCGTATTGAACTTGGCTAATTTAGAGTGAGATTTTTGCATAATTAATGAGGCAAAACCCGTTATTTCGTTCTCTCCAAAATTCTCGAAAACTAAAAATTTCCAGAACATTCAAATAATATTTTCGAAGATAGTTCCCCAAAAGTAAACTTCAGGCAAATTATCAAGGGTTTCGATTTTTCAAGCTTGGCCAGCGATTCTCGAAAGTTACAGTCAGGCACTCTTAAATAGGCGAAAGTGTTTTCAGACAATAACTATGGTGCCCAATCTATATTTCGTTAGCTTGCTCGAATTGACCATCCTTTTTAACTCGTGAATGCGCGCATGCGCAATGAACGAGTTATCGTTATGCGGGGAAGTTTTCACTCACTCGATCGTTCAGTCGTCAACTTTATATTAATTTAACCGGAATTTAATCAAAATCATAAATTATCCATTAGTCTACGTGATGTGCATGTATTCACCATCAGCCGCCATTACGGGACAAAAAAAAGGACGTAAAATCAATGCAACGAATAAAAAAAAAAGAAATAGAAAATCAAAACAGCTACTAGGTGTGTTGTCTGCTTAATCTTTCCATTTACGGGATCTAAAGGCCAACTTTCCTTTCAGGAGCGATCTTTTCCAAAGTCCGACCTCTCAGACGCTCTTTTGGCTCGTGTCGTTGGGGAGGGAAGATTGCGTGACGAGCCAAAAGAACGTCTGAGAGAGAGGCTACACATCGATAGGCGGAACTGCTCGCATCAAACGCAAACATGAAAATCTTTAAAGGAGCTTACCCTAAAAATCCGAGGAAACGACGTGACTGAAAGAATAGGATATTCTACAGTGCGATAAATCTCCCTTCGGTGTCAAACGTAATCGATAAGATCAGGAGGTCAACACTGAATTTACATACAGCCGAACACAACGCTCGACGCATTTCTATCTCCTGCCGCAAAATGTAAACATTCAATTAACTTGAAAGATTCAAGGCAATTCCGTGGGTGAAAGGCTAAGGGTAAAATAGGAAACTAAAACTTAAGCTTCCCAATAAATTTCATTCGGGGTCCAGTGTGAGCGATAAGATCGATTCACCAGAACAAATGTAAACACTGAACATTTGCTAATGCATAGCGGCAATCATCGCAACGCTTGACGTATTTCTATATTTACGTTCGTTCACTTAGATAAAACCAAAATAGCAACTTTAGCAAGATTGAAAGCTTCTTCCGATGTTATAAAACGCTGACAGAAGTCGTCGTTTGAACATAGAAAGGAATATTACCATGCTGAAAACAAAAAGATTTTGGTAACGTGCTAGGCAACCAAAATCGTTCACATGTATCAAGTTTCATCCGGCAAGAACATGACGCGAGGAAAAAAATTCGAAGGAAAACTGGACGTTTCTTTTTTTTTTTTTTTTTGGCGCCTGGCAACCACGTTAAACCACCAAAAGAACGTACACGTTCACCTTTGAGTTGTTTCGCTTATCGAAAAGAATCAGAGGGCGTGTGTAATTTGTAACTTTATACATAATGCATTTCCGCAACGCGGCATGGCGTTGTAGCGTAGTTTGATGCGAGTACCGTTTTACGGTTACCACTATTCACCTCTGCATTCACGGAGTTGGCTCACAGGAGTCTTTGATTGTCATCACCGAAGATGCTTTCGGTATAACTGATCCTAAAAGTATGAGAAACGAGACTCGGGTGTTAACAGACAAATGACCATAAGCCTCCCAGTAGCATAGTGGCTAAAACTACGGACTGGTGTACAGAAGGTCATAGGTTTGATTCCCGTCGGGAACTCAGAATTTTTTCTCCCGCGCTTGTTTCACAATAGTCAATCAAACGTAGTACGATTGGTAGGAGTTTACTCGTAGCACGAGTCAAGTTCGAGCCCGAATCAAGTTCGAGTCAGGATCCAAATTTTATTTTTCTTTCTTTTTCCTTTTGTTTCGTTTTTGTCTTAATATCTTTGATTGCGATTTTTGCTTTCATAATGATGTGCCAACTGCCCTTCGAAGTATTAAACTTGAACGAGCTATTTTCCTTGTCGAAGCGATCGCGAGAGTTCGTTGTTGGTAGCAAATTAATCCCATCCTCATTCATTTTTGCTATCTATAATTTTCTTGAAATGGTTTGTCCAGTGTTTTTGGTGACTGAAGCTTCGGTCACTATGCCTTGTGAAGCCCACGTATAAGGAAAAAACATGGCCGTCAACATTTTGCCCGCGAGGTTCTATTCTGTATCATCTTGGGTGTCCTGTGGATGGAACAAGATGGCGCTTGAGGAGCCGGTAAGACTCCCTCACCGTCCGTTTTGTCAGTCGCAGAAATGGGATCTCTGGCTCAAGTGAATGCATATAGAGGTCTTAAATTTTCTTAGAAAATATATGAACACTAAGCGATGTCGTATATCTTTCCACAACAACAGCGAATCACAGCCGTAATAGTCGATAAAGAAAAATGTTGCAAGCCTGAAGGTTAATTTTTCCGTTTACCACTAGCACATCGTTATATAAAAGAGAGTAACAACCAGAAGACTTAAAAGAAGAACAAAAAAGAGAAAAATAAAGAATGGATCCTGGCTCGAACTTGGTTCGTGACTTGAACTTGACTCGTGCTACGGGTAAACTCGATTGGTAATTAAAGTATAAAATTCTGTTGAGGGGTACTGTATAGCTAACACTAACTCAAATTACTTTAAAGTACAAGTTACTTAGAGTTTAATGCGGACTTAAAATGTAATTACATCTGTAATTGTTTTATTTTCTTTTGACAAATTCAAAGTCAAAATTGCAACTAATGGAATTTAGAGTCTGGTGTTGTAAGCCTTGGTAGAGATTGGGCACACCAAAGTTAAGTCCCTTTAGTGGAACATCCTTCTTTGCCCCTCGAAAATGCGTCTTTGTTATTTCATTACTGAGCTTGAAGTTTACCTTCTTTCTTCTTTAGTGTAACTTTGAATGTAATACAGAATTCACATTTTCGACTATTTCATTTTGAACAATTAAGGTCGTTCGCGCTAATTGTTTATGCGCATCTTTAGTGCGCAAGTAGCGCACACGCCACGCAATGTCACGCGCAATTCATTTCGACTATCTCATTTTGAACAATTAAGGTGGCCGAACACAGTTTTTCCAGTACACAGGTGTTAGTAAACATTATTTGAAAACTACGTACTTCTGAGTACCCGAAATTAGCATGGTGCAAGATTAACTAAGAAGGAATAAATTTTGATACTTCTTGTTGAACAAGGTGCCGTTGCCATGGCAACGCAGCAAGCTATTAACCGTCCACAAATAACGGTTTTTCTTAATTTTTAGAAAATGCACTCGTTAGATTTTTTCCATATTTTGTATCCAGAAAAACCCACAAAATACTGACATAGTGACGCTGCTTTCATGTAATTTTAACAGACAGATCTCCTGTAAATGTTGGTTTTGCACTTTAATGTTTTTTGAAGATACCCTCTGTTAGATTTTGTTTTTGGTTTGTAGGCAAGTTACGCTTTTAGAAAACTACGGTTTTGTCAAATTTCACGAAATTCTAACGAGCGGTTCCTTAGAAAACAGTTTATTTCCAGTAAAATAACCAGTCACAATTTTTTGCTCAAATGCGCATGCGTGGCTTTTAATTAGGGTTTCTCAGAAAGATGAAAAGCGTACAAAAAGGCTTAGCTCATTGTGAACTCAATTTCTTTGTTCGGCGATAAATGAACAAGGATTCACAAACGAGAAACTAAGTTATTTTAAGAGCAAAACTTACCTTTTGGTATAAAATCGAGTGGTCGATAGTATTTGCTTACCACAACCCTAGCGCGCGCTTAATAGCATCACTAACAGAATCTGTAAAGCGCGCGCAAACTGTGTTCGGCCACCTTAAATGGACTGAAATTTTATTGTTATTTAACCAGGGGAAGCAAGTAGCAGTGGCTTTCTACCTGAACAAACTGATCCAGCAGGAAAGGACTCAAGACAGGCTGATGAATCTCAGAAGGTAGAACCTTTTCATTTTTGTTGAATACCATGCCATGAGTAACCGATGGTAGTGAATACATGTGTGTACAGCGGACTCGCTGGAAGAGGTGTGCAAAGGAGTGTTAAACATTATTTTACTAGGTCGAATTATGCATTTTTTATGTCACATGGGTTAAAGAGAATTTAGCACGGTGTTTCTCCCTTGTCTTTACCCTGTTTGCAGGACAGGCAACAGAGTTTGAACTGGAAGATTAGAGGAGAAAGGGCCAAAGTAAGTGAAGAGTTGGTATATGTTTATAATAATATTAATATCAAGGACGAGCTAGTGTTTGAATGAATGAATTACATGGTATTAACAACGAGGCAATGTAGAGGACATTAAAGGGAACTTCCACTCTTTCAGCAAATTGACGTTAAATTTCAAATTATGTTTGAACAAATTGTATGAGCACTTTTTCCCTCGTGCCGCCATTTTGCTGTTTCATTTTATCATAAACTCGTAATTTTGAAGGGTATATGATCCCATATCACCTGAGTAATCCATATCGTCATCATTTGATAACCCTTTATCTACTCTGAGGTCGATGTACTTATTATCAACAGGCATCAAGAAGTACTCTGCACAAAGCTGCCATCAGTGGACAATGTGAAACTGTTAAAATCCTGCTTGATTGTGGTGAAGATGTGGATCAAAGAGACCAGGTTGTTGTTGTTTTGTTTTGTTTTTTGATTGTATTGTTTGTGTAGCAACCTTGCCTTTCGATGTAATGGCTAATTCTGATAATGCATCCAACTTAGGACAAACTGGTACATTAGCGGTTGTCAGTGCCTTTTTGCCATGGATTGAACCATTGGCTGTCTATACGATGTTTCGCAGTTAAATCTGTTGTGAATCTGCTTTCTGGTTGCAATCAAATATACCCGTTGTGAAACCCAATGTAATGTCCCTGTGCTGTCTTTATTTTCCCCAGTTTTCTCTGACGCCTCTTCACCTTGCCTGTTGGTATGGACAGGAATCTGTTGTCAGACTGTTGTTAAGACATGGTGCAAATGTCAATGCTGTAGATAGGGTGAGTTGGATAGAAAAGGTTAATTATTACATACGAAATAAAGTTGTCTTTGGAATATTCATATACGTTTATGACAATTCACTTCCACTTAGACTAGAAATTAAAACTTACCACCAAGTTGAAATGTTACAACACTGAATGCTTTACTGAACACCTGAAAAGTATCAACCCACACGTACAATTTACTATACAAGTGGAAGGGGAGGGAGTCTTGGCTTTTCAGGATACCCACATCCATGTGAAAGGTGACGAGAGCATCAAAGCCACTGTCCACAGGACACCCACCTACACCGAACGGTATCTAAACTTCCAGTCTAATCAAGAGTCCAATCACTGATCGCGTAGAACACAGGAGGTCTGTTATCCACGTTTAATTCAAGAGAGCTGAGCACCTGTTCACTGCGAAAGAAGACAGAGAACGGGAACGCGAAAATTTTCGGGAGGAACTCAGAGTCAATGGCTACGAAAGGTGGGCCTTTCAAACTCCATGGAAGACCCGGAGATAGAAGAAGAAGAAGAAGAAGAAGAAGAAGAAGAAGAAGAAGAAGACATTTCCCCTTGTAGGCCTTCTTTATACAAGCAAATTGACAGAACACTTTAAGAAACACGGAATTCCCATCTACAGTAGTCCATACAACATGCTTAAGACCGTGCTGGTCTACCCCAAAGAAAAGCCGAAAACGGACAAGGGCATGAGACTCGTAAATGACATCAAGTGCGACTCATGCAAAGAAGCCTACTTACCCCTCCCAGGGACATCTGGGCAATACAGGACGCGAAGTAAATTCGCAAAACACTTTATTCCAGCTAAGGAATGCTTTGTGCCATCATAATAAAAGCCCGTAGTCAGTTGTAATTTCTAGTCTCTGTAGAAGTGGGTTATCACAGACATATAAAAATTATTACTTCTTTTTTCACTTAATGACCAAATTTGTCACTGAAACGGCGATCAGTTTCTTGTCCAGATGCCCCGTGAAAGAAGACCATTAGTTACGACGTTTTCTAAAATGTGTTCCCTTCTTATAATTTTCACTCTTTTAACTTTAACTTTAGATCTGAAAGGGCCACATTTGTGTTGGTAAATGTTGTGTGAGTGTTGCAATTATAGACAGTATCTATATTGACGCGGCAATCTTTCTGTGTTTTTAGTTTCAACGCACGGCTCTTCAGAAAGCTGAACGTCAAAATTACCCATCCATAGTGCAGTTGCTTTTGGGGAATAACGCAATTCCAAGTTTTCAGCAACCGGTAAGATATATACCAATCAGTTTTCCATCAGTTTTTCTGAAGCTAAAACTGTACCTTTAAAATAAAAGGAAAAGGTACAAGGAAAATTAAGAAAAATTAAGAAAGTGTCCAGCTCATTCATATAAGTTTCTTGACTTTTTTATTTGGGTGTCATTTACTGAACAAATTTTTTCAAGTCTTTCTGACTTCCTGGCTTTCAGTAAACGATTTTTTCCTACGATTTGGACACAAATCCAATAAGAAGGTCAATGTGAAAAGAGCATTAGCAAGTAAAATTCACCTTAACGTTTTAAATTACAGCTCAGTCTGAAGATACTAGCCCGCAAAGCTGTCCTAAGTGTGGACAGACGGTCTGGCTTTAACCTGCTGCAGGCGGCTGTCGTGCAAGGGAACTACAACATCGCTTCAGAAGCGAGTTTTCTCCTCGATGACTTCGTGAAAGAGATGAATGTTCAAACTACGAGAAACGGCGCTAATGTATTTTCTGGAAAATCTGCTGCTGAAATTTTGTCATGTCTGGAAGGGAGACGGCCACGTCATGATGACATCGACAAACTTTACCAAGGGATGGTCGAGAAAGTCAAAACGCTAAATGAGCTGCACCGGTGTGCAAAAAGTGACGATATGGAAAAAGTGATAGAGCTTGTTTTAAATGACGGTATCGATATTAATATCTCAGCACGAACCAATTCCACCCCTTTGTTGTGGGCGACGCCGACATCTTCAAGTGTGTTGATCAAAACCCTTATTAATCTCGGTGCAGACGTAACTGCTCAAAGAAGTAATGATAAAACCGCGTCTTTGTTGTTGGCGGCTTATTGTAACAACTACATGGCCACTCGCCTGATTTTGGAGCATGGAGCTGATGCGAATATCCAGGACGCTGGCGGATTTACACCACTTCATGTATCTGCATGTAAAGGATTTTACAGCATTTCCCAATTGATAATTGATTCAGGAAGCAACATCAACGTAAGGAACAAAGATGGAAAAACCCCACTTCATCTTGCAGTTGAGGAAAATGATGAAACTCTCGTCAAGCTGTTGCTTAAAAACATCGCGTATGTGAACATTCAAGACATTAATAGAAATACAACACTTCACCTATCTGCTCGTGGAGGATTTTTCAACGTTTCTCAATTGATAATTGATTCAGGAAGCAACATCAATGTAAGGAACAAAGATGGCAAAACCCCACTTCATCTTGCAGTCGAAAAAAATGATGAAGTTCTCGTCAAGCTGTTGCTTAAAAACAACGCGTATGTGAACATTCAAGACAATAATGGAAATACAACACTCCACCTATCTGCTCGTGGAGGATTTTTCAACATTTCTCAATTATTAATTGTGTCAAGATGTAGCATCAACTTAAGGAACACAGATGGCACAACCCCACTTCATATTGCAGTTGAGGAAAATGATGAAACTCTCGTTAAGCTGTTGCTTAAAGACAATGCGGATGTGAACATTCAAGACAAGGCGGGAAATAGTCCGCTTCATGTATCTGCTCGTAGAGGATTTTTCAACATTTCTCAATTACTAATTGAGTCAAGATGTAGCATCAACTTAAGGAACACAGATGGCACAACCCCACTTCATATTGCAGTTGAGGAAAATGGTGAAACTCACGTCAAGCTGTTGCTTAAAAACAATGCGGATGTAAACATTCAAGACAAGGCAGGAAATACTCCACTTCATATATCTGCTCGTAGAGGATTTTTCAACCTTTCTCAATTACTAATTGAGTTAAGATGTAGCATCAACTTGAGGAACACTGACGGCACAACCCCACTTCATATTGCAGTTGAAGAAAATGATGAAACTCTTGTAGAGCTGTTGCTAAAAAACAATGCGGATGTAAACATTAAAGACTGCTATGGATTTACACCACTTCATGTATCTGCTCGTGGACGATTTTTCTATATTTCTCAATTATTAATTGAGTCAAGATGTAGTATAATCAACTTAAGGAACATAGATGACAAAACCCCACTTCATATTGCACTTGAGGAAAATGATGAAACTCTCGTCAAGATGTTGGTTAAACAAAACGCGGAAGTGAACATTAAACGCAGGGTGGGAAATACTCCACTTCATATTGCAGTTCAGAAAAAAAATGAAACACTCGTCAAGCTGTTGCTTGAAAACAACGCGGATGTTAACATTCAAGAAAATGAGGGAGATGCACCGCTCCATTGTGCAGTTAAGAAAAATGATGAAACACTCGTCAAGCTGTTGCTTAAAAACAACGCGGATGTGAACATTCAAGGCCGTCATGGACATTCACCGCTTTATATTGCACTTTGGACAAATGAAGAAGCTCTCCTCAAGCTGTTGCTTGAAAACAACGCGGATGTGAACATTCAAGACTGGAATGGAGAAACACCACTTCATATTGCAGTTGAGGAAAATGATGAAACTCTCGTCAACCTGTTGGTTAAAAACAATGCGGATGTGAACATTCAAGACATTGAGGGAAATACTCCACTTCATGTATGTGCTCGTGGAAGATCTATCAACATTTATAAGTTGCTAATGCAATCAGAATGCAACATTAACCTGTCGAACGTAATTGGCAAAACCCCACTCGATCTTGCTATCAGCGAAAGTAATGAGACTCTCGTGAAGATGTTTCTTGAAAACGACGCACGAGGGTCAAAATACCAAAGAGATCCACTATTGCACAAACCTGCTGGGCCTTCGCGTCTTAACAGGTCAAAGAGAGCAATAATAGCCGAATTTAAAGAAAGGGATACACCAATGCGCAGTCCTGCTGGTCCTTCGCGTCTTGGCGAAGTGAAAAGAGATACACTTGGAAAGGTTACAATAGATCCACTATTACACAAACTTTCAAGACCTTCGCGTCGTGGAGAGGTGGAGAGAGATACACTTGGAATGAAACCTGCTGGGCCTTCGCGTCTTGGCAGGGCAAAGAGAGCAATAATAGCCAAATTTAAAAAACGGGAACCACCATTGCGCAGCCCTGCTGGGTCTTCGTGTCGTGGCGAGGTGGAGACGGATACACTTGAAAAGGTTACAATAGATCCACTATTACACAAAGCTTCTGAGCCTTCGCGTCCTGGCGAGGTGCAGGGAGAACAACTTGGAAAGGTTGCAAAAGATCCACTTTTACACAAACCTGCAAGGCCTTCGATTACCAGTTGGACTACCACTTTGTAGACACACAGCCCTAGGAATGCTAGAAATACCAGAAGAGAAACAAGAAACACCAGACGCACTGGGGAGAGACAAAAAGCAGCAGAGAATGCGGCAGTCGGTAGCAAGACTGATAAACTGCTTGTAACATATTATTAGACTTCAGCAACCAGGTTCTGGTTTCTGGAAAGCTGACTAATACTAGTCCACATTCCACAATTACCCTAACCGAAGGTTAAATTTGCTCCTTGGATTCCGTTCTGTTCCTGAAAGCATGATTAGCGTTAACCAGAAATAAAGAGTTAAATTATACCACCTAGCGAGGTCAATTGACTCAGAAATCGACGCAGAAGAACTTCGCGTTATAAAGTCTGCACAACAAATTGAAGAAAGTAATTTATGTTACCATAAAAATAGTGTATTATCGTTTGTCTTACGATGTAGTCGCTTGGAGATCTAAATCGCCACGTTTCTATCGAGAGTGCAGTACAAGCTGTTCTACGGAAGCTAGAGAGTGACCCCACCCTTGCTGACCGCACGACGTTAACACGTGCTCAAATTGCGGACCTTTTACACTTCGTATTAAGATCTGCGTACTAATGGATCGATTAACGAAAAACGAGAACGCGCAGCTATGGGGAGCCCGGTTTACGCGGTTATTGCTAATCTCTACATGGAGATCTTTGAAGATAAAGCAATTGAATCAGCGCACTGCAAACCTAAGATCTGGAAGCGCTACGTGGATGATACCTTCACCATCCTGGACCGAGACAGAGTTGACATCTTTCTACAACACCTCAACAGTCAACAACTGACCATCCGTTTCATCATGGAAACCGAGAATGACAGCAAGATCGCCTTTAATAACTCTTTCAACTTAAATTAGGTTTACAGCACAGCAAAATAGAGAATTAGTCTTTATTAAAAATCTAGGCTCAGAAAGGATATTGAAATTGGAAATAGGACAGCTGATAACAATACGAGTTGGTTCTAGGATATTGTTTCGTTAACTTTGCCCCGTTTACTAGAGATATACTCAACGATCTGAATTCAATTAATACACTCGACTGAGCTTGCTTAAGCTTTAATGGCTTCTCGTATTCACTCTTACAGCGGGTGTGTGAAGAGCTACTCTAATCGCTTGTACACAGAGTCCCTAGAGCGGTTTTCAATCAAGAGTCTCTGGCCAATCGCAACAGGTACAAATAGCGCAATGAACCAATCAGAACTCAATTCAAATTCATGTAACCGGCGTCAAGCGCGGGAAAACACGTGCGAGCGAGGCACGGTTGGTTTTGGTTTTACATCTTATTGGTTGAGAGAGTGATGCGAGTTTTGTTAACCAATTACAGAGCGCAGTAATGCAAAACCAAAGCAAAAACGCAATTACATTCAACACAATTCAAAACCGTTCTAATTTGATACTACCTGTATTGTACAATTTGATTGGTCGTTGCTAAGAGCTAATCAAGTGTCAATCACTTTCACAAATTGTGTAGACTCCTTAGAAAACTAACTATACTAGTGACGCAAGGAATCATAAAGTCTCCGACAATTGCGCTGGACTTGAGAAGATATTACTACTTCCTGGCTGAAAAACCATGTTTACCGAAAGTCGATTAGAACGGGAAAATCTAAGAACCTGTATTTAAACAGCTTTCGTTCATAACGCAATAATGATCGGAACTTTCGCTCTACGCTAGCGATTTGTGCTAGCCCCTAGTAATATTCCAAAACACATTACGAGAAGGGCTGAATAAACATTCTTTTCGACGAGTTATTCACATGTAAAGATTGTTAATGTCCTAAAACACTAAACTGAAAATGCTTTTCGGTTTCTTAGAGCTTGAGTTCCTTTTTAGCACTAGTTACAGTTCCTATTGTGTTCCACTTGGCAACTTCAATGACAGATGAAACTGTCGGTTGCAACCAAACTGAACGTAACCATTGTAGGACTAAAGTCTTCTTCAGTATGGTGGTCGAGAGCTCTCTCTCTCAAAGAAAATCCTTTTTTCAATATAGGATACAACGAAATAGAAATTTAATCTACCTGAATTTTTTGAAAACGGGCAGGCTCAACACAAGTCCAAAGTAGCCTTTTTTCTTTTTTTCCGTCTCATCTCTGTTCCTTTTCCTTTCTTCCTTCTTTCGCCTCATTTTGAACCTTCTTGGAGCCCAAAAACCGTGTTTTGGTGTTATTTCAAGCGGGCACCTTTTTTCAAAATTCGGGAAGAATTATAATACAGTCAACTCTCGCCTTGCGGACACCTGGCAATTACGGACACCCCAATACAGTCAATTCACTTTATTGCGGACACCGTCGGGACCGCGAGTTGGTGTCCTTAATACCGAGAGTCTGTAATAGGGGAATTAAATTTCAGTCAAACGTCTACACTCTATTTTGTCCCGGGATTTAGCTGCTGTCCGTATTACAGTCAACTCTCGCCTTGCGGGCACTTCGCTATTACGGACACCCCAATAAAGGGAGTTGACTGTACAAGCAAAAATTCCTTTGGGAGGAATGGCACCCTAACGCAAAAAAAGTATGGACGGTATTGTTTGGCGTCAGAACATTCAATTTTCCATCGGCGGTGGTACATTAATAAGGGGCTAACTCTGTGTGTCTCTTTACACAGTAGTCATCTTAATTTTCTAAAACGTTTTACTTAACGTTGAAAAGAAAGACGAGTTTGATTTGCCAAATGAAAAATTTTCAGGTAGAAATAACTCTGGAAAAGTCGTCCAAAAGTTCTCAATTGGAACTTTCAAACGGAAAAGGCACGAGGCCGTTTAACAGTCTTGGCCCATATCATTCGGGATGATTAATTGATTTTTAATTTATTTATTCTATTTTTTTGGACAAATGCCCCACGGTACAGCCAAAAAGAGTTAGTTTCTTCTTTTCTGGGCAAACCTTCATCCTTCATCCTGATGGAAGGCTGATTTCAGGCCAAACGTAATCTCAGATAAGTCTTATTTCACAGCATTGCTCTAATGACCGTGCGTTGTGTGGATCTCGCAACTCATTTTCGTCCTCCTTAGACATACTTACATGTAATACAAATGTATCATCTTTTGCAATGAATTTATCGTTAAAAAGGTAGTGACAGTGGAATCTCGAGAAATCAGTGTTTTTTTGATCAGTTAATCAAGTCCTGAGGACAGATTCCCGAAGCGCTCCTAAGTTAAGTATGTTTCTGAACAATAGTCTGTTGTTGTATTCCAACAATAAGGGTTTGTCAAGAAAAAAATACTAAGGATACATCATAACTTGGGAAGGCTTCGTGAATCTGACCCCCGGTGTCTAAATACCCGTATATACGATTTGTGCTCTGATACAGTCGGGCCAGTAAATCATGGGGTGCAAACCGCCCTTAAAACGAACGCATGGAGGACAGCTTTTGTGGTCGGATGCAAACACAGCGCTTTGCGATCCTTTGATAACGAGAGAGTAAACAATTTCTACTATCTGACGATGGTTTGTGCTGTTATGGAACGCAGTCTTTCAAGGCCTGAAACGCATGGCCTGTCGCTTGTTTTTCCAAACGAGCTCCACAGAACACGCACTTGAGTTGGCACCGAAAAAATTAATCCAGATCATTTTTATACCCGAGAGTTAATTTGATTGTGTGCATGGTTTGAATAGCAACATAACCTTTGCAACTGATCAACCAAATAGAGTACTGTAAGAACGGCAAACTAATATACCGAGGTAAAACAGCAAAACTGCTGATGGAAGTAACTCATATGAAATACATATATTTTGAACTGTCGCAGTAATGTATGTAACTTGTGCAACTGCGCAAATAAAGCCTGCAAAAAATTCAGACTGGAACGGGATTTCAATCCATGAACCCCAAGATACCGGTGCAGTGTTCTACTAACTTGGCTATCAAGCCAACTGGGAGCTGGTCATATTTCGTAATACGATATATACACTTAGAGGTGAAGGGATAGAAGGAAATGTAAAAAACATATATATTTGAACGGAGGGTGAGAGAATCAATAAATGAGAGAAAATCGCAGTTATGTACTTAACTTAATTAGCTGCTAAAAGAAATTCTGAAAAAAAATTCAGTCAGCTGGCAGTCGACGGCTCAGTTGATAGAGCCCTAGAGACTGGGGATTGGAATCTCATTCAAGCCTTCTCAGGTCGCCTTCATGACTACATTGGTGTCTCATTTATTGATTCATTCATCCGAGATAAAATATATGAATTTTCGTATAGCTCATTTCCATTGAAGAAACAACTAACAATTACCATCGTGAGAAAACAAACGTGTACGAGAAAAATGCAAAAAGAAAGAGAGGATATATGTGTTACATGTATATGCACTGCGGATGAAAGACTTAAAAGAGGAAAAGGTTGTCGCAGTCATATACGCAACCAGACTGTTGCGAAAAACCTGAAAAAATTCAGGCTTGAACGAGCTATATAACTGCCTGAATTTTTTCTGGTTGCGTTTATAACTGCGAGAACCTTTTCCTCTATTAAATCTTTCATCCGCAGTGCATATACATGTTTCACATATATTCATATTCGTTTATTCTTCACGGGTATATATTATGATCTCAGAGCATGACCAGCTCCCAGTTGCCTTGATCAGATAGCTCAGAAGGTAGAGCAATGCACCGGCATCGCAGAGGTCATGGGTTCAAATCCTGTTCAAGCCTGGTATTTCTCATTTAACGAAGCCTGTTAATCTCGTACCCATATCTCACTCGGCAGGTTTGAAAATGTGAGATCTCCCTTCCGCATAACCGTGGGAGATCTGGGTACAAGATTAGTAGCCTGTGTACAACCGCCCCCTCCCTCAGGGAGGGGAGGGGGTGGATGTACATAGGCTAATTAAATGTGCATGCATGACCTTTTAAATATGAAATTTGGCGGCAGAAAAACCAATGAAAATAAAAGAGTCGTGCGACCTGCTTCAGAAGCCAGAAGACAAGTGTTTACGAACGCTTGTAGATAAGTAGCAATGAACGCTTTGTAGCTAACGGTCACATGGTACAAAATCCACCATGCTGAGACGCAAGCTGCGCACTAGGACATCCAATACAAAAAAAAATTCAAATTTGACTGGATGAAGTCGCTTTGTTTTGCATGTCTCAGTGCGTACCTTGCGTCCCAGCATGGTGGATTTTGTACCACGTGATCGTTAGCTGCAAAGAGTCCATTGACAGTCAGTATCTACAAATCTGCAAATAACACGCGAAAGGAGCACTTTGAGAAGAAAAACAAGCTTAATGTTCTGATTGTTAAATACCGCTTGTTTATGAAACGAGTTGTGTTATAATATTCGGTTTTGTGGACTTCGGAGGCAACTTAAATATGTGTGGTTTTTATCCCGCGCGTTTGCCTGCGTGCCACCGGAACATTCAGCCACGTCAACATACAAGATAATAACCTTTGCCATCCGGATGGGTAAAAAAAACAGTTTGTACGCACGAAGATCTTTTGAGGAAACCCACTCACCCAGGCGTTTTTAATCCGTTTGAGGCCCTACCCACTACAGTCTGAACCAATCGAAATTTATCAAACCTTGTGATCCGATAATCAGGAGACTAATGAAGGTCTTCATTCAATAAAGAGTGGTTGTTGGCCATCAAGAAAAAAATTAAAATGATAATTTTTGTTTAACCTTTTTCTTCATGGTAAACTGTATGCTGGGGTTTCTGGGGTTGAGACAATCAAAACATGACAAAGCGTCATGCACTTTCGGTGAAATAGGCCATAACATTTTGCTACTGAGAGTTCATGGCTTGTGACGTTTTATTGTATCGACGTTATGTTGACGACATTATCTCCTTTTCACTACTGTAGAACCCTGTGGTCTGATCAAAGCGATTTGTACATAACGAAATGACTGCATAAACGTGGCTAGAAAAAATATACACTTGTCTTCAAGTTACAAACTGTAAAGTTACAAGCCGTTTCAGCAAAAAGTAGGCCTATCCGAGAATGTTGCTTGAGCGCACTCTTTATTCAAAACGATCGGTTATACACTTGTGACACAGGAAGGAGACCAGGAGACGGCACAGACTGCAAACATCTTCATTTGAAAGGAATGACAAAGATGCATCCAACAAGTCGCTCAGTACTTAAACTTTCACAAATACGTTGCATTCTGTTACATTTTTCTGCATCATTGTAATGCAGCATGCCGCAAAAAATTAGAGAAGGCTCATCATCTTCTAAATCGGCAATTAATTCCCTCGGAACCATGTTTCCACTAATGGTGAGCCTTCACTGCTCACTATGTAACCCACATGCTATACTCACAGTTTTTTGAGTCGCTCTGACAAAGGGCTAACACTCGAAACGTGAGCTCTCTAATCTCTTATATGTTGCACGTTCGTGGCTTTTTGATTAATAGAGTTAAATTGAAGCTTTGTGCCTTCCAATACAGAGGCATTTTTGCAAAGTTTATGAGTATGTGGGGAAAAGTAGGCCTTTGGAAGGGCAATAGGCCTTATCACGGTTTTCGATGCCATTTTGACGAGTAGGCAAACGCATCTTGAAGCAACAGTGTTTGTATGGAAATCCGAAGTCAAATAATTTTCATAAAACACCGCTTCTGAAAAATTCATGAATTGGAAACTTTAGGGACTTTGCAAAGGATTTTAGAGAAAATAACTGAGGAATGTAGCTGTGCTAGAAAGCATCTAGTTGCGTTTTGACATTTCCATAAATTTGTCTGTATAGCGAACCAGCCGCGAACTGCTACTAAAAATAGTTCGCGGGAAAAAATACAGGGTGGCACCGGCACATCCCTCCAACTTTTCTTTTCTTTAAATCCTTTCCTAGTGCCAAAAGTTTCCAAATCATGAATTTTTCAGAAGCGATGTTTTATTGAAAATTATTTGACATTGGATTTCCATACAAACACTGTTATTTCAAATGGCGTCGAAAACCGTGATAAGGCCTATTGGAATCGCCCTTGCAAAGAAATACTTTTATAAGTGGCAATAATTCTAAAGACCTCTCAGATACATGGCAGTGTATAATTGTTTTTTTTTTTTTTTTTTTTTTTTCAGAATTGAAGCTTTATTTATCTGAGGAGTAACAGTTCTTAAAACATGTACAGGTAAAGGATTTTTCTGGCTGACTGAAGTTGGTTAGAGAACGAGTGATCGATCACAGGCACTAGTAAGAGCCGCCACCACAACTTCTGAAATATGATTTTATAATTGTTATACCAACGACCCACGGCTGATTTTGGGCGGATACTCCAGATGTGTCAATCAAGGAAGATAGCATGCTGCACCTCAGGCACTGGTAGCCATTGGTTCCTCTCCCCTTGCAGTGGCCAGAAAATGATAAAAGGGGCAGGAATCATCCCTGTCCAAAGCCATGATCCTGTAAGTAAGTATATTACCAGAAGAGAAAAACCCTAAGCGAAACAGAAGTTAACTTACGAATTACCAACCAAAATGTTTTACCTTCAAACGTGAGATGAAAGGGGCCGCATTGGTAACATTCCCTTCTTTGTGTGTAAATGTAAAACATGCTAAGAGTTATTTAAATTTATTAATTCATTTATGTACTACCGCACGCCCTACGGCAAATAGCTTTAGCGTAATTTGCGGGAAAACACCAAACGCAATCTCACTGACGTGCTCGTCAGTCGTTGTAACTCTCCAAATTAAACTTGGCTTTGGTCGCGTTGTTTGCTAATGGCGTGAGACAAATGTAATGTAATTGGTAAAACTCAAAACGCTTTAGTCTGGTCCAAAATGCAAAAGCTTCGTGAGCAATACATCATCCTCTCCAGTATTTTTGAATGAAGCAGAGAATACACTAAAGTACTGTTACTGATGGGCCACAAAGCGCTTGCCGTCTTTTAAAAGATTTTACTGAAGAGATACGTTACGGGTGATATTAATTTGCTAAGGACAGGGGCCTGCTCGCGCGCGGCAAGCATTGCCGACTTTCATATCGTGGGGGACTGGGTTTGAGTCTGTGTATTATGGGATATTGGACACAACAAATAGCCAGAAAGAGCACACCAAACTTTACAACATCCTCAAGTTTGGTGTTAGTCAAGCCAATATTAGACGAGATACAGCCATTCAAAAACTCCAGTTTTTTACTATGAAATACTGATACAGACGCCGGACAAATTGTGCGTCGCGTCCGAGTATCCATACATTTCTTAGTAAATTTTTTAAAGTTTTTGAATGGCTGTATTTCGTTCAATATTGGCCCAGATCCCACCAAACTTGAGGATTTTGTAAAGCTCAGGGTGCTCTTTCTGGCTGTGGGAGTGTCTTGTCCTATATCCCACAATACACAGACTAGTACCCAGTCCCTTACGATATGAAAGTCGGCAATGTTATATCATTATTGGGAACGAGGCTAGGTCATATGTCAGACAGGACCTGAGTAATGGAGTTCGATTCCCTTGGGGCTACAGATTTTCTTTGTCCCACAATCATAACATTTTTCGTGATATGGGAGTTGTCTCTGTAGCCGAAACAACTATTCCACACATTCGAATCCAGTCGTATCCAACTCTTTTCAGCGTTCCTCCCTGTCTACGTCCTCAAGTATGACGCCATTGAGAGGGTCATGTTAATTAATTAATTAATTAATTAATTAATTAATTAATTAATTAATTAGTGTATTTATTTATTTGTTTATTTATTCCTTAGCTTTGCCGTACAAGAAAAGTTACAAGTGCAGAGAAGTCGGTTAATCATAATTACTCCTATTAGCAATAACAATAAATATTAAAGGGAGAGTTTCACGGTTCGGCGCATGTGCGAGCGATAGCGTAAGCGCTGTCAAGCCAATTGTTTTTGGACCAATTAGAAGCGAGTAAACACCGGCGGGATACGGCGGGCAAGTCTTATAACTTGCTGGCATAAAAATAAAACTGACCGGCCAGTGTTTCGGTCACGCTTCAGAAAGAAACAAAAAGGCTGTCCATGTAAAATACATCAGGATTTTTGCAGCGCCGCTTCGTGCATGTCCCATGACATTCAAGAAATGCCAGAACTTTACTTATGAACTTATGCGAACGTATACGGTTTTATTTTAGTACAATGTCGATATCTCGCGGCATCGACCCTTTTTTATTACACGCGGTTCGAAAAGCCGAGAAGCTCCCTCAAACCAGTATTTCATCAGCATTCAGTGATTAACTTACTATAGTGTGTTCGTTCGATAGCCTGATTTTATTAGACCAGCGAGAAGGCGAAGAACGAGAAAACTGCAAGCTTCAAGAAGCGATGCGACCGTTTAGTAACAACAACACTCGGAGCGTCCTTTCGAGGTGCTGAAATGCATTTGAGAAAACTCTGCCATGGTGGCAAATCAAACCTGCGCTTGCCATTCGCAATGACCATAATTTTATAGATAAATGAATACCTTACAGAAGATTGTGTAGTTTGCCGCAAGTCTTTTGTTTTGTTTTTTTTCTACTGCCCGCTATTCGAGCCCGCTAATAGCAGTAATAGACGACTACAACTAACTCGCACATTTGATCAGGTATTTATTCGCTTTGCGTCTCGGTGTTGTAAATTTTTTTTCATCCAAGGCAAAACACTGATGTTTGATGCTGTTTGTCCGTCGAATTCTTCGTTTTTGACAGTTGACTTTCAAATGAACAAACAGTACGATTGAAAGCTAGAAAATACTCGCGAGTTCATCCAAAGCCAGTCGGTGACCTTTGCCATTTCCAGCGAAAGTAGATGTGCCGCAAAATCGTTGTTTACTTTAAACTGACTTATCCCTTCACCAATTTTCCACGTATGGTGGACGTATCTTGTTAACCATACAGGATTTCTACATCCACTGAGGGCACTCCACTCTGTCCGCTTGATCTGTGCTTCAAGAGAGTCCAGAGACAGTCCCGTCGCCGGTTGGCCGCGACGTCTCCTTTGACGATCTATCGACAAAATGTCGTTTTTGGATGCTAAAACACTTTTAACCTTACAAAAATTGAACTTATATTTACAACAGGCAACAAAGATTATAAAAAGTGAAAAATGAAGGGCGGATGATCCAAATTCGGGCGCGATTTCAACAGATTGTTCAACCACAAGCTCGCATCGAATTTAGTGTCGACCCGTACAACTTATTCTTGAGCCGGTCATCTCGCGCATGCGCTTAACCGTGAAACTCGGCCTTTAAGTAGCCATACTAGCGATGGAAGTCTCCTCACATGATTACATACGTGTAATAACAGGACTGAAAGCTCAATAATCTTCTTTTGACACAGGATAGCCTTAGATCGCGCCATATTCTTTCGTAAAGGATTCTAAATTTGGGTCAGTTGATGTGTATTTTGGTTCCTCATCCATGAGGGTAATCGTGCATCCATGCAATAATGGTCCGCTTTCCATTCGAGCAAAATTTCCGGAAATTCCGAGCGAGGAATCGAGGGGAATAGAAATTTTCCGAAATAAATTTTCGCATTTTTGGAAATACCTCGCGAGGTTAACCTGACGTTCAGGAAAATCGGGACAACCGTTAATAAAATTCTTGCCAAGTCAGCCCAGCGTGAGTTTAATTTAATGTATTATTTTCGTTTTCGTGAAAAACTCGTGAATGGAACAGCTTTGTTGTCAAGTCGGTTGCGGATACTGAAATGGAAAATGTCGCTCCATTCAGCATTTGAATTTCTTAAAATTTCAAAACGAAATGTTTGGCCGAATAAAAAGCACTCGTGGTTTAGATTATTATGTCGGGAATAATGCATATATTTAGGTCTATCGCATTCAATAGAAAAGCTTGTGTGGCAGGCACTCGAAAGGGGAAAGGGAGGGGGAGAATAGGGCGTCGCGCTCTCCCCACGTACTTCGTGCGCGCTTCTGATCGTCTCTTTCCCTTTTAGCTCCTCTCACGCAGGCTATACTCTATCGAGAGACACACCATTTGATCTTAGACTTGTTAGATATAGGGTAGTTTGATATCTTTCAACCAAGTTTATTTTTTATTTTAAGACTTAAGGTTATCCTTTTTCTCTCATTTCACCATTGTAAACCTCGAGGGGAGTCTTTTCCAGGTGTTGACATTGTTGGCAGCAGGGCAAAGAATAATATGCGCCCCCATCATCCAAACTCCTGTAAGAGCAAAAGCTCTGGGGACGTCGGTCTTAAAATTGAATATTCTACTGGTGATTAAACACAAAGCTAAATGTCCCAATTTTCTTCATAGTGAAAATTATTCCCTATTATTCCCTTCTCTTCGCGCCCTATTCTCCAATTAGGAGCCTGTTTTCAGGCTCCGATTATACTTATGCATACCGACCACGACAATTAAAGAAATTTGTCGCAACAAATAGTGTTATTCCATTATTATTTACTTTGGAATTGTTCCGCTCAACGTTATACGCTTAACAATTTACGGACAGAATAAAACGAAGAACTTTTCCCATTTCCTGTGATTTTCGTTTCAATTTCCTATTTTTTTCTACATTCAAGCTCAACCACGCGATGCAATGCAAGGAAGCGTAAATATGCCAGTGCACAATGAAAATCGAAGATGGCGTCGAACGGATCGGAGAGGCTGCAAGATTGAATCCAGCATGGTTTAAGCGGTGGATCTGGCTAGCGGAAGTATAAACAAAAGGATTTCCAAAAGAGGGAAGGAAAAGCTGAACTGGGATTTTACTGTAAACAATAATAGCCAAAAGATCGGGCAGAAAAAGCAAAAAGAATACCGCCAGGTTGGTTCTGGAAGAGTGATTTTCAATTTGCTGATCGATTAGACTTGGATATAAGGACAACTGCTGCCTCCTAACAACTGATAAAGTAATTCCCGGACTAAAATCTTGATCTACTTTTTTGATTCGGGAAGTTAGAGTGAAACATCAGGAAATTGGGCCGATAGCGTCCTTGGATTCTCTTCCGGTTTTGTAGAGATTTATGTTTGCGTCTGAGGTTGGATGAAATAATTAATTTTTTGCTTCTCGTTCCTTCATCAGGAATCGACACACATTCCATTTGTTTTCCTTTTTTGCTGTAAAGATCTTACACTGAAGCACACTCAAGATCAAGGGCCGCACAACTCTGACAAGTAAGTGAAAGACCTATAGAAATTCTCTTGGAGTAGCCAGACGCTACTAATGCGTTGAAGCCAAAAATTTATGAATTTTGACAGGCATAAGAGCTTTGTACGACAGTGCTAATTTCGTGTGGCAAACATAGCTACTAAAGTTCGACAGATTCCGTCGCATCATCAGATACTGAAGCGGCGGTGGATTCGTAACTTTAATGTACTGAAACCAGTGCATAAATTAATCGTTGTTTACTGTGAATAAATCAAGACAAGTCATGAATGCTCTTTTAACCATGAAAACAACTACAATGTTTGTTCATCGCAAATCCTGTCTTTTTGCTTTTACTTTAGGCTGTACATTGTTCTATGTTGGTTCCTGACTGATTTTTAAAAAACGCAAGTGGACCCACGAGCCGAGGGCGAGTGGTTTCACTGACAAGTTTAATTATTTTATGGCGTAATTTTACGGTCGAAAGAGTATAGGCCATAGAAAACTGCTGTCGATTTATTTTATTCAATTACATGGAAAAATACGATTGGAATTGGCTTTTTCTTCAATTCCGCTGAGAAGAGCGCCGGTGACAGAGCGAAAGCAAAAGGTTTCTATCATCTACAAGCTCTTGAAAAGTTATGAATGGTTTTATTTTCGACATCAACCAACTTTAAATCTTGTCAATTTGTGACTGGTTTTATTTTTCCCTGTGGCAAAAAAATTGTTAACTTTTCCTTACTTTGCTTTACATGTGACGTCATTTTTATTGTCGTAAACTCGTCGCCCCATTTTCTATTTTCTGTTTGGGAAAAGAAACAATCATAATCGGTCACGTGACATCTATTTTCAAGACCCAAAGTTAGAAGTGAGTTACGGTCATCAATTTTATGTGTCGCTACCAAGTTTGGTGGTCTTTCAGTAAATTTCTGCTGAGCTATAATTGTTTCTTTTTTTAACCCAGATATGGCCTTGAACCATGCCTTAACATGCTTGAGTTCACTGTTATAGACAACAGTTACGGGCCAATCAGCGCACGATAATTTTGACAGTTATTGTAAAATTATTCTTAGCGTCAGTCTGAAATACTCTATTTAAGGGCAAATATTTTGATAAGTAGTAAGTGTATATAATTTATGAATAAATATATAAACCAGCTCAGTTGCTCTCGGAAAACAAGACGTGATAAACAGGCGAAAGTCTCGGAGTGGAAAGACACTTGCGATAGAAGTACGCAACATGCGACGGTTGTTTGGCTCTTATTAATTCATTCACCAGCACAAACGTACGAAGCCTCTATAATTTGTGGAAAGACCGTAAGATAAATACATCTAAAGCAACTGGAATAGGTTCTCCCATCAAACACAATGCCACAACTGCTAGTCTAATATTATGACCACATGACTGTAAAGTAACCAACTAGAGAGCCAGTCTCATGTTGAACACGGAAATGTCATAACAATGGTGTATGGCCCAGAATAATTTTTTGCTTGCATTCCCAACTCACGATCAATCACGTATACACGCTTGCCCCTCGTCGGAAAAGTGTTAAAGAAATTTTACCAACATTTCAAAAGGCACGGCCTTTCTTCTGCAGGGTATCTTGGAAGATGACCCTAAGACACAAGACGTAACAATTTAAAACAGGAGGGGTGCAATAAGGTAACATATTTATTAACCGTGAAATCAGCTTTACCCTTGTTTTGCATTATCTGTTCTGCACGCTCGCCGGGAGGCTAAAGTAAAGATTTTTTATTGTGTCTAAAAAGCAATTGTACAGATATATTGACTGATATCGGTTTTGTGTTGTTAAAACAATAAAATTAAGAGCCAATTAGTTAACCCTTTCCCTACCAAGACCCACTATAGTGGGTTCTCAGCTCATAACTGGGTCAGTATTTGTTCAATTACAGTGACATTTTGTCAGCAAATTGGTCTTGGAAAGATCTTTGCATTTAAAAGGGCAAAAAAATGGTACCCTCTGGTATATATGATGTGGCTTTTTGTTGAATATTTCCATTTAATTAATTTACAGACTCGGACATATTTCGGGGTGTTCTATTCATTAAAAGCTGCAAAATAAGCTACACTTTTGAGGTATACCTATCACATAAGTCGATCAGGTACATTTTTTAGTTTTTACTTTTGTTTTAAAACCATTTCTATCAAAAACCTGACTTTCTTCAGTTATCTTGATTTCAGAAATAAATTACACTTATCAAGGCTAACTACTTTTAAGACTTTTAAATGGTATATTAGCAAGCTGGGTATTTTCTTTACCGTTTTGGAAAAATGGGCCAGAAAACTTGGTAGGGAAAGGGTTAACTCCATGCAAAGACTCATATTAGTCTCTTCATCCTGGTCCTATTCTAACCGTATCCCGACCCGCCAACTTCCGGTCCCCATCCCCGCTGCTTTTTCGTATTCGAACCCAGATTCCTTACTATTGAGGGCGCCTGGGACCCACGGGGAGCTTCCAATTTTTTTTCAAGATGGCGCCGAAGTTGGTAGTGGCTTATGAGATTGGATCCAGTATGACTTAAGTGGTGGTGCTGGCCTAATCTAGCGCTGGCCAAGAGAAGCGAAAGCCGTTTTGAGAGGTTTTTCACTGCGGTTGGTCCACATCAGTACTAAGTCACTTTGCAAGGTTGGAAAACTTGGAAGTCAAATTTGACCCGTTATTTGAGAAGACTACTTTAAACACCTCGCTAAAATTCCCTTCAAAGAACGAGTTTAATCTCTGACAATGGTTTTATAAGAATTCTCTACAAATTTTCAAATTGTGCGTTCTTGCAAAAATCTCAGGAATGGCTCGATCTTCACCACGCATGCTTGATGATGCGAACAATTTTATCCTGAGGTTTTACTAAAATTGATGTTATGAAACAACCTCGTTCCCAGGGTCTCTCCCCTTCACGTCCCGGGACGTACAACGTACGTACCTGGGAACGAGGTTGGTTATGAAACACGTTTATATAAGCAATGAAGAGGACTTCAACTTATATATACGTTACAAATTCAACTTTTGGTATTTTATGCTAATACTTTTAAATTAATGTGTTCGACAATGTCTTGTGATTTTTACCCTGTAGATAACCAGTACAAGAATAGCACGTTGTTATGCAATAACATATACTAGTCCTGGCGGAATATCTTCAACACTGAATATTTTACCATAACTTGTCAATAGTGAGCTTACAACGTAAATTTTTCGGTTGGTTTGTGAATAGAACAATTATTTTATCCTCAAGATGGCCACAGAGTAAACTGTGAGAAGTGTTTTTCAGCTAATCGTTTTTATGCGCGGGCGATGCGCAGAGGTAAATGTAACAACTCGGGCGTTGTTGAATGGAAAAACAGCAGGGAAAAGCTTCGTACATCACTAAACTTTGCAGCGTGGCACTTGTTACGGATGCCGAGAGACAGGATCGTTGTAACTCGCCCGCGGAGGCGAAGTAGAAATAAATCTTCAACAGAACTGGAACTCTCAACTTGTTTATTCGTAAACGTTCACATACACACTTCGGCCACTTATGGTAACTCATTCTGGTAATTCATTCTGGTACTTCATTCTGGTAATTCAAAGTTGTACAACGTACGACCTTCTTTTTTATGTTCAGAGAATGTTAATAATGTTCGGTAAGCCTTTCAACTAAAATTGGTTTTACAGTAGAACAAATAGCTGAACGCGTCGTTATTTAAGACTCTAGTCTTAGAAGTAATATATCAAACACGAGAAAGCGTGTTTCATCAGATATCCGAGGCGAAGCCGAGTTTTTTTAAACGACTTCGAGGTGTTTGGATGTCTGATGAAACATACTTTCGAGTGTTTGATATGGCTTCTCAAATGAGCAATAATTCTTGGAGAAATTCAAGGCTAAAGTTGGCAAAATTTTATGGTAATTAGGATCACATATACAAACCACGGTCAGGGTAGTGATTTTCTTTGCTTTTCTTTTGATGAATTATTAATGAGTTCGAGAAAGGATATTGAAAAAGGAAATGAGACAGCTGATAACTCTAAGAGTTGGCTATAGGATATTGCGCCGGAAGGGTGCAATTATTACTATTTCCTGGATGTTTACCGAAAGGTCGTTAGAACGGGAAAATCTGAGAGCCTGTATTTAAACAGCTTTCGTTCATAACGCAATAACGATCACCGGAACGTTTGCTCTACGCTAACGGGTTGTGCTCGATCTAATACTCCAAAACACCTAACTGTTGGGTTATTGAAAGCAAGCAATAGACTCCTGCTTCGGGTCGACGGCAATGTTTTATTCTCCCCGGGGTATCCAATCGATGGAAACCGATGATCGGAAATTCAATCGATCAATCGATATCAATCGATAAAATTAGTTAATTGGTATCGATTGGTATCGGCCAATCGATGACCAATCGATAACCACACAAAAACCGTTCATCGATTGCTATCGATTGGCTCAGCAACCTTGAACAGACGTCACGCACGCTACCTGTCCGATCATCCGCCATTTTTAGGAAGCCCTGGGGACGAAATTGGTAATTCCGACCCAGAATATACTAAACACCTAAACTAAAATGGCTCATCGCTTACTACTATGATGAAAAAAAGGAAGGTATTTTTTGTCTTTTGCCGCACATTTTATTTCTTTTAGACATAATTGGCGCCTTCATAGATTTTTTAGTTTGTATGCATGTGATCAGTCTTTGTGTTCGTTATTATAAGGCTAGGTATTGCTGCTTTATTCATTATTTTGCAACAACTCATGCTGCTGTTGTTGACAATTTCATTGTTTGCAAAAGTACAACTTCTGTTACCAGAATTTTTCTGTGAAGGCACGATGCAACCACTTTCCGTTTTTTGAAGTCTATAGATTGGCCCATGGAACAGACTTTTAATTTGGCAAAAAAAAAAAAAACGGAATCCTGTGGACGGGGCATTAACGTTAAAGAGAAAGAAGAGAGTATTGTTCTCCTGTTAGCATTAAAATGAAATGTGTTTATAATTACTGCGCGTACAAAGTTGTGTTTGTTATGCGTCGATTCCGGTTCCGTCAATCTGCAACCAATCGATACCAATTTATCTATCGATTGGTATTGATAATCAATAACCACACGAACCTTCGCCATCGATCGGTCATCGATTATCAATATCAATCGATTAATTGATATTGTTTGGTATCGATTGATATCGATTGTCATCGATTATCGATTCCATCGATTGGATACCCCGGGATTCTCTCCCTCGGGCGCGTATGCGCATGGCTAATGAAATCACTGATGCTTGACAAATGAATAACACAACACTTACGAGCACGGCTAAATAAACATTCATTTCGACGAGTAATCCACGTGTAAAGATTATTAGTTTCCATAAACACTAATTTGAAAATACTTTTCGATTTCTGAGAGAATGAATTCCATTTTTAACAATACAGAGAAATAGTTCTTGTGACAAAACGAAGTGGGACGCCTTGTACGAATATCACGATTTTCCTTTCCTGGCAAAGACTCTTCTTGAAAACATCCACAGAAATGAAGCGAGAGGATGTTACACCAAGTTTGATGAAAGGAAAAATAGCGATACTCCAGAAAACAACCTCCATGAACGTGGATTGCTTTCGCTATTTGGTTCTCGCCGGTGATTTTCTTATTTTCCGTCTGTGCGAAAATCAGGTCGACACGCAATGCCTTTTGGATGAACACGGGTCTTTAATAGAACTTCAACTCAAGACCATTTTAACTTTTTGAAGAAGCATTGGTTAATCAATTTGAAGTTAAACAGCTTTACTGTAATGACACGTGATTGAATTTCTTAACATCTGAGAAGACTTTTTGAAATACTTGATTAACCCAGCAGTCGAAAAGTGTAATGCACCATATATACGTCTGCTTGATATAAAGGTTTATCTGTTTTTTATCTCATAAAAGCACAAAAATAAAAGGTAATGTATGCTGGCTGTCTTACGCTGCATTCCAATTGTGGTATACATTGCATTTTTCCTTGACCATGGAGGACATTTTGAGGGACACTTAAAGCTATAGAACCACATGTCACTCTTCAGGGCTACAAGTTTATTACTGTTAGGCTGTGACTATTATGTATTACCCTCGCTAAATAAAGACCTACTACTACTACTACTACTACTACTACTATTACTACTTTTTTTTTTATTTTTTATTTTAGTAAAATTAGACTTTAATTATTTTCAAGAGCACATTACTTGCATTACATTACAATACTTTCAATATAGATTACTTGCACTACTAACAATACAAAACTCTATTTGCCATTAAAAATAGTATTTCAAACATACAATTACTTAGCATAATTATTTACCATGTGGTTGTATACACTATTATCTACTATCATTACTAACACCGTAAACAAAACAAAAAACAATGTGGTTGTAACAACTAGTACTACTACTACTCAGTGTACATGTATGTGTATCATGATGTTAGATTTCATTCTTCATACATGTATGCAGCACAGAAACTGTAGGTCAGTAACATACTGTAGTTAGGTCGGGCATAAAGGAGGAAAATTCAGGTATCCCACAATGCCTCGCTTCCAACTATATTATCAACTCGATGTTGATACGCGATCTCGCATTTGCGATGGGGCTTCTCGGAGTGAACGCTGATCTGCTCTCTCCGTCGCCATTGCTTTACGTGAATTGCTTAGATTTAGACAGTCAGAGTTATGTCAATTCGTCAAACTTAGCCTGTTGTCGGTTTCTAACGGTCATGGGACACGTTAGTTTTCCAAAAGACTTACGAGAGCGGCTTCTTTGCTTGTTTGTGCGATCAGAAACATTGAACGGCCGCTTGCCACTCGACACTTCTTCGACTTCTTTCATGCATTTACCGTTTGCTTGAATATCAACTTAAAAGGAAGCATTTATGTCACCACTTGATGTCCGTACACGAATAGAACCGAACAGAATCGTGCTTAAATTCCTTCAAAACATGGGGACTTAAGGGGACCTTGAATAAAATTCAAAGGAGATACTATTCGAGCAACAACAGGCAAGATTTTACGCTAATGTACCCAGGATTGAACTCGCTAGGGTCAAATTTGGGTCAAGCATTTGAGAGCCGCGAACGAACAAAGCGAGTCGATCATGCATACCACTCCAAACAATTGTATGTTTTTCTTTATTCTTAGGCAAATTAGCCGCGAAATTGTAATGAGGAAAAATAGCCACTTGAAATTCAGTCGATTTCGGACTTCGCATCGATACTTGACACCTTCTAGTCGATAATTTTTCGCGGAGACTCATGGGATACCTGATTTCTCCTCCTTTGACGGGCATCTAGCTCTTCAACGAGTCTTGTCCATTCATTTAAAAAAAGGCTGCTTTCGTTTATGAGCTCGGGATCAATAAAGATCTTTTGAAGCCAATTTATAAGTAATATAAATTTAAGTTAATGCAAACAACCATGAAAGGGAGGTCAGAGAATTGAGATGAGCTACCCTTCTGAAACAAACTGTTTGTCACGCAATATTCCACCGTGACAAGATTCTCTTTTTCCCCTCGTGACGCGTTAGCTCTAGACCAATCACATTCATGCTTTTCCTTCATGTCAGTCAAAGACCATGCGGCCGTATCTTCACACTGTAGTTCACTTCAAGTTCTCTGACCTCCCAGAGACTGTTTGAGAAATTGTAGCTAATTGTGAATTTTTGCCGTTATTACTCGTCTGAACTTCGCTCTAGCGGAGTTTTTTAGTGTGTTTTGGTTTGTTTCTACGAACTTCCGTTCAAGTTTACGTACACAGACAAGGACAATGCCGCCGCTTCGTCGAAAGTCCCGCGTTCAAGAGAGGAATGTGGTCGCCGATGCCGCACTTCTGAACAGTTTTTCGGTCCAACAACTAAGAAACTTGTGCCGACAAAAGAAGATTGCTTCCACCGGCAACAGGGCCACTCTTTTGAACCGGCTAAGAGGTTCTGGTCCCCAAGTCACGGCTTCAAACGCAAATCTGCGAGAACCAAATCTACCAAACAACGTGGGGGTAAATTCCCAAGACCATGTAGTCAACGCAAATGCGAACGATGCCACCTTCTCGCAAGGACAATTAAATACAATTCGCCAACTGGTTCAGGAGTCTATCGCTGCTGCCTCGAGGGAACTCGCCAACGAAGCAGCTCTGGCCGCCGTTCAGGTTTTGCAGCCAAGTTCCTCGCAAACAGCTTCAAATCCCATTCCCGCCACGCCAGCCATCGAGCCTGTCACACTACAGCAAACAGCAACTCCATCGAATGTATGTCAACATGCGGCGCCATTCCAGGACATCCCTGCGCAATACGTGAAGGATATACAGTCCGGTGAGTTCTTTGAGTTATCAAAGCTCCTTCCAAAAAGTCTAGCAGAGTTCAATAAGGATGATACTCTGGTGCTCACCCTTGACAATTCAGTTGTTCGAGTCTCAAAGAAAGGCAAAACATCCACCTCTATCACAGAAATTGATCAGTGGACCACCGCGTTCACGACGTATATGAGCGTTTTCACGCAGAAGTTCCCTCTGCGTTCCCAAGAGCTATTACAGTACCTTAGCTTGATTAGGTATGCTGCACGGGTACATAAGGGTCTAGGATGGGCAATTTATGATTATAAATTCCGCCAAAAAGCTGGTCAACATAAGACCCGTGTGTGGTCGGAAATTGACCAGCAGCTATGGCTTACGATATTTACGGTGGCACCATCTGTGCTAAAGGAGGAGTATCCTCTTTTTTCAAATGGACCCCAAACTAGTAGTGTCTCAACTGGGGCCGAGCGCAGAGGCACTTGCCATAACTTCAACCGCAGTGGGTGGTGCAACAGGGACCCCTGTAGTTTCAAACATGTCTGTAACAAGTGTGCAGGGGCACACCCGGGAAGTGACTGCCCCAAACTTCCAGGGAAACTACGAGAGCCCAGGGAACACGATCGAGACACTGCAAGGGATGGACACAAGGGAACCCTTCACTCCAACCCTTCCCGGAGAAAGTGAAGCATTCACTGGGTCCTTACCCACTCCTATTAATGTCAATAACCTAGAGAGGGTGCTTATTGACCACCCAGACCATTTATTTGTCTTGAGTTTATGTAACAGTCTTAGGTATGGTGCAGATATTGGATACAAAGGGGCCCGGGTTCCAAGATTTTTCCCGAAACTTACCAACAGCATTAGTCGGCCACTTTCCGATGGCCGAATTCCATTTGCAGTCTTGTATATTCTAGATTGATTTTATGAGCTTATTTTCTCCTTATTGTTCGTCTATGGGGAATACACTTTGTGTATTTTTGGGGATGAAGTGCTCCATACAGGTCGCCCCTTTGCCCCATAGACTCACATGGTCAGTTTTGGTGGCAGAATGGGCCCCCCATATATCCTTGTTACCATGGTAACAATGAACTTCTTATCATGGTAACAATGAGCTAAACCTTTGTTGTTGTTGTGGTTGTCCCCAGGGGGCCTGGGAATTAGGATCCCAGAGAGAGGATTAGGACCTCTCTGTAGCCTGGGGACTTGATGGACTCATGAAAAAGAGGGAGAGGATTACCACCTCTCATGGCCTGGGGATTAGGACTCCAGAGAGAGGATTAGGACCTCTCTTTAGCCTGGTTGTTGTTGTGTGACAAATGTTATTATTGTGTGAGTCCTCTCGTTCCCAACCACCTTACATTGTACCTGTCTCATCTTGTAAGATTCCAATAATATTGGCAACTCGAGCACTTCATCCCCTACCCCCTTTCTCCCATACATTTGTTGTTGTTATCTTGTTCGATATTTTCATGGGTTGGGAGCATTAAAGCCAATTTATAAGTAATATAAATTTAAGTTAATGCAAACAACCATGAAAGGGAGGTCAGAGAATTGAGATGAGCTACCCTTCTGAAACAAACTGTTTGTCACGCAATATTCCACCGTGACAAGATTCTCTTTTTCCCCTCGTGACGCGTTAGCTCTAGACCAATCACATTCATGCTTTTCCTTCATGTCAGTCAAAGACCATGCGGCCGTATCTTCACACTGTAGTTCACTTCAAGTTCTCTGACCTCCCAGAGACTGTTTGAGAAATTCCCACCCACCCAACCCTCTTAGGCTTTCCAAGGGCCTTACCTTGTAAACATTTAAGTATGGCATTTACTGTATTGGAAAAAACCTACTGTTATGTAGAGGGTTCCTTTACCTATCATTCTGGTTTCAAGTATTATAGTTATCAAGCCCAGTGCTGTTGGTCTTGGGCAATGTCTTTCCTTATTGAGACATTTTTCTAATTAATATTGTTACTGTTATCGTTGGCTCTATGTGAGCGGTGTAAATTTTTAAGTAGGTATAGTTTTATCAACTAAATACTGCTAGACATAATTCATACCGCTTTGTAGTTGGTTCTATCTTTATTGGTACAAATTAATGTTCTAATTATCCAGCCCAGTGCTGTTGGACTTGAGCAGTGTGTTTGCTCATTGAGACATTCTATAATTGTTATTGTTATTGTTTTGCTCTCTGTGAGCAGTGTAATTTTTAAGTATAATGTTATCAACTGTATTGGTAAAAACTGTTACTGTTAGTGTCAAGCGTAGTGCTGTTTGAACACTTGGACTCTGTTAGTAGCATTAGCTAATTCAAATATTTTGTTGTTCGCTTTTGGTTGCAATAGACATGGCCGCCCATCGGCTAGGTCACATGCCTAGAACAACATTTATAATTGTTTCTCGTTTGAAGTAAATAAACTGTGGGAAGGGGATGAAGTGCTCCATACAGGTCGCCCCTTTGCCCCATAGACTCACATGGTCAGTTTTGGTGGCAGAATGGGCCCCCCATATATCCTTGTTACCATGGTAACAATGAACTTCTTATCATGGTAACAATGAGCTAAACCTTTGTTGTTGTTGTGGTTGTCCCCAGGGGGCCTGGGAATTAGGATCCCAGAGAGAGGATTAGGACCTCTCTGTAGCCTGGGGACTTGATGGACTCATGAAAAAGAGGGAGAGGATTACCACCTCTCATGGCCTGGGGATTAGGACTCCAGAGAGAGGATTATGACCTCTCTTTAGCCTGGTTGTTGTTGTGTGACAAATGTTATTATTGTGTGAGTCCTCTCGTTCCCAACCACCTTACATTGTACCTGTCTCATCTTGTAAGATTCCAATAATATTGGCAACTCGAGCACTTCATCCCCTACCCCCTTTCTCCCATACATTTGTTGTTGTTATCTTGTTCGATATTTTCATGGGTTGGGAGCATTAATGTGCCTGCAAATACTGTAAATGCTTTATTAATTCTCCCTGGGGCTTATTCACTCTGTACGTGCTTCTTCGTGTGTATTTTCTACAGGCTGGTAAATACATAAAAGAGTTGTGACTTAACAGAGAAAGATGCATAGGCATAACAGAACTTTCAAAGTAACTCTATTGGTATTTAATCCCACACTCTTACGTGAGGATAAATAGTATGTATTGTTATCACATATTTTACACGTATTATTATTGTGAAGCGTTATTGGTTTCTTAGTAGAAATAACGCTATATAGATAAAGACTATTATTATTATTATTATTATTATTATTATTATTATTATTATTATTATTATTATTATTATTATTATTATTATTTTTGATCAATAGTGATTTCTTGAAACATAGGCAAGCGAAAATTAAAGTTAATAGCCGACGTTTCGGCGTCATCGTGACACCATTCTCAAGGCAAAGTGGATAAATTAATGCGAAGATTTGATTTCTATACTTTACAGTCTCTACAAATTAGCATATTAACAAAGGATCACAAGTTCTTCAGGTGAATACCTTTGCGCGAATCGAGTCTGTTTGCACGTTCAGGGATGGTTTAAGTTTTCTTATGAAAAGCATCTCCTTAATTAGGCAATCAAATTTGTTAGAACATTTAGCTAGCACGTGAAATTGTTCTGAAAGACAGCGAGGCACGTTCGAGTTGTGTTCACTCAAGTAGTGTTTACAAATAGACGACGATTTTTGTTTGTGTCCATCAACGCGTTCGTGGAGGTGGCCGCAAGTGTAACCAACATATCCTGCATCGCACAGGTTACATTGAAATTTATAAACTAGACATTGTTGGTTAACAGTGGCAGGCTTGACTTCTCGAACTTTAAGGTCTTCGTTGAGTTTTCTGCTGATGAACACAGGCTGAATTGTGGTCTTGATTTTTGAGCTGAGGTCTGTGATACGTTTCTTCACTACATTAGCAGAGGCCTGATCTTTAAATGGCATGACAACTCGGATGGTGGTTTCAGTTGATGGAATGTGTTGCTGGTCTGATACTTTAAAATCTACGAACTGCTTGACAGCTAAATTGAATAAGTGCCTCGGGTACTTAAGCTTTAAGAATACCATCTCTAGTCGATCGCATTCTTGTGAGAAGTACGACCAGTCGGAGGATATGCGGTAAGCTCGATCTAACATGGTGGTAATTAGACTGCGCTTGTACCGATTATCCACGTGGCTCTGATAATGCAGTAAGAGGCCCGTATTTGTTGGTTTTATGTAGACCTTGGTCTTGATTCTGGATGCCACGTTTAACAATTCAACGCCGATGAAAGGAAGTGAGGCATTCTTTTCCACCTCCATAGTGAACTTTACTGATGGGTGGCAGTGGTTTAGGGTGTCAAGAAAAATTCCAGCTGATGCTATATCAGGCATGATGGTGAAGGTGTCGTCAACATATCGTCGATAATAGGAGGGCAATTTGCCACCTTCATCGAATTTATCTTCAATGGAGCACATAAACACGTTGGCGAGAAGAGGACCAAGAGGCGATCCCATTGCGACGCCATCGGTCTGCTCATAGAGATTTCCATTGAACTGAAAGAGTTGGTTCTTAGTGGCTGCGTTCAGTAGTTCAATTAGCTGGTCTCTGGACAGGTTCAGTTCATGGGTCTTGTTAAACCAATCATCATTGAAAGCCTTGTCAGCTAAAATCTGGATAGTCTCATCCAGCGGTACATTGGTAAGCAGAGAGGTGACATGATAGGATACTAGAATATCACTTCTGTTGATCTCGAGGCTTTGTACTTCGTTGACAAACTGAAAGGTATCTGTGACCGTGTACTGATTGCATGAGAGTGGTTTTAATTTTTCCTCAAGCCACTTAGCCAACGCATAGTTATAAGTATGCGTAGCGGAGAGAATTGGGCGCATAGCAAGTTGTTCCTTATGTGTCTTCGGTAGGCCATATAGGTGTGCAAGCCTAGAACCTTTGGGGCGGATGGAGTCAGCAATGGTCTTGGGTAGTTCTTTGGATATGACAGCGCTAATTTGCTTTTCCCGTTGTAAAAGCGGATGATAATATTTCGCTGGCCTTCCTCTTGTTTTGGGTCTCTGTGTATCAACTGGCCTAAATTTGCTGGTGTCGTTGATGGAGGCTTCAGATAGCAGGCGCAGATATTCGGATTTGTCCATTACAACAACTCCAGAACCCTTGTCCGGCTTTGTAACAACTATGTCATCCCGATTTCTCAGCTCCTCGATGGCGCTCAAAAGGGTTTGTGGAGGTCTAAGTGACTTCCGATTGATGTAATCTAATGCCACAGATCGTAGTGTCGTGGCAGTTAGCTCTTTCATGTCGTCACTTGCAAGGTGGGGCTCGATATTCCAGTATGCTTTTTCAAAGGACGCCATGACATCGATAGAAGATACTTTCTGGGGAAGTGCAAACTTCAAACCACGACAAAGGACCAGTTTCTGGAAGAAGGATAGTTCGTATGAGGAGATATTCGTGATATGCTCCTCAATATCCGTTTCTCTGTATAATAACCTTGCAATCTTGCGGGTATGGGTGTTGATAACTTCTTGTGTTTATGTGTTTATGTGCTCCATTGAAGATAAACTCGATGAAGATGGCAAATTGCCCTCCTATTATCGACGATATGTTGACGACACCTTCACCATCATGCCTGATATAGCATCAGCTGGAATTTTTCTTGACACCCTAAACCACTGCCACCCATCAGTAAAGTTCACTATGGAGGTGGAAAAGAATGCCTCACTTCCTTTCATCGGCGTTGAATTGTTAAACGTGGCATCCAGAATCAAGACCAAGGTCTACATAAAACCAACAAATACGGGCCTCTTACTGCATTATCAGAGCCACGTGGATAATCGGTACAAGCGCAGTCTAATTACCACCATGTTAGATCGAGCTTACCGCATATCCTCCGACTGGTCGTACTTCTCACAAGAATGCGATCGACTAGAGATGGTATTCTTAAAGCTTAAGTACCCGAGGCACTTATTCAATTTAGCTGTCAAGCAGTTCGTAGATTTTAAAGTATCAGACCAGCAACACATTCCATCAACTGAAACCACCATCCGAGTTGTCATGCCATTTAAAGATCAGGCCTCTGCTAATGTAGTGAAGAAACGTATCACAGACCTCAGCTCAAAAATCAAGACCACAATTCAGCCTGTGTTCATCAGCAGAAAACTCAACGAAGACCTTAAAGTTCGAGAAGTCAAGCCTGCCACTGTTAACCAACAATGTCTAGTTTATAAATTTCAATGTAACCTGTGCGATGCAGGATATGTTGGTTACACTTGCGGCCACCTCCACGAACGCGTTGATGGACACAAACAAAAATCGTCGTCTATTTGTAAACACTACTTGAGTGAACACAACTCGAACGTGCCTCGCTGTCTTTCAGAACAATTTCACGTGCTAGCTAAATGTTCTAATAAATTTGATTGCCTAATTAAGGAGATGCTTTTCATAAGAAAACTTAAACCATCCCTGAACGTGCAAACAGACTCGATTCGCGCAAAGGTATTCACCTGAAGAACTTGTGATCCTTTGTTAATATGCTAATTTGTAGAGACTGTAAAGTATAGAAATCAAATCTTCGCATTAATTTATCCACTTTGCCTTGAGAATGGTGTCACGATTATTATTATTATTATTATTATTATTATTATTATTATTATTACTTTTATTATTATTATTATTATTATTATTATTATTATTATTATTATTATTATTATCATTATTAGTGTGGTACTGGTAATTAAAATGCCTGTTATGTTGTTCATTAAATTTTGGTGCTAGTTTTAAGTCTGTGGATCTTATGATTGACTTTCAAATAGAAAGCAAAGTTACTGAGGAGTATGTGAAGGCTCCATGTTTTTGTTTTGCAGATTTGTGTTGAGGTCAGCATTGAAGTCATGTCTCAAGAAGTGCCTGAACCAAAAACCCATTTTTCCTCTAGAGAAAAATTGAAAGTAACTCTTCTTGGTAGCGAGTGGACCTCATCAGCTGGTGGTTTGTCCACCCTAAACAGAGAGCTTGCAATTCATTTGGCACAAAACCCTAAAGTTGAAGTCTCTCTCCTTGTCCCAAAGAGTGCTTGTAAAGATGAAGACACACGAGAGGCTAAGAGTTATGGAGTAAATGTTGTTGATGCAAAGGAACGCCCAGGCTATGAACCTCTGGATTGGTTAGTTGTCCCACCTAAAGATCACAGAATCGACATTGTTGTTGGCCATGGTGTAAAGCTTGGCCGGCAAGTACAATTCATAAAAGATTCTTCCCACTTTTCCAACTGCAAATGGGTTCAAGTGGTGCATACTGCTCCAGAAGACCTCAGTAGGTACAAAAGCTACTCTGAACCCATTTCAAAGGGCGAAAAGAAACATCAGGTTGAAGTAGACCTCTGTAAAATGGCTGATCTGGTTGTGCCTGTTGGACCGAGGCTGGAAGATTCTTACTCTTCATATCTCCGACGATGGAAGGACAATCAGGATATTTTCACTGTCACGCCAGGTCTTTTTGAGAGGGAATTTGGGGACTTAAAACAAGCACCTTATAAGAGTGGTGAGTTTAAAGTTTTGTTATGTGGTCGTGGTGATGATGAAGACTTTGAACTAAAGGGATACAACATTGCCGTTGAAGCATTTACTCATCACCTGCTTAAAAGCAAGCCTTATCATCTGATCTTTGTTGGTGCTTCTGAAGGAAAACAGGAAGAGGTAAGAGGAAAACTTCTCCAACGTGGTATCGCTGAAGAGCAACTGACTGTCAGAAAGTTTGTGCAAAATAGAGAAAAAATGAAAGACTTACTGAATGAGGTTGATCTTGCCATTATGCCGTCTAGATCAGAGGGATTTGGTCTTGTTGCACTTGAAGCCCTGTCAGCTGGTTTACCCATTCTTGTTGGTAGTAAGTCTGGATTTGCTAGAGCATTAGAGAACATTCCTTATGGAAAATCATGGATAGTAAACTCAGATGACCCCACAAAGTGGGCAGAGGCAATTGAAGGTGTCCGTGCTATTCATGCAGTGCGGCTTGAAGAGATCAAAATTCTGAGAGCTTCTTATGACAACAAGTACAGTTGGAAGGAGCAATGTGAAGCCTTTGTGGAAATGATGTG